>NC_088912.1:43431785-44031785 GCF_963576675.1 Euphorbia lathyris | reverse complement strand
CCTGTAGGAAGGTGATCAATTGGTCTGCGTCCTGTTGATCTCGCAAGACCTTGAAGGCACCGCAGCTGCAGGCCATCCGGCAGGTACATTTGGGTATGGGCCGTAGGTTTAACAGTTCATCATACAGTATTTTAAGGTTGGTGTAATACTCCGTAACATTTCCATTACTTTGTTTACGGCTATGCATCTCTCGCCGGAGCTCTAAAATCCTTAATGAATCCGCTTGAGCGAAAAGCTCCTTCAAGTCAGCCCATATCTGATCTGCCTTATCCAACCACATAATGCTCCGAGCAATGGAGGGGGAAATGGGATGGTTGATAGCGCGACGCCTAGTGGTAGAGTTTCTATGATGAAATATATATATTATGAGTGCGGACTCTATATCTATGGATGTGATCTTTATAAATTGCTCTTAACTCTACTAGACGCTACGACTACTTAGGGGCAAGTGTACCCCGTCGTATCAAGTAATAATCCGGTTAAGACCGGGTATCGAATCCATGGGATTTATAATTACAAGTATTAGACGACTCGGTTTCGTATGTTATTTAAGCGGCGACTACTTTGGGGTAAAGTAAGACACAACTACACACTATCCCTAACTATTGGCGACTCAGATTTGTGTAGCTAAAACCCTATGAACTGGGATGAATATCGATAAGTTATAACCATGATAAATAACGACTCTAAATGTTTACGGATAATAGTTTACTCTTGCAAAGATGACTAAGTGTAGTAGGACCGACCCGTGAAGCACTTAGACTACGTGATTCATAGTCAAGGCGTGTCTAATGCGGGGGAATTAGAAACTAGGACCTGTAAGTTCCGTGGCTTGTCAATTCCTACGGTTTCCGGTTTGTCACTTCCGATAGGGCAACACCTATATAACTCCCTAAGGATAGCCCGAATGGCGTCGGAAATCACGTTCTCCTACACAATAATCAATTATCAATATCAAAACAAGTAGCAAACACTAACACGTAAAGGGAAATAGAGATTATAAATCATGAAATTATAAATATGAAATGTACATAAATGGAATACAACCAAGCCTAGTACATAGGAAGAGTACAAGCTAATTAGCACGTAAAAGGGGAGAATCCGCCCTTGAAACTAGCTAACCGGACTCAAAGCCGTCTCCTAGGTCGTGGAGGTGGAACTCTCGAGCTTGGTGACGAATGGTGGAGCAGAGCTTCGTTGAAATGCCGGAACAACCGAACAAGCTCTCGAGGTGGAGAGTTTAGCTACAAAAACTGAATCTACACTACAACAATAATCAAAACAAGTATAGTTTGCTCTCTAGTGTGTAATTGTTTCTTGGTGTCAAATGAAGTTCAAGAGCTTCCTATTTATAGACATCAAGCAAGGGCAATATTGTAACTTCACAAAGTACAAGTATGGAGCAACATTATTTGGTGCAGAAATCCCATGATACGCCCCGCGTGAGGTGGTCTACGCCCCGTATAAGTGCCCATTCCGTCAGAAATCTCCTGCATGTGGACCAATTCCGTGTCTTGTTGTCTCAAGCACGCCCTACGTCGCTAAAGTACGCCCCGCGTGTTTGAGTCTCTGAAGTTTTATTGCTTGAATTGGAGCTTTTACACCGTGCGTAGCTGAAGTACGCCCCGCGTAAAAGAGTCTCTGAGTTTTTATCATTGAGGAATTGCCTGGTACGCCTCGCGTGTATGGTTATATGCCCCGCGTACGAAGAGTTGACTCAGGGAGACAGTGCAGTCTGACTTTCAGGATTAGGCCAATTATTTCCGACATGTGTCATACGCCCCGCGTATGCTGAGTCAATTCCACATGGTGCCTACGGATAAGGCAATTATTGCTGACAACATGTTTCACGCCCCGCGTAAAGGATGATACGCCCCGCGTATTTGAGTAGATTTTTGCTCATTGCTCGTACCTGAAATACAAATCTTGCGAGCTGAGTTAGCTTGACTTTTTTATTTCCTAAACTAATCAAAAGCACGGAAAATTAACTGAAAGTACGAGATTTATTTTTATTTCTTTATTTTATCAAAACACTTTATTTTTGTAATTAAACTTATTTATTTTATCCAAAATCAACCTGTAAATCACGCTAAAAGATAGGGGTAAGATACCCCTATCAAACCTCCTCGGACTTTAAAGTTTTACTTGTTCTCAAGTAAAAGAAATCGAAAGACAGGGGATTGAGAAAATTAAGAAACAAACCGAAGGTTGGTTTTGCCAAGTGCGTGATTTCAAAGTTATGGTTTTATGCAAAGGTTTCGGTAAGTACCTACGCAAACAATTGAGTACGAAACTTGTTTGAAACCTCTATGATCAAGATTAATAGGCAATATTAACGGGGGTTGATTATCTTTTGAGAACCCGATAGTACCTCACCAAGGGATTTCGCTCTTACGCTCAATTTTAGGTGGGTCGGTGTTTTAGCACTCTTCTTTGCACTTACTCGAGATCATATTGAATTTGCATTTTCATCCGGGTTTTTCCTCTTAAAATATGGTTAGGCAACATTAAAAATGATCCCGGAGGGGGGTTGTAATGTGGGTGGCTTCTTTAGTGGTTAGTTTAAAGAAACTCGAGTTCGAAAATACCGTTTTGTATTTGCACCGTGTTTTTGTTTATTTCGGCCTTGGCGATTTTTACAAAATTGCTCGGTGGAGCTTGAGAATGCCTTTTTATTTTTATCGTATCCTTTGTTTTGATAGAGGCACAAAAACAATATTTTGAAGGCTTATGGTGCTCGTTTGTTAAGGCCGTGACTTTTTCCGAGTGATTTGGGTGCAAATTGGTTTTGTCGGTATTCGAACAAGAGGAAAAAGGGTTAAATGTTAAAAGGGTATTAACAAAAAAAGTTGGTTAATAGGCTCGAAGGGGTTTCCTAATGTTTGATGAAAACAAGAAAAATAAATTAAGAAAAATTAGCCTAAGTGGGTTCGGTTTATCATCTATTGCCTTTTTACCAAAAATAAGTGTACTTAACCCGGTATTGGATGCAAATTCTATGAGTCGAGTGAAGTCAAAGCTCTCGAAAAAAATTATGAAGGAATTAGAGTTCTCGTATGAACTCCTTTAGGCTCAAAAAAAATACCTCACAAAGATTCGGGTTTAAATTGTGTACTATCAAGTCTTCGCTAAATTCTCAACTATCCCGTTTTTATTGCCTTTTAAAAATTCATTATGGAGATAACATTAGGGTTAAGACTCAATGCCTTAGTTTAGTACTAACTTAAGCTTTGCACAAATTCTCTAACTTCAAAATTAAGACTAAAATTTCTTACTAAAACCGATCCTTTGTATTCCGACGGTATTTACATTTAAGGACAAACAACAGAACATTTAAATAATTTCCGAGGGAGGTTAGTGTGTCGGGAAAAATTTTAGGGATCAACAAATTAGTTTAATTATTTTGTTGTTTATTTGATTTTTATTTTTGTTTTTGTTAGTGCAAAACAAACTGAAGGTGCGGGGTTGCACGACCCTCCGCGTTATTTAAAATGACGCCTGTTCCAAGGGCGTCGCAAAAAGAAGTTAAAACAAAAACAAAAATAAAGGTAAGGAAGGAAAAGAAGACCCTTAGTGGTCAGGGGCCCTACGCGAGGCGTGCCCAGGGGGGCGCCCCGCGTAGGGCAGCGTTTTTATTGCTTTTTGAGTCAGAGACTCAAATACGCGGGGCGCAGGAACAGGGCGCCCCGCGTGTTTGAGTGTCTGAACTTTGGGAACCACGAAAAGGAACTCATACGCGGGGCGTAATAGGGTGTACGCCCTGCGTGAAAGGTGTCCCTTGCATTATTTTGGATCAGAGGCACAAAGACGCGGGGCGTGCATAAGGAGACGCCCCGCGTATTATGTCGGATTATAATTGGGATTTGGCTTTCCGTGGTAGTGAAGCGAAACGAAGAAAACAAGAAAAAAGTGAATGGATATATACAGGGTTTGAGAGCATCAAACCAGCGCTACATTTATAGTCGGAGTAGCTCGACTTTCCTTGGTGATGCGCAAGCTCACGGTGTGGCGAGGAGTGTGGTTTCGCCTTGTTATGGAAAAACGCCGCCGCGGTATATCTTTAGACGGTGGCCATTGACCCCGAGGGTTGCATTGTCGGGACCTTGTATCTCAATTGCTCCGGAGGAGTACACATTGATTACGGTGTATGGTCCCGACCACCGACTTTTTAATTTTCCGGGGAATAACCGGAGGCGAGAATTGTAGAGGAGAACTTGATCCCCCTTGGTGAACTCCCGAACTTGAATGTGCTTGTCGTGCCACCGTTTTGTACGTTCTTTGTAAAGTTTGGCATTTTCGTACGACCCTAAGCGAAGTTCATCAAGAGTATTGAGTTGGAGGAGGCGGTGTTCTCCTGTAGCCTGCACGTCAAAATTTAAAAATTTCAGCGCCCAATATGCTTTATGTTCTAATTCTACGGGCAGATGGCACGATTTTCCAAAAACTAGACGATAAGGGGACATCCCGATGGGCGTCTTAAACGCCGTGCGGTAAGCCCAAAGAGCATCATCGAGCTTCAAGCTCCAGTCTTTCCTAGAGGAGTTAACCGTTTTTTCTAAAATGCGTTTTAGCTCTCGGTTAGAAACCTCAACTTGCCCACTAGTTTGCAGGTGGTAGGGCGTAGAGACTCGGTGTGCAACCCCATATTTAAGTAAGAGTTGATCGTATTATCGGTTGCAAAAGTGGGAACCTGCGTCGCTAATGATAGTTCGAGGGGTCCCGAACCGAGTAAAAATGTTTTTCTTTATAAATTTCCCTACCGCCTTAGAGTCGTTTGAAGGTAAGGCAACGGCCTCTACCCATTTGGAGACATAGTCAACCGCTACAAGAATGTAAGTGTTGTTATGCGACTTAGGGAAAGGTCCCATGAAGTCTATCCCCCACACGTCAAAAAGTTCGCAGACTAGGATTCCTTGTTGGAGCATTTCATGTTTTCGGGAAATGTTTCCGCTCCTTTGACAAGCGTCACATGATTTGACGAAGTCTTGGGAATCTTTGGACAAAGTAGGCCAATAAAACCCACATTGTAAGACTTTTGCCATAGTCCGACTAGGGCCAAAGTGGCCCCCCGGCTCTTGGGTATGACACATATGTAGCACATGATTAACCTCTTCTTCCGGTATACACCTACGAATAATGTTATCGACACAAGATTTGAACAGATAGGGTTCTTCCCAAAAATAGTGCTTAACATCATGAAAGAATTTCTTACGCTGCTCATATGTAAGGTGCGGGGGAAGAATATTACCGGCTTTGTAGTTTACCATATCGGCATACCAAGGTAAAGACGTTACCGCGTAGAGTGCTTCGTTGGGAAAGGTCTCCTTAATCTCAATAGCTTCCGGAGATTCGCCTTGCTCGCCTTGTAAGCGAGAGAGATGGTCGGCCACAACATTCTCCACTCCTTTTTTATCTTTGATCTCGATGTCGAATTCTTGTAGGAGTAGGATCCACCGTATCAAGCGTGGTTTGGCGTCCTGCTTAGTCATCGAACAACGTTTTATCAAAACGAATCAAATCAATTAACCGTTTTATCAAAACGAATCAAATCGTCAAATCGAACAACGTTTTATCAAACCAATTCGTAATCAAATAAACGTTTATCAAACCAACTCGTAATCACAAAAAGTGCGTTACCAAAGCAACTCGTAACCAAATAAATCGCTTTAACAAACCAATTTGTAAACCAACTCGTAATCAAGCAAACATAAAACATTATATTTCAAATCATCAAGCATTGAAAACGTAATACAACATTTGCGTGTCCATCCTCGAATTCCACCCGTGACAGTTTGTTTTCCTTTCTCCTCCTTCTCTAATTTATGATGAAATTGATCTCATGGAATTTTTATGGTGCAGATAGCATCGACTTCTATCATCCTCTGAGGCATATGATATCGCTGCATACACTGGACATCAGTGGCATTTGCCCCCCCACCCTCATCCCACTTCAGAGGCTTTAGGCCCACTTGTACCAGTGGCAACGTTTATAAGCCACAACAAAAGTCTAGAAAAATTAATTGGTATGAATTTTAAGACTTGGTGATAAAAGAAAATATGTTTTCTTTAGAGATGATGATAATATGCGAAAATTCCATATTTGATATTCTCGCGCGTAAGGGTTGATTTACATTAGAAATGTGAAATGTCATAAATTGACAAATCTGAGCAGTGATGTTAATTTATGAACATTAGTTGGCTAGATTTAATTTATGAAAGTCATTAAAAATGTAGAAATCAAATCGCCTTAAAATAAGTATGTTACAATGATGGAATCGAAGAAAAATATCATATCAAGTGGTGAATATGCGGTATAAAAAGCTTCCGAATGATGAACTCGGGTAGAAAAGCTTCCGTGTGATAACACTATTAGTCAATTGATCTCAACAAGTGTCATTCTAATTGATTTTGTAAAATCAAAGGATAACACAGCGGATCCGCTAACCTAGAGGTTAAAATCGAGATCAAATTGAAAAATCATCGAAAGGAATTGTACTAAAGCCCATTAGAAGAGGCGTTATGTGAAGGAAAATCCTACCTAGTTGACTAGAGATCCCAAGATCTAGATTCAAAGGGACAACCTAATTGCATAAACCTTATGCGTTCACTATGGGGGCTAAATCCTCGTCCATTCCTAGATGTAAACAGTGACACCAATGGAAAAAGGTTAAGCTATATGCTTTTAATGATACATTGTGCGTTAGTATGCTGAGCAAATAAATCACCTATGTTAGAGTGAAGTGGGGTCACTTCGATGGAGACTAGTGGGGCCTAGTTCTCTTAAACTCTCGCAGAACCAGGTGATGTTCATGACCATAACGAACATAACCATGAGAACCATACCGTGTTATGTTGGCATCTGTGTGGGGTATATCATCGTTTACACAAACAACAGAATAGTTCAAAGACATTGCGTCTACTAGTCAGCCACTGAAGTAAATATTCTTTGACAAGGGAAGGTTCAAGGTACATTAGCTACCTATCCTATGCATATATCTCCTATAGAAAGTTATCACCATGTCCTAATCGTCTCGTTTTTAATTTTATTCATGTGGGGGATTGTTGGAAAAATTGAATAAAATTATATATTAATTTATATACCAACAAACACATCCTTTCATGAATAGTCGTGTCCTTCATGAACAGTCGTGTTCATACGTGAACAGTCGTGTCTATCCGTGTACAGTCGTGTTCGTTCGTGAAAAGACATATCATTTCGAGTTTTATTTATATAGAATGAATTGTCAAATTCAAAAGTTAGTTGAAAAAGTTGATGATAAAATAAATATTTTCTGAATGTTTATATTCTCTGTCTGTTCACAGTGTCTTGTTTTCCTACACACGGTTTGAGTTTGTTTACGTAATCTGTTGTATCCTGTGAGACGTTCGTCAATAGCGACGACATCGTCTTAAGGAAACTGCTAATACAGACCTCAGATTTGTCTAACTCTTTCCTTTTAATTTTAAGTTTTATTGTTTGCATATTTTATGTGTTCGATTTGTTTTTTGGTTAATCACTTCTAACATTCTTAAGGCAGACGTAATCGTTTGTCTAACATTCTTAAGACAGACGTAATTGTTTGTCTAACAGAAACAACTTAAAGCCTGAATAGACAATAGAGAGTTGTTTGGTGTCCTAAGTACTTGTGAAGGAGAAGAGTGTGCTATACAGTCCTTCAGCATAATACAGAGTTGTCTAGAGACAATAGAGAGTTTTTGTTTGGTGTCATTGGAACTTGTGAATGAGAACACCGTGACTTGTGAAGGAGAAGACGGTGGCTATACAATCCTCCTGAAGAGGCAATAGTTATCTAGTGTCCTTAGACTTATAAAGAAAAACACTGTGGCTATATAATCCTCCAGCAACTGCCACAAATCAACTCCAGCAATACTTAAGGGCTAAGGTTGTTTTATTTTTTCCTTTTTGACAATTGCTATTTTTAAAAAAAGGGTTAAGGTGCAAAAATACCCTTAACGTTTTGAGTCAGGAGCAATTTTACCCCTAACGACTAAAATGGTGCAATTTTACCCCTAACGTTGGAAGCCAAGCGCAATTTTACCCCTAACATTAATAAATTGGATCAATTTGAGAAATAATTCATCAAACTGTCTTCTCGGTCATGAATCTTGCTATCTACACTTCATATGCGTGTCATTTTATCAGTAACAAATCACAAACATTCGTTGAGATGTGAAAAAAAATAAAAAAATATACTGTCTTTTTGTACGGATAAGACAAAAAAAATTAAAAAAACCCACTGAATTTATAAATATTAACCTCAAATTCTATTATTAAATTATAAAAAACATGAAATCATTTTTTAGAACGAATTATTATGCAATTGGCGCTAATAATGAACAAAAATACGTGTGTTTTATAATAGTGTCTGAATAGTGATTTTCACTTGGTCAGTGACTGACCAAGTGAATTTAGTCTGTCACCGTTAGATCTAGGCTTGTTAAAATCATAAGGTGGAGATTAAAACAATCGTATGGGTTAGATTTATACGTCTTAGATCTAACGGTGACTGATCAAATTCACTTGGTCAGTCACTGACCAGGTGAAAACTACTGAGTGTCTGAAATTGACCAAATTTATCAACGTTAGGGGTAAAATTGCTCTTGGCTTCCAACGTTATGGGTAAAATTGCACCATTTTAGACGTTAGGGGTAAAATTGCTCCTGACTCAAAACGTTAGGGTATTTTTGCATCTTATTAACCCTTAAAAAAATTAATTTGATTAATTCCTTTATCTTATGTGTTCACCAAAATTGGTTTATCTTATAAGTAAAAATAAAATAAAATGAGTTAAATTCCCTACAAAAATTACTGAACAAATTAATCCAATTTTAACTCCATGATAAAAAAAAAAACCTTCCATTCAATTTTAGCCCCATAATATAGGCCAATATAAATGAGCCACAAAATTGCTCAGAGAAGGCTATTAAGTGAACTAGAATTTTACACTGGACTAAAATTAAACTTCTAACATTCTTAAAGTACAAAAAACCAAATCCTCAGAAATAAAAACTTAATGATATATGGAAAGAGACATTAACGGATCCAGAATTCACTGACACGAGATACTCTAATCCGGTTCTCAAACCCTCTCCCCATCATCCCTGGCAACAGCAGCTTCTATATTCAGTATGATTGATAATAAAGATAGCAGAACACAACAGGACCGAACAGCGCGAGCAAAATGTATCAAAGTTTCGGGTTTTTATTCTTCTTAATTACTCTTTGGCCTAATATCTATACCCTGAATTATAAGTCCGCCTTTCGAATCACCTCCAGTAACCTCCATAATGCTAATTTCCAAATCCGCAACTTCATCTTGTCTGTTAAAATAATCCCCCAATTCAATCTCCAGCCACCCGTCTTGTCTTTCCTGTGGACGATTACGATTATTATGATTAACTCCAATGTCATTGTCATTCACATTGTTACGATCATCATCATCATCATCATCATCACTATCGCTCTCCATAGCGTGCATGTGCATGTGCATGTGCCTGTGCCTGTGCCCGTGCCCGTGCCCGAATAGACCGACCCTTCTCACAAAAAGTTGGTTCCTTTGACGCCTTTCCCTTCCCGTATCCAGATAAAGACTTCTCTTTGAAGAATCTCCTTCTTCTGCTCCTGAAATTCCTACTGTCACCTCCACCGGATAGTGGAATCCATAAGAGGTCTCTCTTGTTCTGTATACCAGGTATGCTGTGTAGTGAGTTTCTGGTGATAGCATTGTAGCTTTGATTTTGCCACGGATTTCCAGCCACCACAGGACGATCAGCTCAGCAACCTCTGCGAACCTGTTTGCAATTTCGGATGTGCTAAATCAGAATAATAATGTGAATTATGATAGTAAGGAATGGACATGATATTGAAGATGAAGGAAACATAAACACAATCAAGAATAAAACTTCTGCAAATCTGTATTCCGCTTAATCAAAATATCAATTGAAATCATGGTAACGAAGAAAATTCGACTTCTGTGAATCTATTTGCATTTTCATATATGATGAATCAAAATAGCAATTGAAATCATTATAACGAATCGAAGACAATGTTATTAAAGGTAAAGGAAAAACGAACAAAATCATGACTGCAAATCTGTATTTTCATTCATATATGATGATGGAAATTATGATAATCATGAAAAATGGGAACATGAAAAATGGGAACGGAAACAAAATCAAGAGTCCAAGGCTGTAACTTCTGCAATTCTGTACACATTTTCAATCAAAATCATGATAATTACGAAAAAAGAACCAACATTAAAGATAAAGCAAAAACAAACCAAGTCATGGTTCATATATGCTGAAACTATGATAATAATGAAAACATGGGAACAGAAACAAAATCAAGAGTCCAAGGCTCTAACTTCTGCAGTTCTGTACACATTTTCCTATATGCTGAATCAAAATCCGACAATTAATAGAAAACCACAAAAATTCAAGACTGCAACTTCTGCTGTTTTGCGTTTTCTAATATGCTGAATTAGAGAATTTATCAACACAAATTATCAAAAAATGAAAAAATAACCTTGAAGTTAAGGGAAAAAATGAGGAAAATCCCCAAACCTTGATTTGTGTTCACCATTAGTCCATGTCCAGTATTTGGGAGTATCACCCCAAACAATCATAAGATCCCTTGCAGAAAGCATGAGAATTTTCTTCCCACTCCATTTATCCAGTCCAAAGCTCTGCCAAATAAACAATTGCATATTAGCAAAATATTATATTATATAGGAATGAGCGTGGATCTTGAAGATTCTTGAACCAGAGTGAATACCCGAACAAAAATATAGAATTGGATTAAATGGCTGACTGACTCTTTCTAGAGGACCGAACTGAATTTACCGTTTACTTAGTTAGGTACAATTATGGAGATTTTCAAATTCCTAATATTATTGAGTGAATATATTGTAGATTCTAGAACCGGACCGAATATCCGAAAAAAAATGATCCATAACCGGATTGAACCATTTACTTTTTCTATAGGACTGAAATTGTACCGTTCACTTAATTCAGGAGATTTTCAAATCCCCCAATTGTACCAAACCATACTCATCCTAATAGCAGCCATAGATTTCTGAAAATTATCTATTCAAAGGAAATAATTCCATCTAACAGTTACTCAGCATAATAAACCAAACCAAAAATTGAAATTCAACGGATTATATAGCAGCTATAGATTTCTGAAAAGAACTATTTAATTTCATCATCAACTCAACATAATAAACCAAAAATTGAAATACAACAGACATTGAATTCAAAATTGACCTAACTTCACACTTAGAACACAAAATTGAGAGATTCTAACCTTTTTTCCATCATCAATGAGTATAGGATTATCAGCCAGGTGAAGATAGACATCTTTAGCAGACGGATAAGTAGACAGCAGAGAAGGATCAGAAGACTGAGAGATTAAAGCCTTATAATCACAAGGAAGAAAACGTCTCCAAACCGCATCAGATTCAGAGACCAACTTAGAACCAGAAGAGACTATGGAGAATCTGCCAACATCCTTAGGAGTTGCGAAGGAGAAGATGGTCGCTATGCAGTCTTCGGGCAACCCGCACAAATCAACTGCAGTCATATTTTCCATTGCTATGGCATTTAGTTCAGCAAGACACTTCTTTATATACGGCGTCGTTCACAGGAATGCTTAGGGGCTAAGCTTTTTTCATTTTTTTCATTTTTTTTTTGGGAAAAGTTTAGATAAGGGTAGGTATACCTACTCCCAAGGTCATGGCAAACCACAGATCTTGACGTAGGTTTATAGTGGCATTATATTTTTTTTAATAACTGCTATTTATTTATTTTTGATTAATTTGATTAATTCGTTTATCTTAAGTCTTTAAAATTGGTTTATCTTAAATTAATGGCATTATATTCATTTGGGTCTTTAAACTAAAGCTTCATAATCAATTAGGACCTTAAGCTATCAAAATCATCAATTGAGTTTTTATCTTATCCTAAAATCGGAAAGCGTGACTATTTAATATAGACTGTAATAATCTCTGTGTTGGTTCAAAATGAGTTTGGGAAAGAATATATGAAACTGTTCAACCGAATGATTTTCGATGAGACCTTAATTGAAACTTTTTGTTTAGAATGGAGACTCAATTGATGATTTTTAGTTAGTTCAGGGACCTGATTGATGATTTTGATAGTTTAGGGTCCTAATTGATTTTGAAACCTATCCAAATGGGTGTTATGCCTAAATTAATCATATATCCTTTTAGTATAATATTACTATTTCTAAAGGCATAATAGACATTTTTCTCCCTAAACTAAGGTTTCAAGGTCACTTAGGACCTTAAACTATTAAAATTAGAGATAAGGTACTAAAATAGGCCTAAAGTTTTTGGGGAAGTATCAATTTAGGCTCAACGTTTAAAATAGCACAAATATAGGCTTAACGTTTACAACATAATATCAATTTAGGCTTAACGTTTACAATATAGCATCAATTTAGGCCTCACGTATAAAATAGCACCAATATAGGCTTAACGTTTACAAAATAATACGAATTTAAGCTTAACGTTTACAAAATATATACAATTTAAGCTAAATGTCATAATTAAATTAATCATTTATATTCTTTCCCAGTTAATTATATATGTTATCTTTTTATTTAATTCTATATTCATATTTATTATAATACAATTAATTAGTATTCTTTTCAATTAAGATCTTATATTTGTTTTTCATAAATGATTCCATGACTACTAAATTTCATTGCTCATGTAATATATGCAAACTAAAAGTAATTGAATATCCATAATATTTCGAATACTAGTTAAAATAATATTGATACATGTCAATGTTCGAAATATTGTGGATATTCAATTACTTTTAGTTTGCATATATTACATGAGCCATGGAATTAAGGAGGCATAGAATGATTGATGAAAAACAAATATAAAATCTTAATGGACAAGAATACTAATTAGTTGTATTATAATAAATAAGAAAATATAACTAAATAAAAAGATAACATATAAAATTAATAGGAAAAGAATATAATATGATTAATTTAATTGTGACGTTTAACTTAAATTGGATATATTTTGTAAACGTTAAAGTTAAATTTGTATTATTTTGTAAACGTTAAGCCTATATTTGTGCTATTTTGTACGTGAGACCTAAATTGATGCTATATTGTAAACGTTAAGCCTAAATTGATATTATGTTGTAAACGTTAAGCCTATATTGGTGCTATTTTGAGCGTTGGACCTAAATTGGTACTTCCCCAAAAACCTTAGGCCTATTTTGATACCTTATCCCTTAAAATTATTAATCAGGTCCCTTAACTAACAAAAACTCATCAATTGAGTCATCATTCTAAACAAAAATAATCATTTGAGACCTCATCAAAAATCATTCGGTTGAGAAATTTCAAACCCTCTTTTCCAAACCCATTTTGAACCAACACGGAAATTATTACAGTCTATATCAAATAATTACCGTTTCTAATTTTAGAATAAGATAGAGACTCAATTAACGATTTTTGCTTAGTTTAGGGATCTGATTGATGATTTTAATAGTTCAACGTCCTAATTGATTTGAAGCTTTAGTTTGGAGATGTAATGTATTTTCTAAATAAATGAATTTTGTAATTAATTTTCATAGTATATAAATCCAATGATATTTACAAACACATTTTAAGGGGATAAGTTACAAAACTACTAACATTGGTAATTTATAACAATTTTACCTCTCTGACATGATAAGGTATACCTTAGATCCTGTTTATATTAGGTTTGATTCAAGGTTTAATAATTAGTTATTTTAATTCAGTGCTTATGAAAAGATATTTAATATATTTTAATTAGGAGAATTACTAAAATTAATATATAATAAATAAGTTAAGGGTTATTAATAACTAGATTTGGGTATGGACCGGTGAGCCCGTCCAGGCCCATTTAGCCGGACTTGAACATATGAAATTAGTGTCTGGTCCGACCCAAATCCGTATAAGCCCGCCAGAAACTTGACGGACTTCGACTATATGAATTTTTTATAAATATAAATTAGGGAAATTTACGTGGAAATTCAAATTTTAAAGATTATTTACAACTTCATCAATAAAAATTATGAATTAAGTCAAGTTGGCAGTTAACGATTTCCACTACAACTTCATCAAATAAACCACTTACAAAATTTGACATTTATCAAATAAAAACTTATACTTTTGATATTATATTAATTAAATTATCAATTAAACAATAAATATTATTATATATATGAATTCCATGTAAAAAGCCCTCTAAATTAATTATATCTTTTATGAGATGATATATACATTTATCTTACCACCATAGACAATTAGTTTATTAGAATTTTTCCAAACTTATTAAGTATTGTGTTGTGTGTACTATTTTTTTATTAAAAAAAGTTGGTGTGATATTTTAATCATATTTTTTTTAATATACAGATGGGTTTGGACAGGCAGGCTTGAGATTCATATTTTAGGCCCGAACCAGAACCCGACTCAATTTATTACGGGCTGGACAGAGCTTGGGCTCGTCAGGTTTTATTAAAAGCTCGACAAACCCGGCCCATGCCTAGGTCTATGTATCATGTTATCACTAATCAATAATAGATAAAAAAAAAGGCTTAATACATTATTTGCCCCCTGAACTTGTCCAAAAAGCTTGATTGGCCCCCTGAACTTTCAAAGTGTCCCGATAGCCTTCTGAACTTGCATAAAATGTTCAGTTAGCCCCCTGAACTTGCATTAAATGTAATCAACTGATCACTCGGTTGCAAAAAAATAAGTTAAATACGGAAGATATATTGCACGAGTCTTAAAAAAAAGTAAAACGACCCAAATCGGAGTATACGGTGCTTAGAATAGAGAAGACAAGTTGTATAGTTGAGCAAGCAATAACTTCATTTTTAATCTATTTTTGAATTATGTAATAACATTCTAAGATGCGTAGAATACATCTTCCGTATTTAACTTACTTTTTTGCGACCGATTGATCAATTGATTACATTTTACGCAAGTTCAGGCGGCTAACTGAACATTTTATGTAAGTTCAGGGAGCTGTCAAGACATTTTGAAAGTTCAGGGGGCCAATCAAGCTTTTTGGACAAGTTCAGGGGGCAAATGATGTATTAAGCCATAAAAAAACATAGGTAGACTCATGAAAAAAAAAGCTTAAAAAAAGAAAAAAAACTTCATTTCTTGTTTTATAGCAAATCGAAGATATATGTATGCACGATTTTTTTTGTACTTTTTTTCATGTGTCTTTGATCTGTTACTAATGAATGGTAATATGAATCATATGTGGAGTGAAAATAACGAAATTCGTGATTGTGAAAGTGTAATTGTAGTTATGGATAAAATTGGGAGTAATTAGCACCGACGGTCACAAAAGTTTGGACAATATCCTTAAAAAGTCACAAAAGTTTAATTTATCCTAATAAATCACTTAAGTTTGTTTTTATCCTAATAAAATTACTTTGGGCTTTTTCTGATCATTTTTCCGTCAGAGTTGATTGCGTGACATTTAATTATATGTCTCAACGCCATGTGTCATAATAATAAAAATTTAACCACAAATTAATCCAAGTAAATAAGCATTTTCAATTAAAATTTTAATCATAAATTAACCCATGTGACATATCAATTGCCAATTAAAATATGTAGTAATTTTTTTTAATATATTAGGTGGCGCTGACGTGACGTTAAAATGCCACGCCAGCAATTTCAACAAAAAATGACTGAAAAACGTTCAAAGTGGCTTTATTGAGACAACAGCAAACTTAAGTTATTTTATTAAGACAAATTGAATTTTTGTGACTTTTTGAGGATATTGTCTAAACTTTCGTGACCTCTAATACTAATTATCCGTAAAATGTTCTTAACTACTAATGTAGATGTGGAACAGCTGTCGACCTTTGAAGTCGAATGCCTTCTCTATGCGAGGAGCGGTCCCTGAGAATGCTCCGGCATCCAAGTTGGTGTGTTCAGACCCATTTATTGGTGGTTGAGTGACCTTTTTATAGATAGAGCAAATGTTCAAGTGGGCCTCGAGCCCAGGTGGAGTTGAAATGGGCTGGTCCTTGATGAGTTTCCGGTAGAGTGATAATAATATGATGATAAGTGTGTGCTAGGGTTATGGATATGATCTTTCTAAGTGCTTTAACTCTACTGGACGCTACTACATAGGGGCAAGTATACCCCGTCGTATCAAGTAATAATCCGGTTAAGACCGGGTATCGAATCCACGGGATTTATAACCACAAGTATTAAACTACTCGATTTTACACGTTATCTAAGCGGTGAATACTTTAGACTTGAGTTCGGTGACAACTATAAACTACTCCTAAACTATGGGTGAGACAATTTTTATGTATTTCAAGCCCTTTTAGAGTGATGCGGATAATGATAAGTTATAACATATGACAAACAACACGAAACATATATAATTAATGATTTACTCTTGCAAAGACGACTATTTATAGACCGAACAACTACGTGAGGTTCTCGGGTCATGATTTCCCTTTAAGGCGACTCTAATTCTTAGGATAAAAACTAGGGCCCGTAAGTTCCGTGGCTCATCAATTCCTACGGTTTCTGAATTGTCAACTCCGGTAAGGCAACACCTATGTGATTCCTAAAAGATTTCGGAGCTCGTAAACTACCTACACAATAATCAATTATAAGTATCAAAGCAAGCAATAAGTAATAACACGTATAGTGAAAACGGAATTGTAAATCATATATTATAAATATGAAATGCGATAATACGGAATACAACCAAGCCTAGTACATAGAAAGAGTACAAGCTAATTAATGAGTAGAAAGGGAAGAAGAATCGGCCCTTAGGACTAGCTAACCGGACTCAAAGTCGTCTCTTAGGACTTGGAGGTGGAACTCTCGAGCTTGGTGAATACGGATGGAACGGAACTTCGGCGGAGTAACGAGAGGATTATACAAGCTCTCAAGGTGTGAGGAACTTTAGTACATAGAAAATTGAATGAAGGAATGAGTGCTAATCACTCTTATTTATACATCAAGCTCGGGGGTAGAATCGTAAATACACAAGTTACATTATTTCTACAGTTTTCCCATGACACGCCCCGCGTGGACAGGCAGACACCCCGCGTGTATGCCCATTCCGTTGATAATTTCTAGCGTGTGGATCAGATTCAGTCTTGTTATTTGAACCACGCCCCGCGTGGACAGGCAGACGCCCCGCGTGTTTGCACATTCCGTTGATAATTGCCTGCGTGTGGATCAGATTCAGACCTGTTGTCATAACCACGCCTCGCGTAGGTTGGAGTACGCCCTGCGTGGTTGATCTTCTGGAGTTCAATAGCTTGGATCATGTCTTTGACGCCCCGCGTGGCTTGGAAAATGCCCTGCGTACCTGAGCTTCTGAGATTTAGATTGAAGAATTGGTCTTGTACGCCCCGCGTATCAGTGGAGACGCCCCGCGTGGCTTGGAAAACGCCTCGCATACCTGAGCTCCTGAGTTTTAGATTGAAGAATTGCTCTTGTACGCCCTGCGTATAAGTGGAGATGCCCCACGTGTATCAGTGAGTTTTTCTCCTTAACTCGTACCTGCGAAATACAATTCTCGAGAGCCGAGTTAGCTTGACGTTTATTTTTCTGAAATTAACTGAAAACAAAGGAAATAACCAAAAGCATAAAATTTATTTTTATTTTGTTATTTTATTAAAAACACATTATTTTTGTAATTAAACTCACTTATTTAGTCCAAAATTAAACCGTAAATCATGCTAAAAGATAGGGACAAAACGTCCCTATCAGTCCTGGCCCATATTCCTTATCAAGTAGTCCCCCTCGAATTGATTATGTTGTCGAACCGTCTGACAAACTATTTGATGTGAGTGCCTCGTGCGGAGTTACCGCTCATGATGATTTGTGGTCGGATGTTGATCCGATTAATTGAATGATGTTCACTAGCTTGCGGGTGGATAACCTCTTGATGCCTGTGGTTGATGATTGGTTTCGGGTGGCGGTAGGGGGGTGCTGGTTTATGCGCTTTTTGGGAGTTATAAGCCATTAAAGTAAAAAACTTACCGTTCTACACGTGATTTCATCTGTCAATTGCATTGATGAGACTGGACTGTAGTTGCGGCGCATGACCACCAGGTGTTTGGACTTGCATGGTCGCTTTTTTCGAGGTGTCCCTTGAGTCTCCTATGGGTTATAAAAGTTTATTTCCTTTCTTTTTGTGAGGGTTCTGCTTCCTTACTCTGAACTTTCTTTGTGGTGGAGAGAAAAAATTTCTGCCTGCTTTTCTTTGTTGACTGCTCTTTGACATTTGTTTGGAATCGTGCCCCACTATTCCACGAGTGTCTGAAATGCTAATAGTTTGCCATTTTTGAGGATGAGTTCAGTCTTTCCTATCTTCAGAATAATCTTCAGTCCTTTATTTTTTCTGGGTTGCCTTGGGTTTATTAGCATGTCTGGTGATTCTAGCCGGGGGAAAATAGTGAACCTAGATTTTGTTGCTCCTGGAAATTTTACCTTGACAGACTCTAGGTGTTGTCCTCTGAACAAACTCTAGCAAGTGCACTAGATACAAGTAATAAAGTGATAAATAGAGTATCGTCTCCACAGGGATTGATGATCAAACTTTACTAAAAAAACCTTGCAGAACAGGGTGTTCGTGATGTGTGAATTCTTAATCTTGAGAAATATTGTGAAGTGGTAACTATGTGAATGATTCAGCGTATTGAAAAGAGTTTTTGATAATGATAAAAAGTGGAACAGGCTAGGCCATAATGGAACTTGTTACTTTCAGTCTCTAAACATCCTATTTATTCATGAATGACGCAAAGTGAAGTCAAGGTTTCTGCTTTAATGCTCACTTAAGTCAACTCTCATGTGTTCTTAAGATTCTAAGATATACTACAACTGTAGGCGTCCCTAAGGTTGGTTCTTTCTTGCATTACGATCGAAACAGCATTTCTATGAAGAAAACCCTTGATACAACCTCCTAACATTCCTGCTTCGGGGTTGGACGTTTGATAAATAGTTCCGTGAAGATGAAAGAAGTTCCCTATCATTCATCTAACACTAACATACATGCATACAACAATGGAGTGAAAGCTTTATCAAACACATCATAATATATCAACATTCATTCATAAATAAGAAAATAGAAGACTTACATAACAGGCCCTAACTGGCCGAACCCGTTCAAAACGACTACTCGCTCATGCTAAAGAGTGAACAGCCTAAGTTGCATCTACAGGACTCCATCAATGGAGTCATAATATTCTTAGAGAGCTTCTCTCTCTACTATTGTTCACAAAAACTTCTATCTTCCGCTATCAAAAAGGTTCTCTCTCTTTTTCCTCCACTACGTCTATAAATAGGATGAGAAAGGAATCGGTACAAAATATTCATAATATATTACAAAACAGAAAGATTGTTCAACTGATATTGGATTACTAAAAGTGGTTCAAATATTTTGACCCTTGAACACTCAAGGTTCGATCACTCTTGTCATCATGTTACTTTAGCCGCTCTTTCCTGCTGCTCCTTCCTGCCGCTCCTGCTGCTTGTCACGTCGCTATCCGTCATCAGGTGCACAGCCTAAGTTGCATCTACAGGACTCCATCAATGGAGTCATAATATTCTTAGAGAGCTTCTCTCTCTACTATTGTTCACAAAAACTTCTATCTTCCGCTATCAAAAAGGTTCTCTCTTTTTTTTCCTCCACTACGTCTATAAATAGGATGAGAAAGGAATCGGCACAAAATATTCATAATATATTACAAAACAGAAAGATTGTTCAACTGATACTGGATTACTAAAAGTGGTTCAAATATTTTGACCCTTGAACACTCAAGGTTCGATCACTCTTGTCATCAAAGGTTGCACGTCTCCTTATGGCTGCTGCAAAACAGGCTGCTTAACATCCTTTTTGACTTAATCTTTTCAAATCTGCATAAAACACTTATAAGTCCTTCTTTTAAGTAATATTACGCCTAAAACACCCTTAATTGAGCATAAATAGTATGTTTAATTGTAGTCATTTTCATGCCTAACAAATACCCCCAAATTAAATCTTTGCTTGTCCTCAAGTAAACAGAAATGAACAATAAAACAATTAACTGGAAGAATTAGGGAATGAAAAGATACAAAAGAGAGGTTTGACGAATAAACAAAATGTAGGAGAAGAGATTAATACAGATTATTTAGGAGGGACAAAAGAAAAACGCTCAGAAGAATATAAGGTCAGAAGTTTGCAGTTTAAGATCAAAAATGTGGTTATACCCGATTTAACTCATGAATCCTTACTTAAGAAATTCCTCAAAGCTTCAAGTTTTACCTCAACTTTCATTTGAACAACCTGATCACCTGAACTGCCTCACTAAGGAAGGGATGTTTCACTCACTCTCGAATGGCCCTTTTTAGCCATAAGGAAGGGAATGCAACTTCACTCCTCAGCTCAGTAAATATACCCATAGGGTGCGAATTTTCTTATTGGTCCTATTTCTATGGATCAAAAATTTTCAAGCAATGTCCAAAGGTCTTCGGGGGGTTGTAATGTATGGTTAAGGTAAGGGTGTGGAAGTGAATGGCTCTTTAAGTGTAAGAATTTCGACCTTATACACCTAACACAACTACCTTGGTCTTTATCATACATTACTGCACAACTTGTTTCCAGATGATTTACCTAATTTCCTCATTACGCCTACCATTAAACAACCAATCTCCAAAGTTTGGGCATACACAGTGATTGTGTGCCATGACATTGGAGGTATTTTTAATGATTTATCATATTGTTTTCCTCCTGATCATTGTCCCCAATTAAGTATTTTATCTTATTGAGTGCGCGAATTTCCTGTTATATTTTCAATCAACACAGCTTGCATGAGGCAAATTCATGGTTCTTTTTGGAACAGAGTGATGGTCATGTGGTTGTTTAATGGCTAAGTTAATGAACGAAAAGGCAGGCTCAAATGGTTTTTCCTAATATGTGGTTGCAATGCACATGGTATGTCTTTAATGGTTAAGTTGGGTGCCTAAGTGCCTTTATCATCCAAAGCTTGTCCAAAATTTTTCCATTTCGATAGGGCATACCAAAGCAAATTCTTCCTAAAGATAGTAAGTACTAGCCCACTCTTCAAAGAATCAATGCATTTTACATGTAATTGTAGGCTCAAGTTCTCACTATTTGGGGTTTTCATGCATTAAGGCAAAAAGGTCCCTCAAGTGAATGTTGATTTCAAACTTAAAAAAATTTTGGAACTTCAAATGCTCAGGAATTAAGAGTTATCACCAGATTTTCACCAGATTTTCACCACACATTTCAAACATATATACACAAACTATTTACTCAGAAATTACTGCAGGGTCTAAACAAACGAAGAACTACTTGTTTTCTCACGATGGAACAAACATCATACAATCCTATTTACTGAGGACAGACAAAAAAATGTATCATAGAGGGTAAGTTATTATTCATACTATAGTCATGCTTTGTACAGTTCTTTTATCATGTTATGCATGCAGATATTGCAATTATTGTTGTGATTTCCCCACCCCCAAATTAGAATCGAACATTGTCCCTAATGTTAGCACAAAAAGGCATAGGAAAAATATCATAACATGATATCATAGGAGTTAAAACAAATGAAAAGAAGGTGTATAAGTGTTACCAGTTGCTTGGATAGTGACAATTGGAATGTTCAGACAAGCGGGGAAAGAGAGGAATCAACCTCTCTATCCTTAGCAGGAGCAGTGCCATCCCCTTTCGAGGAGGCAGCGACATTGGTTTCGGTAGCAGGTTTTGCTCTTACCGGACTTTTTATTGAGGCACCAGAGGGACTCTCACGCCCTTGATATTCTTCCACACAAAGTTGCTTCAGCATATCAACCTCGCTCTGCAGATCAGCATTTTTATGCTCCAGAACATGGATCTGGTCTCGACAGGTTTTGGTCTGTGCAAACAAGGTGTTGAACATGGAAAGGATATCTTCATTAGAGAGCTTTGCGAAATTCTGGTAAAAGCCAAGATCCTTGGCTTATTCAATTTGGTCAGACTCTAACGACACTGATACTGCAGGCTCGTTCTTCCGCTTCCGACTCTCAACCCTCTTTGCCTCAACAAAATCTGGCATCCATACCCACTTTCCATTCACCATCTTCCCGAACAGCATGCTTTGTAGGCTTCTCAAATTGATTTGGTCCGGGTGGTTCACCACCGTCAGCCTGTTTCGGTCTTCCGGCTTGAAGACCCCTATTGCCTCTGCTATTCGTGTCACAATGCTGCCACAACATATGACGAAAGAGTTTTTCCTCCCAAAAGCACTAATGTACTCCCCAAACCAAAACCCTAAGTTCATCCTATGCCCATGCATCATACTCCATAGAGCCGTAAGGTCTGCGTGGGGGATAGTGGCTTGGTTTTCTCTCGCGAAGATGGTGCTGGAAACCAGTTTGTGCAGATAAAAGAGGGTGTAGTCCTCGATGTTAGATGCTTTTGAAGCACTACCATCATAACTTGGCTGGCCAGAGATTGAGCGCCAGAAAACCGTTGCGTCGAACTCATCAGGGGTTTCGGTGAAAGCCCCTTTGTAGCCATCTGATTCCAAGTCATCATCATCAGTGGCACCGAGTAGGTTGTTAAATGTGTTCAAAGATGGCCGCTGGGTATGGGTCATAAGCCGGAAACTGAACTTCCCTTCTTCTTCAGGATCAGTGATCTCTGGGTTATGTTTAAAGGTGGCCAGAAACTCCAGCGTAAGTTCCCTGTAAGCGGGCTCCTTCATCTCAAAGAAACAGCCAAAGTGGCTTGCTTCCATAGGCTTGTTCACATGCTCTGCAATTTTAAGCTTTTTCAGAGTTTCCCATCAGATCGTTCTCACCGGCCCAAACTCCAGTTGAGCCAAATCATCATAATACTGCTGCACGACGGCGTCTTTGAACTGGGATAATTTCTTTACCAGTTTTGTTGGGGTTTAGTGTCCTATAGACAATTGTTCTAGGATACAAACTTAATGTAAATGAATTGTTCTTTATATCATTTGTTTAATGAGATATATGTTTTATAACTATATAAAGGCAATCCCTTTTAAGCACTAAATAAAGTCTAATAAAAGGAAATCTGTAAGTTTATTTAAAGTGATTATAAAGTGTTCATACAAGCATGAAGTGAGACAAAACTTTATAGTAAACTGATAAACTTAAAACCACCCCAAGTCAAGTGATATGTTTGGGATTGACATATCACTGTTGAGACTTGTATGTAACAATGTCTTCTGTCCGACAGAAAGCTGATCTCACAAGCTTCATATACAAAAATATCTGGACAGTTACATAGATCCGATGAAATGTTGTTCATTAGGATTGGGGATCCGATTTGAGATAACAGGATGGGTAGATTCATCCTTGTCAGATGTTCATCTCATTGGTATTAATAGGTATAACTAATCCTCAGACTCAAAGGAATATTAATTGGTATTCTAGATTACGGAATGTGATGCTTTGACTCTGGTGTAACACGATCCTTAACAGAGATGACTCTGGGGTGTGAACAGTAGACGTTGGGTATCACATAAAGTAATTGCGGAGTCGTTATATATTGGATTGAGCATTTATCACTCCCGATATTGTTACATCTACTTGATGAAGCACAAGTCAGAAGCTTTTGAGAAATTCAAATGCTTCAAGAATGAAGTAGAAAATCAATTAGGAAAGAAAATAAAGAAACTTCGATCTGATCGAGGTGGCGAATATCTTTCAGATGATTTTCTGAATTATCTAACTGAATATGGGATATGCTCACAATGGACACCTCCCTATACACCACAACACAATGGTGTGTCCGAGAGGAGAAACCGTACCCTATTAGATATGGTACGATCCATGATGAGCATGGCCTTACTTCCAAAGACGTTTTGGGGCTATGCCTTAGAAACTGCCCTCTTCACCCTAAATCGAGTACCAACTAAATCCGCTAGTTCCACACCATATGAATTGTTCGTTGGTAGGAAACCCATGTTTTCATTTATGAGAGTATGGGGTTGTTCAGCCTTTGTCAAACGCATTGCGTCTGACAAACTAGATTCGAAATCTGATAAATGTTTCTTCATTGGATACCCTAAGGAAACTATGGGATATTACTTCTATCATCCAGATGATCAGAAAGTAATCGTATCCAAGCACGCAACCTTCTTAGAGAAAGAGTTTCTCGAAGAAACACAAAAGGGAAGCATGATTGAACTTGACGAAGTTCAAGAAGAAGAAACACCGACTGAAACAACAGAGGCGGTTGAGGTACCCGAAGGAGTCCCATTAGATGAGACTCCAGTGCCACCTATTCGTAGATCACAAAGAGTTCGTGAACTCCCAGTTAGATATGGTTTTCTAGTGGGAGATGATAATGAGGTTCCCGTGTTAGACGACGAACCCGAAAACTACGAAGAGGCTCTTACTAGTCCAGATTCTAAAGCATGGCTTGAGGCCATGGATTCTGAAATGGATTCCATGTATACTAACCAAGTGTGGACTTTGGTTGATCCACCCGAAGGGATAATACCCATTGGGTGCAGGTGGATCTTCAAAAAGAACACAGACATGGATGGAAAGGTTAGCACCTACAAAGCTAGGTTAGTAGCGAAAGGATATCGTCAGAAGCAAGGAATTGATTATGACGAAACTTTCTCTCCCGTGGCTATGTCCAAATCAATCAGAATCATGCTTGCAATTGCCGCTCACTATGATTATGAGATTTGGCAAATGGATGTGAAAACAGCTTTCCTAAACGGAAACCTGCTTGAGGATGTATATATGATGCAGCCTGAAGGTTTCATATCGAAGGATGCAAATAAAGTTTGCAAACTTTAGAGATCCATTTATGGACTCAAGCAATCATCTAGAAGCTGGAATAAGCGTTTTGACGAAACCATAAAACAATTTGGTTTTGAACAAAATTGCGAAGAAGCTTGCATTTACAAGAAAGCAAGTGGGAGCTCTATAGCATTTCTCATACTATATGTGGACGATATATTATTAATGGGAAATGACGTTGCTCTCTTACAGTCAGTGAAAGTATGGTTATCTGGTAACTTCTCAATGAAAGACCTTGGTGAAGCAGCTTATATACTTGGTATAAAGATCTATAGAGATAGATCGAGAAGACTGCTTGGTCTTTCACAGGCTACATACATTGAAAAGGTGCTAAATCGGTTTATCATGCTTGAATCAAAACGAGGTAACTTACCCATGTTACATGGAGTAAAGTTAAACAATCATCAATGTCCTAAAACCGATGATGATAAACGACGCATGGCTGTAGTCCCGTACGCCAGCGCAATCGGTTCGATTATGTATGCTATGCTATGCACTAGACCTGATGTAGCGTTCACGTTATCTGTAATGAGTCGTTACCAAGGGAATCCGGGAGACGAGCATTGGATTGCCGTCAAGAACATTCTTAAGTACTTGAGAAGAACTAAAGATATGTTCCTAGTGTACGGAGAAGGTGATCTGAAAATAGAAGGATTTTCAGACGCAAGTCATCTCACAGATGAGAATGATTATAAATCCCAATCAGGATACCTGTTTATCTTGAATGGGGGCGCGGTCAGTTGGAAGAGTTCCAAGCAGGGAAGCGTAGCTTTCTCTACGACCGAGTCAGAGTATATCGTAGCTGTGGAAGCAGCAAAGGAAGCGGTTTGGATTAGAAAGTTCATTACAGAACTAGGTGTGGTGCCTGACATTGTCAATCCCATTACACTGTACTGTGATAACAATGGAGCCATTGCGCAAGCAAAGGAACCACGGTCTCATAATGCATCCAAGCATTACCTTAAGCGATACCACATCATTAGAGAGATTGTGGCTAGAGGAGATGTGAGAATAGAAAGAGTACCTACAGAGGACAACGTTGCAGATCCGTTGACAAAGCCTTTAACCCAGAGAATACATGATCGTCATTTAACTTCTACTGGGATAAGTTTTAGAAACAATTGGCTTTAGTCCATGTGGGAGTATGTTGGGGTTTAGTGTCCTATAGACAATTGTTCTAGGATACAAACTTAATGTAAATGAATTATTCTTTATATCATTTGTTTAATGAGATATATGTTTTATAACTATATAAAGGCAATCCCTTTTAAGCACTAAATAAAGTCTAAATAAAAAAAAAATTCGTAAGTTTATTTAAAGTGATTATAAAGTGTTCATACAAGCATAAAGTGAGACATAACTTTATAATTAACTGATAAACTTAAAACCACCCCAAGTCAAGTGATATGTTTGGGATTGACATATCACTGTTGAGACTTGTATGTAACAATGTCTTCTATCCGACAGAAAGCTGATCTCACAAGCTTCATATATACAGATATCTGGACAGTTACATAGATCCGATGAAACGTTGTTCATTAGGATTGAGGATCCGATTTGAGATAACAGGATGGGTAGATTCATCCTTGTCACCTATTCATCTCATTGGTATTAATAGGTATAACTAATCCTCAGACTCAAAGGAATATTAATTGGTATTCTGGATTACGGAATGTGATGCTTTGACTCTGGTGTAACACGATCCTTAACAGAGATGACTCTAGGGTATGAACAGTAGACGTTGGGTATCACAGGAAGTAATTGTGGAGTCGTTATATATTGGATTGAGCATTTATCACTCCCGATAAATGGGAGATACATCCATGGATCGCTTGTGGAAGACTCGACTCTAAATCCTTGCAAGGTGATAGCTTAAGAGTAAGAAATACAGATTTCACTTAACCTCTCTTTTTGAGTTGACTCGGCCTGTACAAGTAAAACGAACGTCTCGCTATATGTGACTTGACATCACCCATAGTCATAAGATTCAGTTCAAGGATGTAGTTAATAAAGGATCGAATTATACTGTAACTAATACGGAAAGGTTAACGACAGAATCAACCTGTCTTCTTATAGCTCTGGGGGAATGATTACGGACTTGCTAATCACATACTCTGTACATCATTCCGTTATGCAAAGATTAAATATAATTCTTTGAAAATTAATTTAATAACGTTGCATACGGCTAGAAGCAATAAGAACCTAATGGATCACACATAAGACTTGGAACCTAAAAGAGAGATAGATGTTAATTAATTGATAGAAGCCCAATTGAGCCCAATAAGGCCCATGGACATAAGGGGGTCGAAATTCATGTAGTGATATACATGAATAATTAATTTGATTTTGTTAATCCTAATTAGATTAGGAATATGAATTAAATTAATTAAGAGATAATTAAGTTAGGAGTTTTAATTAGATTAATATACTCCTATTATTATCCAATAAGGTTATTATTATTATCCTTAATATATTAGATATATAGTGAGATAATAATTAGGAATTCTATTCCGAATGGAATTCCTATTCAGTAACCTAATTCTATCTAACTAGGGATTAGATACAAGAGATTATAAATACCCCTTCCCTTGAGATTTTCGAAATGCAAGCAAGCCATACCCTTGAGAGCTGCGTGGTCAGTGTATACGATAATTTTGGATAACACAAGATATGACCTAAATTTATCGAAAGCAAAAACAACGGCAAGCATCTCCTTTTCCGTGATGGAATAGTTTTGTTGGGCCTCATTGAGCGTTTTGCTCGCATAATAGATAGGGCGAAAGAGTTTATCCACCCGTTGGCCCAAACAAGCACCTACAGCCAAATCACTCGCATCACACATTAGTTCAAAGGGGAGGTTCCAATCGGGTTTCACCATGATAGGTGCATTAACTAGTTTTTCCTTTAGCGTATTAAATGCAAGTAAACATTCGGGGGAAAAACTAAATTCCGCATCCTTTGCAAGGAGTTGGGTCAAGGGGGTTGCTATCTTAGAGAAATCCTTGATGAATCGTCTATAGAACCCCGCATGACCCAAGAAACTCCGAATTCCCTTAACGTTGATTGGTGGAGGTAGTTTTTCAATTACCTCGATCTTGGCGGGATCGACCTCGATCCCCTCCCCAGACACCTTGTGTCCCAAAACAATGCAATCTTGAACCATAAATTGACATTTTTCCCAACTGAGCACAAGGTTAGTGTCTTCACAATGTTGGAGGACTTTATCAAGATTACCTAAACAAATCTCAAAGGACGACCCAAAAACAGAAAAATCGTCCATGAAGACTTCCATGAAATCCTCAATCATTTCGGAGAATATAGCCGTCATGCACCTTTGAAAGGTGGCGGGGGCGTTACAAAGCCCAAATGGCATCCTCCTATATGCAAATGTCCCATACGGACAAGTGAATGTCGTCTTTTCTTGATCCGAAGGATCGACGGGAATTTGCATATAACCGGATAAGCCATCGAGGGTGCAAAAGAATTTATGACCCGCCATTCTTTCCAACATTTGGTCGATGAACGGTAAGGGAAAATGATCTTTTCGGGTGGCTTCGTTAAGTTTTCTATAATCAATGCATACTCGCCACCCGGTTACTTTCCGTGTGGGGATTAATTCCCCCTGATCATTTTCCGTCACCGTTGTGCCCCCCTTTTTGGGAACACATTGGACCGGGCTAACCCATGGACTATCGGAGATAGGAAAGATTATACCTGCGTCGAGGAGTTTGATTACCTCGGCCTTCACTACTTCTTTAATATTGGGGTTAAGCCGTCGTTGCGGCTGCACGGAGGGCTTGACTTTATCCTCCATAAAGATGCGGTGTGTGCAAATGGTGGGGCTGATCCCTTTTATGTCGTGAATGGTCCACCCAAATGCGCCTTTATGTTTCGGAGGAGTATTCAAACGGCTTGTTCAATGGCTCCTCATCCAAATGCTCAATACCATCTATTTCCGAAGAGGTTCCCACAGAAGACCTATCACAAAATTCTTCAACAAAAAGATCAATAGAGTCCACGGAATTTAAAAAATTACAATCCGCCATGGTATTAGACGGAAATTTCATGGAGTTATACACATTAAATTCTACCTCTTCGTCTTGCAACCGTAGGATGAGCTTACCTTCGTGGACATCAATGAGAGTCCTACCTGTTGCAAGGAATGGTCGTCCTAGGAGGATTGGTACCGAATCGTCTTCCGCCATATCGAGCACTACAAAATCGGCGGGGAAAATGAACTTGTCCACTTTCACTAAGACATCCTCCACAATTCCTTTTGGCCGGGCAATGGATCTATCGGCCAGCTGGAGCGTCATATTGGTAGGCTTAGGTTCTCCCAAGCCGAGCTTCCTAAATACAGATAAAGGCATTAGATTGATGCTAACACCCAAATCACATAAAGCTCTCCTAAACTCAACATTACCAATCGTGCAAGGGATAGAAAAACTACCCAAATCCTTGAGTTTAGGTGGGAGTTTGTTTGTTATAATCGTGGAGCATTCCTCCGTGAGCGCTACCGTCTCATTATAATCCAATTTCCTCTTTTTGGCGAGGATTTCTTTAAGAAACTTCGCATATGTGGGCATTTGCTCCAATGCTTCCGCAAGTGGAATGTTAATGTGAAGTTTCTTAAAAATTTCCAAAAACTTGCCGTATTGGTGGTCCAATTTTTTCTTTTTAAGTCATTGTGGAAAAGGGAGCTTCGGTACGTAAGCTCCAATTGGATCACACACATTTTTATTCTTATCCAAGAAAGTCGCAGGTTTTGGATCCGAACCGGGGTTGCTTACCACTTCCGGTTCATCACTTACCTGTGGAGCGGGTGGAGTCGCCTTTGGAACCGGTGGTTCCAAACCCTTACCACTACGGAGAGTTATTGCTTGTGCGGTCTCCCAATCTTTTGGTCTCAGGTTTTGTTCGGTGTTAATCGGGGGAGACCCATGTTGTCTCCCTTGTCGTTGGCGACTTAATTGGGCCACTTGTTGTTCCAAGTCCCTGCAAAATCCTTCATTGTTAGCAAGACGAGAAGATATTTCTTTAAGGAGATCAATTACCATTGCGTCTTATGCATTGCTAGGAGGTTGTGATTTTTGCCCTTCTTGGACATGAGGGAATTGGCCCAACCCTTGTTTCACAAATTTACCATGGAGTTCGGATGGGGGCTTCAACACATTCCGCTTGTTATCATAAGATGGAATGTGTTGAAGCCTCCTTCCGTTATTATTATTGTTATGGTGGTGATAAGCATGCGTGTTAGGATAGGAGTTATAATGAGAATTATAGCTTTGTTGTCCCCCTATATAACTTACGCTTTCGGCGTCACCGGCAAAAGGGCTTCCGGCTTGACAATCCTTACCTTGGTGGCCACCACCACAGTGAGAGCACACTAGGACTTGTGCTGAATTTTGGAGGCTCATTTGCGCCATTAAAGCGTCCAGCTTCTTATTCATTTCGATCATGAAGATTGTGGAAGCCTCGTCCTCTACGGCAAAGGTTTGATGTTGCGAGGGTCCGGCAAGCCGATCTTCTTGCCATTGGACGCTTTTCCTAGCTAATTCGTGAATGAGCTCATATGCCTCGCTTGCCGATTTGCGAAACAAATCCCCACCTGCGGCAGAATCAACGGTTGCACGATTAGTAGGTGTTAAACCATGATAAAAAGTACTTACTAGATCATGCTTAGGGATATCGTGATGGGGACAGCTTCGGAGCAACTTTCGGAACCTAGCCCAAGCTGAGTGGAGGGCCTCGTATCCAAGTTGCCGAAAGGAAGTGATATCTTTTCTCAACTTAACCGTTTTAGAGGGCGGGAAGTAGTAAGATAGGAACTCCTTCTCGAGTTCCTTCCACGATGTGATCGATCCCGCCTCTAACGAGTGCAACCATTCCAACGCCTGCCCTGTCAAAGAAAAAGGGAATAGTTTTAGTTGGACGGCCTCAACCGGAACATCGTTTTGCCGTGAAGTTTCGGCACACATAAGAAATTTATCAAGGTGTTCGTTAGGGTTTTCATGGGGTTCCCCTCCGAATTGACCGAGTTGTTAAATTAATTGGATCATGCTAGTCTTTATTTCAAATGTGTCGGCCGGAATGGTGGGGGCAACGATTCCGTGGCGGATTTGAGGGCGATGTGGAGCAAGAATCTCCAATATCGAACGCGTGTCGTTGCCTTCACCATTACGGTCGTTATTCACGGGTTGTTCCGGCACCCTTTGGTTGATCTCGGGCTGGTTAGCTTCATTGTTGAGATTTGCCATTCTCTCTTTTCGAATCCTACAAAGAGTACGTTCAATTTCGAGATCAATAGGAATAAGAGAATCACTTTTCGATCGGGTGTGCATAAAGTAAAAAGAAGTACAAAAGGATTATCAACAAGAAAGAATAATGTTAGAAAAAATATATATAAATAATTTATACAAAAAGAATGCTTAGACTAACAATGAAACGTTTTTGTCTAATATTGTAGGAGATTATAAATCCCCGGTGTTAGACAAGGTGCCGAACGGCCTCGTCCGGGCGGACCGGGGGGTGGACACCTCATGGCGACGTAAGCGGTGATTGGCGCCGAAAGCAACCAATCGTGGAATCAAGCTGCTCGGCAGGACCGGAGCTCGGAGTATGGAAGAGTCGCCACCCACGAATGGGAAAATGAACACCGATCCCTTGCGGGAGACCGGTGAGGGTTCGGAAAACTTAGGTACGAGCCGAGAAGGCTAGCTCCTTTCCGGAGAAAGGCTACTAGGCACCCCGACATCGCCCGGTTATGAACCACCGGCCTCCTACTCAGCGTGTTAGGCGATAACGGACTAATCGCATATTTCTTTAAGTTTAAAATTCATTTGAAACCTTTTCTTTCTCGCTTTGAAAACCGTTTTGAGCATGTTATTTGAAAGCCATTTTAGTAAAGAATCACCCATTTTGCATAAATTTAAAGTATATAGGAGAGAGAGGGGGAGAAGAAAGAATTGATTTATTCACAGTGTGATTTTATGCTTTAGACTATACACTAACTCTAAGCTAATATCATTCCCCAAAAACGAGTTTATTTACATGGTTCGTACCTTAATCGTCGTTGGAACGATTTAAGTACGTTTCAAAACCCCGTTAATGATGTTCACTCGAATCGCCGTTGGAACGACTCGAACGTTTGAAAACGTTGAGCAAACAGTTTCTATCTAAAAGCGTGATTAAGCATACAAGTCAATTTGTTTTGTACAAAACCGTTTAGTTAGGAAAACAATTCAAAACCTCATTATTCACAAAAACAATTTTAAATACAAGGTTCGCTTAATCCGTCGTTGGAACGAATTAAGGTTTTAAAACGTGATGTTTAGAAAGTGGTTAAAATGATAAAAAAAAAAAAGCCTTTTATTTACACTTTAGGGATGTCTAAAAAACTTTAATTTAAACAAACAAATTAAACTCTCTTTTTGTGGTTTGTTTTCCCCTTTTTCACTCAATTGAACCTTATTTGAACATAATTACAACAATTAACTATTTTGATCCAAAACTCACCCAATCAAATACCTTTGAAATATATACATATAGATGTCAAAGGGAAAAAGAAGGAATATACACACATATATACATTTTTAGTAAAAAATGGTAATTATACCTATAGATTAAAGAGAAAATACATATACTATAATTATTAATAGGTAAAAATAATATTAGACACTCTATACTTTTATTTCAATTGGAAAACATGTGAAAGTAATGAACAAGGTTCATAAATGATAAGAAAATAAATTTTTACCCAAAATAGTTATTGTGATAAATGTATAGAAAATAACCCTCCCTCAAACATATATCAAATATAGATAATAGAAGACACCACCTAATAACCCAAAAGTATTTATTAATTAACTATCCTAAATATCCCAAACAAATGACCTCCCAAAATAATAACTAATATAACTTGATAAGGCCCAAAAAAACTATATATATATATATATATATATATATATATATATATATATATATAATTTTACAAAATGAGATTAAAAGTACTAAATAATACCCTAATATACCCTTATCTATAGATTTATCCTTAAAACACCTCCTACAAATTAATAAAAAACACAATAACCAATAAAATGTAAAATATTCAAAATAGTCCCTGCTCTCACAACAAATTAGAAAAAGACCCAAAATACCCCATCTAACTAAACCCATATATAAGATAAATATATACTACTCTATATCCATATACAAATTAAATCACCCAAACTAACCACCTATATATACCGTATAAATACATGAACATCATAATAGAAATGGAAAATATCAGGGTTAGTCCCTGTTTTTATTTAAAAACAGAAAAATGAAACTACTCTATACTATTACAACTAAATCCCCTAATAACAAAATTTTGCCATTTAAATCACCCCATATCCGCACGCATATATGTATATATACAACCAAAAAATGTCAAAATTCCAGATCAGTCCTTCCTTTTTTCGGATTTATCAAAACCTATTAGATCTACTCTATTTCATCATTTTAGTCTCCAAACTACCCCAAATCGGGTCATGGTTTGTAACGGGGGATTCTAAAACGACGTTTTAATTAAAATAACGGTTCAAAATGTTTATAAAACAACGGATCTACGACGTTTGGATCCCGAACTACCCTTGAATCGGGTCAAGGTTCGTATCGGGATCCAAACGAAGTTTTTATTTCAAAACCAAAACCAAATACTTGTTCAAATGCAAAACGAAAAATTAACTTAACAAATCTAAACAATAAAAGTGTAAAAATCAAGTAAATAAGTAGATCTAAACAACAAAAGTGTAATAAAGAACAAATGGGTCTAGTTCCTCGGATTGTTACCTCTTGATTGGTAACGGATTCCAAATCGGTCGATTGATTGAGTTTTAGAGTTGTGTTTTTTTGGATTTTTGGGCGAATTCGGGTCTCGATGAAATTCTCCAGGGGTTCGGGTCTAATTTCTCCTCCTTTTTTGTCTTGGGAATCCCTCCTATTTATAGGCATATGGAGTCCCAAGCTTAATTTATTTTTGGCTCCAAGCCAACTTGGAGCCAAAGGTAAGCTAGATGAGCTTAAAAAATTTCATGGAAATTTCCAACTCATCATTATCTTTTTATTATTATTATTATTATTATTATTATTATTATTATTTTATTTATATATATATATTTTTTTTTAAAGTAAAAAAGAAAAAAAAGAAAAAGGCACTTGGCATTTGGCCAAGTGCAAAATGCACTTGGCCGAATGCCAAGCGCAGGGGGCTGGGCCTGGATGGCCCAGCCCCCATCACGGGCCGTCCAACGGCCCGTGACGTAACTACCGGCCTCCGACGGGGTCGCGTTTAAATATATACTTAAAAATTAAAAATATTTAACTAAACGAAATATATCTAGAATTAACTAAAATCGGTAATGATTTTTTTTCTCGAAAATGATTTTCGTCAAAATCGATTTTATAAAATTAGCTTTTATAAAATCGATCTTTTTACAAAATTAATTTTTTATTGTTCAAACTCTAAAACAAAACCCCTATCGACCCGAGATTTTATTAATAATGAGATACTCCGAATTTGGCAAAATGATTTAAGATTTCATTCGCGGAACCGATTCGCCCGTCATCTCGATTCGATTTCCGAATTCGATCAAACCGGTCTCCACGGTTCCTTTGAACAACGTTTTTTATTTGTTATTTTTACTGACTCATCGTTTATTTCAATCGACTGATTTGGATCCCTTTTTATAATTTTTCTTCATCGGTCCTCCGACCCCGGTGTCTACAGTTGCCCCTACTTTCTATTTTTGGCAGTGACGTGTGTGCTTTTTCGAAAACCTCTTTTCGTGAATTCAACACATGCAATGCGAAATATATTAAAGTAAAAGACACCTATAGAGTGGGAGGAGAAATACCTGATCTCCATGTCGCAAGTTCTTATCTTGTCTTCAATCTTCACTTTGGTTGTCCCGTCCTTGCCTCTGAATCGGCTGCCGGCGAACGCTCCTTCTGGGGCCCCTAGTCTCTAAATCGACCACAGGTAAAATGGCTCTTTCTAGCAACCCTAGTCTAAATCGACCGCATGTAAATAGATTTTTCTAGCGACCCTAGTCTAAATCGACCGCAGATAAATGGCTTTTTCTAGCGACCCTAGTCTTCTCATCGACCGCAGGTAAAGTTGCTTTTTCTAGCGACCCTAGTCTTCACATCGACCGCAGGTAAAGTTGCTTTTTCGAGCGACCCTAGTCTTTATCTCGACCGCAGGTAAAGTTGATTTTTCTAGCGACCCTAGTCTTTATCTCGACCGCAGGTAAAGTTGCTTTTTCTAGCGACCCTAGTCTTTATCTCGACCGCAGGTGAAGTTGCTTTTTCTAGCGACCCTAGTCTTTATCTCGACCGCAGGTAAAGTTGCTTTTTCTAGCGACCCTAGTCTTTATCTCGACCGCAGGTACTCTTTCGTTTTGAAATTAATCATTCAACCCTAATCTCCACATCGATCGCAGGCGTCCTTTCGTTTACGTATCTCCACATCCATCGTTCGACCCCAATCTCTACATCGATCGCAGGCGTTTTCATGTATTGCAGACCTCCAAATCGAACATCCGACCCTAATCTATACATCGATCACAGGCGTCCTTTCGTTTGCATATCTCCAAATCCATCGTTCGACCCTAATCTCTACATCGATCGCATGCGTTTTCTTGTATTGCAGATCTCCAAATCGAACATCTGACCCTAATCTATACATCGATCGCAGGTGCTCTTCGTTGATGATAGCTGGGCTTTATCACTCGTCCGAGAGTTGGAATTGAGACCTCGTCCAAGAGGTTTTGACCACAGTCGCTTTGATATTTGGGCTTTATCACTCGTCCGAGAGTTTGTGACTGCAGTCGATTCATGCCGTAGACTGGAGTCCATAGCGGGGCCTATGCCCATTGATAATGCCGTAGACCGCAGTCCGTAGCGGGGCATGTGCCCATTGGTAATGTCATAGACCGCAGTCCGTAGCGGGGCCTGTGCCCATTGATAATGCCGTAGACCGCAGTCCGTAGCAGGGCATGTGCCCATTGATGATGCCATAGACCGCAGTCCGTAGCGGGGCCTGTGCCCATTGATAATGTCATAGACCGCAGTCCGTAGCGGGGCCTGTGCCCATAGATCGAATCCTAATTTGCCTATCGAAGCCTTCCTAGACTTGCACAAATTTCGTGGAGCTATCCAAGTATTTCTGCGTGCGGCTTGACTTAAGTCACGCCCATCATCTGGTGAGTATTGTATAACCTAGTGTAGTGATATGTATGCACATGATTATGAATGAATGTATATATATTTTCTTTTTTTTTCTTTCTCCTTTTTACATTGCTTCCCTCCTATTTTTCTTTACAGGGAGGCCTCCATTCTATGGGCCGAAGAGTACAGGAGGGCGTGGCGGCCGGGCGAGGAGAGTCACTACGGAATGATGACGCTCAGATCATACATCGTTATCGAGAGATGGAGGATGAGTGCTCCAGCTGGGAGGAGCGAGGCCGGGCAACTGAGGAGAGGAGCCGTGTGGATATAGAGATCCAGCGAGCTACTGAGGAGAGTTTGCGGATTGCGGTAAAGGGTCATCGGGTTGCCGAGGAGGCCTTAGCCGAGGAGTGGGCACCTTACTTCAGAGGCTTTGATTCGCTTGAGGGCTTTTGGGACTTTGGGGTTCCTCCTCCTTGATAGTCCCGTCGTTGTTTTGGTTTACGACTTTATTAGTACTACCGTGATGTATAGTGGGTATATGTGAAAAAGATGTTTGTGTAGGCCTTTTATTTGGTGGTGGGGAAAAGAAATGTATAACTCATGACTTGTAATACCATGCATTCAGTCGATCATAATCATTTCAAACATTCTCTTTGAATATATTCATGCCTTGATTTATTTACAAGCAACAGAAATACTTAGCCACTTACACATTATTTCCATAATTGCTCAAGATATAACTACTGTTACCAGGACCCGCCTTTTTTCGGTTTTCAGGTCCCAGCGATTTTTCAACTCTCCTTTTATTATCCCGGAATTTTCAAATGAGCGCCCTCTTGGGTTTTCACTCATTGGGATGTCCCTTATTGTTGCATAGGCCGCCCTTTGCGGGTTTTCAACCTATCGGGAATTTTTATTTCTTTTTTTTTTTTTACGAAAAGTATTTCTTAAGCCTATCCAGATTGGTAGGTTCGGAGAACTCAATGCCATCCATCGTGGTTAGTTTCACCGCCCCTTTGCTTAGGATCTTCTTCACGAGAAACGGTCCTTCCCAGTTTGGCCTAAACTTGCCCCTAGGGTCGGTGCGCGTCATTCGGATCTGTTTCAGCACCATGTCTCCTTCTTTGATAGGGCTGGCCTTGACCTTTTTGTTGAAGGCCCGGGCCATCCTTCTTTGATATAACTGCACATGGTAAAGAGCCTCCATCCTTTTCTCGTCCACCAACGCCAACTGTTCATATCACTTCTTCACCCATTCCGTCTCGGGAATCTCTGCTTCTACTACGATTCTCAACGATCGCTTTTCAACCTCAATTGGCAGAACCGCTTCTGCCCCATATACTAAGGAGAACGGCGTTGCCCCAGTTGACGCTCTAACCGTCATGCGATAAGCCCATAAAGCGAGCGGAAGCTGCTCGTGCCAATTCCAATGTGATGCTACTGTCTTTACGAGAATCCTCTTAAGGTTCTTATTGGTGGCCTCCACCGCACCGTTAGCTTGCGGGCGATATGGAGAAGACCTATGATGCTCGATACCGTATTCTTAGAGGAGACTTCTCACTTCCCCCTGAAACTGGACCCCATTATCCGTAATCACATGGTGAGGCACTCCGAACCTGGTGATTGGGTGCTTTTCAATAAACTTCCTCATCTGCTTAGATCCCAACTTACTAAACGATTCTGCCTCTACCCACTTGGTGAAGTAATCAATGGCAACCGCGATGAATTTGTGCCCATTGGATGCATTATGCCTCACTTCTCCGATGATATCAATGCCCCAAGCTGTGAACGGCCAAACTGGTGCCAACACGTGCAGTTCCATAGCTGGCAAGTGATTATAATCTCCGTGGATTTGACAATCATGGCATTTCTTTGCATATTCGTTACAATCTCTTTCCATGGTGAGCCAATAGAAGCCTTGCCTTACGATTTTCTTTGCTAACACTGCTCCTCCCATATGGGCTCCACAAATTTCTGAGTATACCGACTCCATTGCCTCACGGGCTTCTCTCTCATCCAAGCATCTCAATTGTAATCCATCGGCATGCCTTTTGTAAAGCAAGTCATTGTGGATGACAAATTGCTGAGCTAACCTTCTGATCACAGCCTGATCCCTAAGTTCTGATTCTGCCGGGTACGTTCCACTTTTCATGAAGTTTACGATATCGAAATACCAAGGCCTTTCATCTGCCCCTAACAGCATTACATCTTCATAGCATGGTTTGTGAGACCTCCTCAATACCAGAGGCTTTGAGGCAATATTCTGTGGATTATCCCATACCGACACCAACGTGGCCGAAGCATCTGCCGCTTAGTTCTGCGCTCGAGGAATATGATAAAAGCGGCACTCACTGAACCTCTGTGCCAACCCCCCTAGCTGGTCTAAGTACGGGTGTAACCTTTCTTCCCTTACTTCCCAAATTCCCTGTGCTTGCTCAATAATCAGCTTTGAGTCGCCCCAGATTTCAACATGCGACGCTCCTAGCGCTGCTAGCGACTCTAACCCGTAGATGCATGCTTCATACTCGGCCATATTATTAGTGAGAGGGAACGCCAACTTCTTTGTCATTGGGATCCTTTCCCCTTCCGGTGAGATAAGTAACATTCCTACCCCGGCTCCATTCGAGTTAACCGCTCCGTCAAATAACATTTTCCACGATATAACTGCTCGTCGGGAAAACCATAGTTTATCTCCTCTTCTTCCACCCTTAGGGGCTGATTGGCCAGAAATTCCGCTACAGCTCTCCCTTTAATAACCTTCTTCGTCACATATTCGATGTCGAATTATGACAAGAGCAACAACCATCGGGCCAGCTTCCCGGTTAAGGATGGAGTTCGGTACAGATACTTCACGGGATCCATCCGGGAAATAATGATCACTTTGTAAGACTGAAAATAGTGCCGCAGCTTCTTCGTTAGCCATACTACTGCCACGCATATCTTTTCGATCATATTATACTTAAGCTCGTATTCCAGGAACTTCTTACTCAGATAATACACTGCATGCTCTACACTAGTGTCCCCTTCCTGTGCCAACATTGCTCCAATGGATCGCTCCTCGATCGCTACATATAGGAGAAGTGGTTTTCTGAGTTTGGGTGGTCTCAAAACTGGCGGATTAATCAAATAGGTCCAGATGCTCTCCAAGGCTTGCTGACATTTGTCGTTCCAAACCGTCAGTTGATCTTTCCGCAGCAGTTTTTGATATACTGAACCTGCCCCAGAAATCCTCTCACTTCTCTCTCATTATTCGGTGCCGGCATTTCCTGTATGGCCTTTACCTTGTCGGGATCCACCTCGATCCCCTTGTTACTGATCACATAGCCTGAGATTTTCCCTGATGAAACACCAAAGAAGCACTTCTTCGGGTTCAACCTCAGCTTGAATTCTGTAATTCGGGCCAAAAACTTCTCGAGTGCATCGAAATGCCCCTCTCTCGTCTCCGACTTGACCATCATGTCGTCCACATAAACTTCCACCTCCTTGTGTATCATATCATGGAACAGTGCCGTAGCCATCCGTTGATAAGTTGCCCCGGCATTTTTCAAACCAAACGGCATTACCCTATTGCAGTACGTTCCCCACTCAGTTGTGAACGAGGTCTTTGCCTTGTGCTTTTCTGCCATTTGAACCTGCATGTAGCCCATGAAGCCGTCAACATTTGTGTGCAAGACGCTCGATGCAGCACTGTCGATTAATACGTCGATGTGAGGCAATGCGAATTCATCTTTGGGGCAAGCCTTGTTGAGATCTCTATAATCGACGCACATTCTCACTTTACCGTCCTTCTTCGCGATTGGTACTACATTTGCAACCCAAGGGGGATAGTCGATTACTTCGATGAACCCTGCTTCTAACTGTTTCTTCACTTCCTCTCTGATCTTATCTGCCCATTCCGGCCTCATGCGTCGGAGTTTCTGTTTCACAGGCTTAGCCTCGGGGTATGTTGGAATACGGTGAGTTACGATTGATTGATCGATTCCTGGCATGTCTTCGTACGTCCAAGCAAACACTATTTCGTATTTTTTTATTATTCTCTCAAATTCTTTTCTCTCTTCAATAATTAATTCTTGAGCAATTTGTATAAGTTCAGGATTTTCATCCGTGCCAAGATTTAAAGTTGACATTTCTATTGCATTGATTTCAAATGTAGGCATGTTATATGAATGAGAATGCATGGAATGATCAAAATCAACATCAAGCAAGTAAGCAAAATCAGAATTCATTTCATTGATAGTTTTGGCGAGTACATCATCGGATTCAAACAAAGCAGTAACATAGTTGTCATCATCGGAGTTCTCGGGGTTTTCATGGGCCTTGGAGGTGTTTGGTTCATCCACCGCCCCCACGGTTGTCTATGCAGTGATAACTTGCTCCTCAGCATTTAGGTCAAGCATCATGATCCCCTCTATGAAGCAGCTTGCCTTTCCTTTGCCCCAGTCAGTAACATCGTTGAAGATCTTAAATCCGGGCAGATTCTTTCCCTCGGTGCCTCGGCCCGACTCTACCATTACGGCAATTTCCGGCTCGTCATCAGACTCATCTCAGATATGGATTGGAGCTTTCTGATTGATACCTTCCTCTTCCGAGGAACTTCCCCAGATATCCACAACAATCAGATCCATCACGTGAGGGACTTTCGGATTTACGTAGGAAGGGTCCGACGATCCATACCGAGCCCATCCTATAAGCTCATCATAATCCTTCAAGAACACCCTGCTCAACCTCTTTGCTACAAGTGGAATAGCACCCCTTCGGATACACATGAGTTGCTCCTGATCGCTCAAGGTGACCCGACATGAGGCATACTTGAACCTCCATCTTCTAGCATAATCCACGAATGCTTCCTCGGGAAACTGCTTGATCCTTTCTAAATCCTCCAACGACCCTGTCCACGGAATGTACATCTCATACCTCTGCACAAAGGCCTCCATGAGGGACCCCCAGTCCCCTTTTGTCTTTGCCGAGAGCATTCGGTGCCACATCAAAGCTTCTCCTACGAGTGTCTTTGGAGAATGCTGAACCAACTCACTTCGATAGAGTCCCGCATTAAACATGTAGGCACGAAAACGGTTTATGTGGTCGATGGGGTTCTCATCTCCCTTGTACTTAGCCATGGTTAATACCGCCTCGGGTGTCTCCTCATCGGGTAACATCGGCACTTCCTCTGGACGTCCCCATGCAGTGTATTTCTTGATGAATCTCTTAGTCATTTCCGCCCAATTCACTTTTACGTACGTTGGAAGAGACATGTACCATACCAGTGACTCTCCTGCCAATGAGTTGCAAAACAAACTCGTAATTTCCTCCTCTTTGAAGCCCAAAGGACCCATAGCGGTCAGATAAAAATGCAAGTGCTCCAAGGGATCCTTATCTTCACTATACTTGCTGACCGCTGGAAATAGGCATTTGATAGGCCCAATTCGCATCGCACTATGTTTCACCACCTGTGCTTTGGCCTTTCTATACTTCATCAAAAACAAGCTTGCCATCAGCGACCAATCATTCTTAGTCGATTCAGGTAGCAACTGAAACCACCTCAAAGGTTCGCCTACTAGCGATAGATAGAACCACGGAGCGACATCTTCCACCTCATATGGCTCTCTAAACATAGCGCACACATACTCGAACAAATGGGCTTCGGGATCTTCTACCCCACTGAATAAACTCAAAATGGGCCTGACCCTCTGAGATGACACCTCTTCAGCTTTTCCTTCGTCATTTATCACTTCCTCTGTTACTCCTTCTCCTAAGACGGACACATGCAATCCATTTCCCACATTTAACTTGTCTTCGGAACTCAAAAGCTCTTCCTTAAATTCACAGAATGAATCCACCACAAAGCTCTCCTCCAACCTAGATCCGATTGCGCTCACCCTATGACTAGGCGATGGATTTCATTTAGGGGGAGGGTTTGCTGACGATGGGTCGACTATTTTCTTTTTATCAATTAGATCCTGGATCTCATGCTTTAGCCTCTCACAATTTTCAATGGTGTGTCCGTAGTTACTATGGAACTCGCAATACCCTCTAGTTCTCATCCGTGGTGTGGGTCCTGTCTTGTTCTTGGGAGTAAGGGCTTTCAGCAACTCCTTTTTCCGCAATCGTTCGAAAACTTTTGCATAGGTCAGATCAAATTGGGCGAACTGCCTTTTCCCGATAGCGTTAAGTTCAAGCACTTTCATTGCGATAGGTTCTATATTAGCACTTGGCCCTCCGGCACTATACCCCGACTTTGTCCATTTAGTATAAGCTCTTTTCGGCTCTCCATCCCCCTCAACTGTCAAAGTATAGCCATACATCTGATTAAAATCGGTGAAAGGCATACACCGCAGCTCATTCCTAACATACGGTAAAGTATTGCCGATTACCACCCGGATCTGATCCTGCTCCGACGGCTTCTGTTTCATAACTTCTGCCTTAGCTCTCCACCTACTCACAAAGTCGGACAAAGACTCCCCAGCCTGCTGCTTGGTGCTCTCTAGCTCCCTCAAAGTAACCTCCAACATAGTGTTGAAACTATATTGGGTGATGAATGCCTTCACCAGTTCTTTCCAATCTCTCTTCATTCCCAGTGGTAATGCATGAAACCACACGAGGGCAACTCCTTCCAGATAGGCACTGAACAACCCTAGGATCTGTTCCTCAGTCAGAATTATATGCTTCATCGCTGCCACATATTGGTTCACATGGGCGGTAGGATCCCCAGTTCCATCAAACTTCTTCATGTCAGGAAGCCGGAACTTCAAAGGCAAAGCAGTTGCCGACGAATAGTTCTTCAAATTATAAAAGTTCTGACCTCCAGAGCCTACCCCACGTAGATCATGCACTTCTTGAGTGATGTGCTGCTTCCATTCCTCTTCCCTTTGCTTTCTCTTCCCCAAACTACTTGTTACGCCATCCTGATAGTTATCTCCAAAATGGGGACCCGTGTTCACAATGTTCTCAGCTGGTTTACTGCCACTCTTGCTACTCTTAATTGCAAGCTCATCCAGCTGGACTAAAATTGCGGTTAACTGATCATTGATGTTGTTTACCACTCTTTCTAACCCTGATATTCTCTCATCTGGCGTAGACATACTGACCGAAGACTGAGCTGATTCGGACAACGATGATTCGAACGCCACAACTGCTGATTCGGAACTGATGATCTGTAACTGATCAAACTGCCTGACTAGCCGGCTACTCTCCCGAAACCACAACCGCTTAATGATGAAGTCTGCACGAACGGCATCCATTAGTATGTATGCATGATTTTATATGCATGATGCGTGGTGTGTGCGTTTATTTATTTACGGATATATAAGATAAGAAGAACAAACATTAGTCTAATTACACGTATCACAACATCTCTCTTCCACCCTTATTCCTCCACACACTCGAGGGTCCAAGTCTCTTTCCTAGGATTTTGGTTTGGGGCTCACATTGCGGTCTAGGGGACGCGTGATGCCATCGATTATTGCGGAAAAGTAAATCATCCATCAGACAATACAGTTCGTTTTGACGTATCAACGTTTAGTGACTAAGATATCGACCAAATTGGATTGTCCTTTCGAATAACTCGTTTTTTGTCATTTTGTGAGATACGTTAGTCCGGGTTTTAACTTCCTTTTGAGCGTATCTCGGATTTAGGCGTGGCGCGAGTTACTCTTTTGGTTCGATCGTTCGTTATTGACAATGACTCGTTCCTTTTTATTCGTGTGGGTTCGTGTCTCGATTTTTGGATTACGATGGGATCTTTTGGATCTATCGAGAGACGCAACCACGTGTTTATTTAGTGATGAAATCACTTTTGGATTTTATTTTAGGGAACAGACTCATTGTGTAACGCGTTTGTTTTTAGCGTCAAGAATCCGCTTGCTCGTTTTGGCTACGTGAAAAGACGGCGAGTCTTATTCGAGCGCACGATAATCTTTCGGCTATTAACAACTCTTTATTATTTTTTTTCCAATTTACGGGATATACCATCCTAGCGTGGTTACAGAAAATCAACGTTTCGTTGAATCGCATGCTTATTCGAAGTAGGGATATCACCGTTCTTTTTCATTTAGGCACGAGTTAAGCAAACACGCAGATCGGGCCATATTTCTTGTAGTTTTGGTAACGGTCGAAATGATCGAGCCATTAGTCAAACCCACAGTCTCATCCATATGGTGCAATCATGCGGTTTAACTTAATTCGGCTTCGTGATTATAAGCGGCGTATATACCAGTTCGAGGCACGTATTTAACGACATTGGTTCATTTTCTTTAACTACTCTCGAGATTGACATATATCGTAGATATAGAATGATTTTGGTCGTTTTTATTTTCTTTTCTTAGTCACTTTTGCGGATACATCCATTTCTCCTAAGAACAACATAAGGCGTAACGTACGAGTCTATTTTTTATTCGGAAGGGACGGGCCACGTTTGCAAAACTCTTTACGTTACAACGGGGTCGTTCAAAATAGAAATGTTCTTCGTTTTCGTTTTGTCATAATCTCGTTTTATCCCAACCTATTTAAAGAATGTGAATAACGACTACTATTAATATAGTCTTTTGAATCGAGATATAACTATCCTTAATATCAAACCAACTTGAACTAATACGTGCTTACGTCACAACGTATTTCCTGAACATGTGCCTTCTTCGGGACACGGAAAGGGACCAGGCGGGTCGCACAAGTTCATTCATACGAGATGACTAAGTCGTCTTTAGTTCGAATCGTTTCGATGTTTTGGGGTAGTTTATACATCGGTTTAAGAGTATATATTAACGTATCGTTTCGTTTTCTTTACGTATTTTAGGATTAGACACGTATCATGGCAATTTGAAAACACGAACTGATTCATTTATCACATAAAAAATGGTAACGGGTAATCCTATGGCAACTTCTAAGGCTATTATATGCTGACACGGCTGATCGCGGGACCTCACAGGAACGCACGAATTCGCCCACGATCCAAAGGATGGGGACCCTTCGGCGCCTTACTGTAAGGGGGAACTTACACTAGCCTCTTTCGAGCGACGAATGGACTCTCGCTAGAGGTTTCGCGGAAATTACCCAAAAGGTTTGCAATAATGCTTATGAATGCATACGAAAAGAAATAATATGATTCGTCCCCGTTAAGGGCTTAATACACGCCTTCCGGAATCAAATTTCTCGCTTCCCCAGTAGAGTCGCCACTTGTTAGACAAGGTGCCGAACGGCCTCGCCCGGGCGGACCGGGGGGTGGACACCTCATGGCGACGTAAGCGGTGATTGGCGCCGAAAGCAACCAATCGTGAAATCAAGCTGCTCGGCAGGACCGGAGCTCGGAGTATGGAAGAGTCGCCACCCACGAATGGGAAAATGAACACCGATCCTTTGCGGGAGACCGGTGAGGGTTCGGGAAACTTAGGTACGAGCCGAGAAGGCTAGCTCCTTTCCGGAGAAAGGATACTAGGCACCCCGACATCGCCCGGTTATGAACCACCGGCCTCCTACTCAGCGTGTTAGGCGATAACGGACTAATCACATATTTCTTTAAGTTTAAAATTCATTTGAAACCTTTTCTTTCTCGCTTTGAAACCCGTTTTGAGCATGTTATTTGAAAGCCATTTTAGTAAAGAATCACCCATTTTGCATAAATTTAAAGTATATAGGAGAGAGAGGGGGAGAAGAAAGAATTGATTTATTCATAGTGTGATTTTATGCTTTAGACTATACACTAACTCTAAGCTAATATCATTCCCCAAAAACGAGTTTATTTACATGGTTCGTACCTTAATCGTCGTTAGAACGATTTAAGTACGTTTCAAAACCCCGTTAATGATGTTCACTCGAATCGCCGTTGGAACGACTCGAACGTTTGAAAACGTTGAGCAAACAGTTTCTATCTAAAAGCGTGATTAAGCATACAAGTCAATTTGTTTTGTACAAAACCGTTTAGTTAGGAAAACAATTCAAAACCTCATTATTCACAAAAACAATTTTAATTACAAGGTTCGCTTAATCCGTCGTTGGAACGAATTAAGGTTTTAAAACGTGATGTTTAGAAAGTGGTTAAAATGATAAAAAAAAGCCTTTTATTTACACTTTAGGGATGTCTAAAAAACTTTAATTTAAACAAACAAATTAAACTCTCTTTTTGTGGTTTGTTTTCCCCTTTTTCACTCAATTGAACCTTATTTGAACATAATTACAACAATTAACTATTTTGATCCAAAACTCACCCAATCAAATACCTTTGAAATATATACATATAGATGTCAAAGGGAAAAAGAAGGAATATACACATATATATACATTTTTAGTAAAAAATGGTAATTATACCTATAGATTAAAGAGAAAATATATATACTATAATTATTAATAGGTAAAAATAATATTAGACACTCTATACTTTTATTTCAATTTGAAAACATGTGAAAGTAATGAACAAGGTTCATAAATGATAAGAAAATAAATTTTTACCCAAAATAGTTATTTTTTTTTTGAAAACAAAGATTAGATTCATTCCTTAAATCGAATCAGCAACAATAGTTTCCTGCAACCAAGCCGGAGCAGAAAAAGAAACAAACTCGCTAGCATTGGACAGGGCATGTCGTGCAACAACATGAGCGCCCCTGTTCGCTGGGCGTGGAGAGAAAGACACTTTATAATCGTGTCGACTACTTAATAAAACCTTACAATCCTGAATAATTGACCCATAAACAAACAAGTCTGGATCGACCGAATTGACACTATTAACCACAATCAATGAGTCACTTTCAAACAAGACATTAATACAGTTAAGATAGACACACCAATGCAATGCCTCACGTAGAGCTAATGCTTCAGCTTCCCTAATATCATCAATAATAGGGATTATGCGACTACGACAAGCCATGAAGGATCCATCAGAAGATCTAAGTAAAGCTCCCACCCCACTTCGAGATTCAGCTTTAAAGGTAGCCGCGTCACAATTGTATTTGACGAAGCCTAAAGGAGGACGAGACCAGTTAATATGTCGTACATGTGGCATTATCGTCCGCGCCGTATGCTCAAGCCGAAGGGCAACAGTGTTAGCATTGGTGTTGGCGTCGCTGATGATGGAAGTGGGCAGCCTTCGTTGCGCAGCAAGGCAGGCGGTGACTAGTTGGCCCGCCTGAGGATCTAGATTTGGGCGATTCTGTGCGATGCTGACATCGGATTGGGCCACTGAGGTCGTGGACCGGTGACGGGTAGCAGCAGGGAGGTTCTTCATCTGGGACTGGCGCCAGGCAGCAAGGTAGTTATCCGCAAGAGAGATAGCCGTTTCTGGTAGTTGGATTTTACTCTCCCAGAATATCCGATTCCTTTGATTCCAAATGACCCAAAGCGTCATTGCCATCTTGGTTATGGTTTCCTGATCATTGGACAAGAGTACCTGCAAAATAAAACCCGTTAGATAATCAGGTTGGAATACATCCGTATTGATCCCGGATAGGTTCCAACATTCTTGGGCGTATACACAATCCACAAAGAGATGATGGTCATGCTCAGTATCAGAGTGACAGAAGGGGCACTGCGTTGGGATTGTCAACCCCCTCCCTGCCAATCTATGTCTAGTGGCCACACAGCCTGAGGCCAACTTCCACACAAACATTCTAACTTTAGGGGGAACATGCATCTTCCAAATTCTACTCCACCCATCATCCTGATTCACATCACCATATCCATCACAAAGCGCTCTATACCCTGATTTACTTGTGTACATGCCATTTTTTGTGAAATTCCACATTGGTCCATCTTCTACTTCTCTGGTTGGTAAGACCATCCTACACACAATTTTGGCATCTGCCTCGGTCAACAACTCTTCCACCTTCCCTCTATCCCAGATTTTCCTACCTTGGATAAACAGGTCAGCCACTTTTGTATCATCCTGCTCCATAACAACATCCCCCTGGGTCCTAAAAGGTGCCACAGTATTCACCCATGGGTCTTTCCACACATATATTGACTTACCATCCCCAATTCTCCATCTAACTCCCAGTCTCAGTACCTCAATGGCTCTCCAAACACTCCCCCAAACAAAACTAGGATTATTGCCCAATTTGGAGGAAAGAAAAGGGTCTCTAGGGAAATATTTAGCTTTGAACATTCTACCCACTAAAGAATTTGGAGTAATCATCAACTTCCAGGCCTGTTTACCTAATAAGGCTAGATTGAATTTTTGGAGGTTCCTAAAACCCAAACCCCCCTCTTTCTTATCCCTGCTAAGTCTATCCCAACTTTGCCAATGAATCGATCTCCTGCCCCCTGGTTTCATACCCCACCAAAAGGAATTCATTATCTTCTCCAAATCCAGGCAGAGGGATTTAGGTAATTTAAACACACTCATACAAAAAGTTGGCAGAGCCTGAGCAACCGCCTTAATTAGCACTGTTGGTCCCTTGTAAGGTTGCAAATATAGTTCCAAGGGGGGGTTAGGAACTATTTTACCTTTTTAAAATAATTTGGGCAGATTTCTTTTCTTTAAGAAAAGTTTATCTAACAGCGGCGCTTAGCACTCAGCAAGACACTGGCTTAGTCAACTAGTGACTAGGACAGCTTCGTTGCTTGGGTTAGGAAATAGCACTTAGAGTCTATTCCTGAACCTTCTCGTTGGTAGCGCACAACTCAGCTTGACCTCTTTTACTTGGTCAGTTTTAGTTTGTTTTAAGCAAGCAGTGTAAATAAGGAGTTAAGGTTTAGAAATACTTCACTCAGCAGATTTATCCAGGTTTGACTTCTTCTAAGCCTACGTCCTGTCCCCGGAACACTTCCGAGATTTCAAATCCTCTACTGAGCTCTTTAAAGGTAGAGCCTCAAACCTTTTACAATATCAGCAATTGAGTATGACAAGAGTACCTTCCTCTATACTTCTACTCAATCCTAATCTCTCCGCTGAGTACTTAAAACCGAGTACTCAGCCTCTCCTTTCTACTTCTAGAAATGATAAAGATTTTGTCCTAAACAACAATTGCTAGAACACCTTAGATGATTGAAAAACAATCACTCTAGACTTTTACACAGATATGAAAATGTAGTGTAAGAATTTTGCTTTGCTTCTTGCTTGCAGAACTTGTAGAGATTTGGACAGCGTAATGGCTTGATGAAGTTCTGTGTATAGTGAAGCTTGTGATGGCACTATTTATAGAGACGTCTGGCCATTCGGTCATTTCGAATTTCGAAATAACCGTTGGAGGGAAACGGCTATGTGTCGTTGTCATCCTGACTTGCACAGAGCTCTTGGCCAATCACAATCGTGTATCTTCTGTCCTCGGTCAGCACAGCAGATGGTCTCTCATTTTATGGTAAAGTAAACTGGACAGCATACTGTGTCGTCTGAACTTTGCTAAAAGAGGAAACACTTTGTCTGGAAGTTTTCCTCTGCCGGTCTGCTGTCTTGTACGCTTTGTCGAGACTACTCAGCAGCTTCATTATGAAGTTGTTCCTGAAGGTCTTCTAGATCCTTCCGTTTGCTGAGTTGCGTTTTTGTCCAAAACGACAACGTCTTGACATACACGGGCCGAGTGTACTGAGTTGTTTGACTTGGGCCTTGGCTTCCGTATTGGGCTTGGGCCTTCCAATCCTTATGACTTATAACATTTATACTCAACATTGAACAAACACATTAGTAGAATAAATCAACGCATTTAAACTTAGTGTGTTTAGAATATGTATTCTAATTTATACTTAAACAATTTTGTCAAATCAAAATTATGTGGAAAGGTGTTTCAACAAACTCCCCCATTTTGATGTTGGCAAAACTGTTCAGCAAGGAACTCAGTATGAGCTCCCCCATGATAGTTGACCTTTTTAATTAAGTGAACTCCCCCGTAAGGACTGAACTACTGACTTAGTTTTATTCTAAACATTCTAAGGTTTAACTGAATAAGTCTAAGATCAGATTTCAGGTATAGGTCAGCTTATGGGTCATATTCTATTTTACTCAGAATTCAGCGGAAGTAATGTATAGTGACAGAGCGCGCTGAGCAAATTATTGTTCAATGAGTTCTTTATCAGAATGTTTCATAAGATCATAGTATGATGTCAAACATATTATCAGCATATCATTTAGTCAATAAATATTATAAGTGTTAAGCATAGCTGATATAAACGAAGATACATAATAACTCAGTACTTAATAGCATATATCATAACTCAGTATTTGAATAAGAAAAGGAAGTATGATATATTGATAGAAGTCAGCAGTTGCACAGCAAAAGAAATAAATTAGCAAAAATTAAGACCTAGCCTAACTATTTCTTTTTCTTGCCCTGTGACTGACTTCTCTTGTACTGACGTTGCTCATGCTGAGCTCTAGCAGCTTGCGCTTTCTCCCCCGTTTTGTCAACTTCAGGGAGCTTAAACGCATCGGTTAAGACAGCGCGAGTCAGTTCTTGTGAAAGCTCTTTGAGTTTGTCAGCACTTTCATTGACCCCATCAAAAATGCCAACGCCATCAGCGGATACTTCGACTGGTATATGAAGATCAGCAGCACTGAGCATATTCACACTGAAGGCTTGTGCTTTGGCTTGCCAAATGAGAGCTTCAGTGAGACCAGCAAAGACTTGGTGGAAGGTTTTTAAGAGTGCTGAGTCATAATGATGACGCTGGATATTGTTATGACGGATGTGAGTGAAGGATTGCCGTGCAAGAGATAGCAACTCATTTTGCTTCATCGAGTCATTATCCATCTCTTGCTTGTTGAGATTAAGGAGCCGGATGGCCTCACCAAGTTGCTCGACTGAGCACTGACTATAGGATACCATTTGCTCATTTGTCTTAAGTTGCTCAGTATGAAGCTGAGCAAAGAGCATCTTGAGTTCTGAGGAAGTGGCATAGTCAGTGTTCACAGCAGACAACTTCTAAACTTGCTGATGGAGTGAGTTCAAATGTTGAATTGTTGACAGCTGTATCTCTGCCAACTTAGCAATTGAATCCTGCTTAGCTTGCTGGGCTTGTAATGACAGGACGACATTCAGCAGATCCTTGAGTCCCTTGACTTCGTTGAGAAGTTAAGTGACTTGAGAGAGCTGAGTTGCTTCAGGAATTGAAGAACCAGCAGCAGGCGAAACGGAATGTTGAAGATCGTGGATGAGTGCTTGCACTGAGTCAAGGAGCTTTTTGCCAGACTCAGTGGTATCCCGATGTACATCAGTATGACCAGAGGAAAGTGGGGTGAAAGGAGTACCCTGGTCAGTGACTGGATGAATTGGCTCAATCTGCACTTGAGTTGGAGGTAAGGTTGATTGATCAGCAGAGAGGGTGTTGATGATGGAAGTCATAACCCGAACACTGTCTGTGCTGACGGCAGAGGGATGAGGAGTCAGCATTATGCTTGAGGAAACAGCATGGGCAGTGCTTGGTTCAACCTGACTTGTAGAAGTGGTTGAAGTGTTATGCTCGGCATGTTCCTTTTGAGAAGAAACAGAGGCTTGTTTTTCCAACGGCGTTGTAGTAGAGGGCCGTTTGAAAATTTTTAATTTGACGGTAGAAGGATCCTTTATTGTCTTGGAGAGGACAAGTTCAGGAATGGATGGTGGTTGCACAGGAGGGTCACTGACTATTACCTCACTGGCCTTAACCAGTTTTCGCCTTCTACGTGGTGGAGTGGTATGATGAGCAGGTTCTATTGAGTGAGTAGGAGAAGGTTCCTTTTGCTCAGTCTGAATCTGGTCAGCTTGCTCTTCAACTTGTTCAACTCCCGCAGCCAACTCAGTGTCAGTCTGCACAGCTCCACCTGCTAACCCAGCGTCAGTGTCCTCAGCTTCAATTTCGCTGGCATATTCTTCAGACTCCTCAGCGTCATTCTGACCGCTGGTTTCATCATCATCTTCTTCTTCCTCAGTATTATCTCCATCAAGTTCTTCCTCAACTTGGGAGATGAAGTGGTCATCTAACTGGACCTCAGTTCCCTCAGCATCAGTGCCTTGACATTGAGTGAAGTGAGAATCACCCGGTACAATAAAATCCGTCGGTATGACGTCGAGAGGGGCCAGTGTTGAAGACTTCTGCTTCTTCTGAGGGAGCTCAGCAGCTGCCTCAGTGTTAGGCTCATCTTGCCTGCTTCTCTTCTCAGCTGACTTTCCAGCTGACCTCTGCCTCTTTGCTGGAGACACAACATTAGGTGTCTCAGCAGATTTTTCTTGCGAGAAGCTGGGGCCTTAGTTCTTCGCCCTTTCTTAGGCTCAGCTATAGTCTCCTCAGTCTGATCAGCTTGGCCAGCAGCAGCAGCAGCTTTCCCTTTCTTCAAAGGCTGCCCATATTTCAGTGCCCTCAGCGAGGCCGCTGTGATTTTGGTTCCTCTGAAAGATTCCTCACCTTCAAGGTCAATCTTGTGGTCGATGAGGATCCTGGTAATGATTGATCCCAACCTCATTGTACCCGTGCTGCATAGGAACCCAGCAACTAGGAAGACCGGCATGTTGATGGGGGTGTACGTCAGCATGTGCCATATGAAGCACTATTCAAAGTTCGTTGCTGAGGTCGTGCAATTTCTCTTAGGGTAAATGAAGTAGCTCAGCAGGTAGTGAGCCATCTTTTGGTGCTGTCCCATTGAAGATGCTGAGATCTCGCCTGAGTGACCCTCAGGTTTGCAGAAAGTATGGACGTAGTCGGTCTTGTCCTGATCTCCAGACTTCCTCAGCCTCACTCCCTCAGTTTTAAGTTGGAGGAGATTTCCCATGTACAGAGGGTTGATGAAGATCGTCTTTCCTTTTACTTTAGTTCTTAGATAGTCAGGGGAGTCATTGGCAACCATGAGATTGTGGTAAAACTCCCTTACCAGGTCAGGATACGTTTCATCTCTGACGGAGAACAGCCCATTCCATTCGTTCTTTACAATCCATTCGGCAAACGGTTGTTCATATTGGACGAAGTGCTCAGAAACCCATCTGGAGGGCTCAACTTTCCATTCGAGAACACTTTCGAAGACTTTGGAGTAGGTTCGTATTTTCACAGCTTTCTCTTTTTCAGAGTTTTGATCAGTTTTACCCTTGCTAGAGGTGGAAGGGTTTCGTGAAGGTTCATCGGAGCTGGACTTATTTTGGCCGGCACCGGAGACGTTGAAGGATAGCTTAGTCATGCTTCTAAGATGGAGAGAATAGAGGTATTTGAGAGAGAGAAATTTGGGTGATTTCGTAGCCTTAAGGATTTGTTGAGCGTAAGGAGTAAAAGATGGGGAAATGCCCATGATTTATAGACGAGTTGAACGGTGTGGATCTTAACCAAATCCATGTGTCAGTTGCCTTGGGATCATGTACCGACAGGGATCCTGGCATTTATGACACATTACGGCGAATACGTCATCCTAGGTTATACGCGTGCTTGGAATTTATGCTAACGGATTAATCACTCAGTATTTAGAATGTCAAGCGTTTGATATTCTGAGAGGTCAGTGCATTATTTAAGGATGATTTTAAGTTCAAGTTCTAAACTAATTTACTCAGTATTGTATATTCAGTCAGTTTCAAGAGATACTCAGCAAACAATAAATCATTCAGCATGTAATTCACTCAGCATTCAATATTCATTTAGCACAGGAATTTATTGAAGAGGATTAAACATACCAATTGCTTCTCTCAGTATGCTGAACTGCTCACGAGCCAGTGGCTTCATGAAGATATTCGCCAGCTGTTCGTCCGTTGGGAGAAAGGTCAGCTTGATCTCATCTTTGAGTACATGGTCTCTAATGAAGTGATGTCTGATGCTGACATGCTTCATTCGGCTGTGTTGAATTGGGTTCTTGGAAAGATCAATTGCACTTTTGTTGTCACATTTGACTTCAATTGTCTTCGTTTGAACACCATAATCTTTAAGTTGTTGCTTGATCCATAGGACTTGAGCAACACAGTGACCAGCAGCAATGTACTCAGCTTTAGTGGTAGACAATGCTACTGACGCCTGCTTTTTGCTGAACCAGGATACAAGACAGCTTCCTAGGAATTGGCATCCTCCAGAGGTGCTTTTTCTTTCCAGCTTGTCTCGTCCATAGTCAGCGTCAGTGTATCCGATGAGTGTAAAGTCATGAGTATTTGGATACCACAAACCTGCATTTACTGAGCTTTGCAAATATCGAAGGATCCTTTTTACGGCTATGTAATGGGATTCCTTAGGGTTAGCTTGATATCTAGCGCAATAACATACTGAGAACTGAATGTCCGGTCTACTTGCTGTTAAGTAAAGTAAAGAGCCAATCATACCTCGGTATAACTTGCTGTCTACTGACTTACCATTCTCATCAGCACAAAGGACAGTGTCAGTGCCCATAGGAGTGGATATTGGCTTGCAATTTTCCAAGTCATATTTCTTTAAGATCTCCTTGGCATATTTGGCTTGACTGATGAATATGCCATTCTTTCCTTGCTTAATTTGAAGTCCGAGGAAGAAGTTGAGTTCTCCCATCATTGACATTTCGAATTCAGTCTACATTTGTTTGCTAAATTCCTTGCACATAAATTCATTAGTAGCACCAAATATAATATCATCCACATATATTTGTGCCAGCAGGGTATCTTTACCCTTTCTCTTAATGAATAAGGTTGTATCAGCTTGACCCCTGACATAACCTCTAGTTAGTAAGAAGTTGGTCAGCCTCTCATACCAAGCACGTGGTGCTTGCTTGAGTCCGTACAGAGCCTTTTTGAGTTTGTAAACATGATTTGGGAACTTAGGGTCCTCAAAACCTGGAGGTTGATTTACATAAACCTCCTCGTTTATAACTCCATTAAGAAAAGCACTTTTGACATCCATTTGGAATAATTTAAAGTTCATGTAAGATGCATATGCACACAGTATTCTAATTGCCTCTAGCCTTGCCACTGGGGCAAAGGTCTCACCGTAGTCTATACCTTCTTGCTGACTGTAGCCCTGAGCTACAAGCCTTGCTTTGTTCCTGACTACGTTTCCTTGTTCGTCCATCTTGTTCCTGAAGACCCATCTTGTTCCGATGGTCTTTTGACTCTTTGGATGGGGCACTAACTCCCATACATCATTTCTTCGAAATTGATCGAGCTCCTCTTGCATTGCGTTCATCCAGAATTCATCGTACTCAGCTTCAGCAAAATTCTTCGGTTCTTGTACTGAGACGAAAGCAACATTGCTGAGGTACTTCCTGAGTTGATTCCTCATCATCAGGGTATTCCCAGCAGAATCAAGGATTGCACTTTCGGAGTGCCCTCTTGGAATCCTTATTTCTTTGGGTAGATTCATGTCTTGTGCTGTTCCTGTTTCAACAATCTCTGCAGAAGTAGATGGGTCAGTAAAAGTAATTTTAGGTTCACTCTTACTCTTGGTCAGCCATTTTGTGAAGGACTCAGTGGCTGGTTCTTGATCAGCAGGTGCTGAGTTTGGTTCATCTTCTGTCAGCGGCTGGTATCTTCCTGCAGGGTCAGTTTCATCGAATTGCACATGTATAGATTCTTCTAATACTTGGGTTCTCTTATTAAAAACTCTGTATGCTTTGCTGTTTGTTGAGTAGCCTAGAAAGATAGCCTCATCAGCTTTTGAATCAAATTTGGCTAAGCTATCTTTGGTGTTTAAAATAAAACATCTACAGCCAAAGGCACGAAAGTATCCAATGTTGGGCTTTCGTCCTTTCCAAAGTTCATATGGGGTTTTCTTAAGTATAGGTCTAACTAGAGCCCTATTCAGAATATAGCATGCTGTGTTGACAGCTTCTCCCCAAAAATACTTTGGAAGCCTATGCTCATCCAGCATTGTCCTTGCTATTTCAACAAGAGTTCTGTTCTTCCTTTCAACAACCCCATTTTGCTGAGGCGTTCTAGGAGCAGAGAAATTGTGGTCAATGCCGCTGGCTTCACAGAATTCAACAAACTTTTGGTTTTTGAATTCTCCACCGTTATCACTACGGATATGAGCTAATTTTAGGTCTTTCTCATTTTCAATTTTTCTAACCAAGTTTGAAAATGTCTCAAAGGTCTCATCCTTGCTGGTCAGCAAGATAACCCACGTATACCGAGAGAAGTCATCTACAATGACCAAGGAAAATCTTCTTCCACTCAGACTCAGCGGCTAGACTGGACCAAAGAGATCCAAGTGTAGTAACTCTAACGGACGTTTAGTTGAGACAATGTTTTTACTATGAAAAGATTGTTTGGTTTGTTTTCCAGCTTGGCAAGCGTGGCATAGTTGATCTTTTTGAAACTTAAGTTCAGGCAGTCCCTCAACCAATTGCTTTCTTGCTAGTTTGGCCAGGAGATCCATGCTTACATGACCAAGTCTCCTGTGCCATAGCCAGGAATTTTCTTCCTTTGTTACTAAGCACACAGTTTTTGAAAACTTTTTCTCTAAGTCTAGCATAAAGACATTATCTATCCGAGGGGCAGTTAAGATTAACTCATTAGTTTTACCCTCGTATATTTTACATCCAGTAGCATCAAATATAACTTTTCTCCCATTGTCACATAGCTGTGCTACGCTGAGTAAGTTATATTTGAGTCCGCTGACTAGGGAGACAGATTCAATAGTAGGGTTATCTCCGACGGTTCCTGAGCCTACTATCTTACCCTTCTTGTTGTCTCCAAAACTTACACTCCCTCCTCGTTTACGTTCAAACGTGATGAACTGAGTTTCATCACCCGTCATATGCTTTGAGCATGCGCTGTCAATATACCACATCTTTGACTTCTCGGCACATCTCAGGCTTACCTGCATTGTAACTAGTTACTTTTAGGTACCCAACTCTTTTTGGGTCCTGACTTGTTAGGTGCAACAGGTATATCATCATATTTTATTTTATGGCGGCATACATGGACAGTATGGCCATTCTTTCCACAGAAGTCACAACTGACCTTCTGTTTAGGATTTTTTACTGACTTGTCAGCACCCCAGTGCTGAGCGTGCCAGCACACTTTAGTAGTGTGTCCTAACTTCCCACAAAAATCACATTGGACTTTTCGCTGGGGATTTCTTCTCTGCTGAGTACCTTGGTACTGTGTACCTTGATACTGAGTTCTCAGCGGAAAATTGTTTTTGTTTGGAACCTTTAATTGGTTCTGAATGGTTGTGACATCCTTCCTCAGTTTCTTTGAAACTGACTGGACTTCAGAGACAGACTCATGAATGATTTTCATATTTTCATGCAAAACTGAGTTGTCTTGAAGAAGGTATCTGAGGTCACTCAGTTTGACCTCTTCTACTTCATCACAGCGCCGGCTGAGTGCTTTAATCTTCCTATTACACTTTTTAACAAGTGTATAGAGATCACTCAGGGCGTTACCCATTTCATTTCTGAGTTGAGAGAGTGAGATTACCTCATTAGATTGCTCTTCATTATCTGACTCATCAGATTGGTCAGCATGCTCAGAAATGCATGGCTCAGCAAGTTCGTCAGCCATAAAGCATATCTTCGCTGACTCGGTGGCCTCAGTTTCTGTTGATAAAGATTCATCACTGTCAGTCCAAGTAGCCACCATTGCCTTCTTCCCACTTTTCTTGTCTTTCCTCAGCGTGGGGCAGTTTGACTTAATATGGCCATCTTGGTGGCACTCAAAGCATGTAATGGGCTTTGAGCTGTCCTTTCTGTATTTGCTGTCGCTTGAGTCAGCCTTATACTTATCAAACTTTTTGTAAGGCTTTTTGGAATATTTGTCGTTCTTCCTGAACAGCCTCTTCATCTTTCTTGTGAACATAGCCATCTCCTCATCATCAGTTGAACTCCCGTCAGTGGAGTCAGCCTTCATGACAAGTGACTTCTGCTTCTTGTCATCAGATTTTTCCTTCACCTCAAAGTTTTTCATTGATATCTCATGGGTCAGCAATGAACCGATGAGTTCGTCATATTTGTAGGTGGTTAAATCCTGAGCTTCCTCAACTGCTGTCTTCTTTGCTTGCCAGTCTTTTGGAAGACTCCTGAGTATCTTTTTGACTTGTTCTTCCTCAGTGAAGATTTTCCCAAGTCTCTTGAGCTCATTAATGATGTTGGTGAACCTTGCGTTCATGTCTGAAATGCCCTCATCATTGTTCATCTCGAACAGCTCGTACAGTCTCATCTGCTGATTCACCTTGGATTCTTTTACTTTGTTTGTTCCCTCGTAGGTGACTTCCAGCTTTTTCCAGATCTCTTGTGCCGACTCACAACCTGAGATTTTGTTATATTCTGCAGCATCGAGCGCACAGTGAAGCATATTAATAGCCGAAGCATGGTTTTGAAGCTTCTTAAGATCATCCTCTGTCCATTCAACCTCAGCTTTAACAACTGACTGGCGAGCAACAACTTTCACAGGTAACAAACGGGCCTTGGACTATAGATAGCCAGACACTCATGTTTGTAGCTTGAATGAAGTTTTTCATCCTATTCTTCCAAAAGGTATAGTTTGATCCGAAGAATAGGGGAGGCCTGGTAATGGACAGCCCCTCAGGTAATATCTGAGTTGTCTGGTTTCCAGGGAGAAACCGAGTGCTGTTTTCGCCCATGGTATGGATCAACTCAAGGTTGTTAGACCTTTAGTAATGAGCTTTTAAGCTCTGATACCACTTGTTGGTCCCTTGTAAGGTTGTAAATATAGTTCCAAGGGGGGGTTAGGAACTATTTTACCTTTTTAAAATAATTTGGGCAGATTTCTTTTCTTTAAGAAAAGTTTATCTAACAGCGGCGCTTAGCACTCAGCAAGACACTAGCTTAGTCAACTAGTGACTAGGACAGCTTCGTTGCTTGGGTTAGGAAATAGCACTTAGAGTCTATTCCTGAACCTTCTCGTTGGTAGCGCACAACTCAGCTTGACCTCTTTTACTTGGTCAGTTTTAGTTTGTTTTAAGCAAGCAGTGTAAATAAGGAGTTAAGGTTTAGAAATACTTCACTCAGCAGATTTATCCAGGTTCGGCTTCTTCTAAGCCTACGTCCTGTCCCCGGAACACTTCCGAGATTTCAAATCCTCTACTGAGCTTTTTAAAGGTAGAGCCTCAAACCTTTTACAATATCAGCAATTGAGTATGACAAGAGTACCTTCCTCTATACTTCTACTCAATCCTAATCTCTCCGCTGAGTACTTAAAACCGAGTACTCAGCCTCTCCTTTCTACTTCTAGAAATGATAAAGATTTTGTCCTAAACAACAATTGCTAGAACACCTTAGATGATTGAAAAACAATCACTCTAGACTTTTACACAGATATGAAAATGTAGTGTAAGAATTTTGCTTTGCTTCTTGCTTGCAGAACTTGTAGAGATTTGGACAGCGTAATGGCTTGATCAAGTTCTGTGTATAGTGAAGCTTGTGATGGCACTATTTATAGAGACGTCTGGCCATTCGGTCATTTCGAATTTCGAAATAACCGTTGGAGGGAAACGGCTATGTGTCGTTGTCATCCTGACTTGCACAGAGCTCTTGGCCAATCACAATCGTGTATCTTCTGTCATCGGTCAGCACAGCAGATGGTCTCTCCTTTTATGGTAAAGTCAACTGGACAGCATACTGTGTCGTCTGAACTTTGCTAAAAGAGGAAACACTTTGTCTGGAAGTTTTCCTCTGCCGGTCTGCTGTCTTGTACGCTTTGTCGAGACTACTCAGCAGCTTCATTGTGAAGTTGTTCCTGAAGGTCTTCTAGATCCTTCCGTTTGCTGAGTTGCGTTTTTGTCCAAAACGACAACGTCTTGACATACGCGGGCCGAGTGTACTGAGTTGTTTGACTTGGGCCTTGGCTTCCGTATTGGGCTTGGGCCTTCCAATCCTTATGACTTATAACATTTATACTCAACATTGAACAAACACATTAGTAGAATAAATCAACGCATTTAAACTTAGTGTGTTTAGAATATGTATTCTAATTTATACTTAAACAATTTTGTCAAATCAAAATTATGTGGAAAGGTGTTTCAACAAGCACTTCCTTACCCGCTGCAGAAAGGAATCTAAATGACCACGCACTTAACCTCTTCCTGAGTCTATCTTTAAGGAAACTAAAAATTGCTACTTTGGACTTCCCAATAAGTGAAGGGAGACCCAAATAGCGACCAGTATCCAGAGGATGAAAGACTTGAAGAGAGTTACATACCTCATTTCGCAGATCCAGGCCAACATTCGGACTAAAGAAAATTCTAGATTTTTGCAGGTTGATAGCCTGACCAGAAGCAGCCTCATACTCGGATAAAATCATCCCAATTTTGTTACATTCATCCATAGAAGCCCTGAAGAACAGGAAGCTATCATCTGCAAAAAACAAGTGTGTAATAGTTGGCGCACCCCTAGCAATGAGGCACCCATGGAGGGAACCCTCATTCGCTGCCCTTGTAATCAGGTTAGATAAGACTTCAGCACACAGTATAAATAGGTACGGTGACAGAGGATCGCCTTGTCTCAGACCCCTACCAGGGTTAATCGGGCCCACAAATGTACCATTAATCGACACAGAGTACTTCACAGTAGAAATACATAACATGATCCAATCAATCCACTTCCCAGGAAAGCCTAATTTTTGCATAACAAGTCTCAGGAAGGTCCAATCAACCCTATCATAGGCCTTGCTAATGTCCAATTTTAGGGCCACCTCACCAATTCTACCCCTATTCTTTCTCTTCATAAAGTGTAAAGACTCAAAGGCCACCATAATGCTGTCAGAGATAGACCTGCCAGGGACAAAAGCTGATTGAGACTCAGACACCAGGAAAGGTAAGACAATCTTGAGCCTATTGGCCAGGACCTTGGCAATCAATTTATAAAGCACATTGCACAGGGAAATAGGGCGAAAATCCTTCATACAATCAGGCCTATCAATTTTAGGGATAAGAACAATTATTGTGTCATTTAGATGTGGGGGAAATTCCTTTCGGGCCAGATAGCCCTTACATGCATTAACAATCTCAAGGCCGATGAGATCCCAAAAATGTTGAAAGAAGCCCGGATTTAGCCCATCAGGGCCAGGGGATTTATCAGGGTGCATTTGAAACATGGCAACCTTGAATTCTTCAGAAGTAAAAGGGGAGCACAGGTCATCCTGCATTTCAGGCGTAACAAGAGGGACGAGGGTATCCACGGCATCATAACAAGGGCTAATAGGACCAGCAAATAAATCAGAGAAGTAAGCATTGGCAATAATCCCCATGTCATAAACTCCTTCTACTACCCGGCCGTTCATATCCTTAAGGTGGCGAATGGTGTTCCTCTGCTTTCTAGCTTTGACACGGGCATGGAAAAACTTAGTATTTTGGTCCCCCTCCTGTAGCCAAAAATTCTTGGCCCTTTGTTGCCAATATCTAGCTTCACAATCAAGAAGGGAATTCAACTCACTCTTGGCCTGAAGAAAACTGACCACATCAGCCGGAACATTGCTATCCACAAGTCTATCCAGCTTCTTCTTGCATCCCTCAATTTGCTTTCTAAACCTCAGCCGGTACTTCTTTCCCCATTGTTCCATGCTGCTGGCACAGGCAGCCAGCTTTGCAGCAAGGTTATGACAGTTGCTGCTTAGCCAGCAAGACCTCACCAAATCCTTGAACTCAGGATCTAAAAGCCACTCTTGTTCAAAACGAAAGTGGTTACGCCTCACATTACTAACCGGATTATCGAACTCTAAAAAAATGGGAGCGTGGTCTGAATAAGCTGAGATTAGAGTCCGAAGCCGATGAGATGGGAATCTGTCTGCCCAGGCACTAGTGACCATAGCCCTATCCAACCTCTCCCTGACCCACAATCTAGAGCCCCGACTCCTTTCCCACGTAAATTGACTGCCCTGTGTAGGGAGATCAATCAAAAGATTCTCTTCCACCGCCTCTTGGAACCGGCGCATCAGCCCTTGAGGGTAGCCTGGACCCCCAACCTTCTCAGAATCAGATAAGATGCAGTTAAAATCCCCAATAACCAGCAAAGGGAGAATCGAGCAAGAGCACAGTTGAGTCAGGAGACTCCAGGACCACACATGATTTGCTCGGTTAGAATGACCATAGAAACCTACCAACCTCCAATCCCCCTTCTCAGCATCATGCATCTGAAATTCAATATGATGGTCCGAGAACGAAACCACAGAAGCCATGTCAGACTTCCTCCAAAGTAGGGCAATACCCCCACTCCTACCCCTACAATCGACTGCAAAAGAACCTTCAAAGCCAAACTTTCTCCTTAACCCATCAATAGAGGAATTAGTAACTAAAGTTTCAATCAGGAAGACCAAATCCGGCTTACTTGTCTTAACAAGCTCACCGAAAGAACGAACTGCCCGAGAGTTCCCCAACCCCCGACAGTTCCAGCTTAGGCAATTTATAATCCTCAACGGACCTGCTCCCCAGGTCGCGCCGTTTCTGTATCAATAGAGGTGGAAGAATCAACCGGAGAGGAAGAAACTGTCACCACTGGGCTTTTCAAACATACTTCAGATCCGTTACCCTGTAATTTACTCACTATTGCTTGGACGGAGATTGAATCCGGGCCCGTTCGTCTACGTTTACGATCATCTGCCAGCTCTAACCCTTCCTCATCGCTGTCCACTGCCATGTTATCAACCATCCCCACCTGGGTACTCAGTAGGCTCACACTCCCACTCCCCACAACCTTCTTACCCTTCTGCTTCTCGCTTAATTGGCCCGCAGGTATGTTTTCCTTACCTACCTCCTTCTCTTGAGTGACCTTCCCATTCATAGAGTGTTTTGGTACCGTGGTCTCATTATGATGTCTGTCTAGTGTTGGCACTATGGCCTGCCCCCCTGGCTCCCTTAACCACTTCACATTCAATACCTCACCAACCCTACGAGATGGGGCCTTCAGCCAGTCGCCCCATTCCCTTGTAATCTCCTCAGGCTTCAATGTAAAAATTTCCTCACAGTATCTGTCAGTGTGTCCCAACAGCCCACAGATGTAACAGAAATTACCCAGTCTTTCATACTTGAAGGATATATAGGCCCATTCCTCCTTACCCTTCCTGATCTTCTTCCTTCTCTTCAGAGATTTTCTCACATCAATAGAAACTCTAAGGCGCATAAACTGCCTTCTCAGCGCGGCATTGTTATTCGGATCATACTCCCGATACTTACCGATGAAGTCCCCAATCTGTCTGCCTACTCCTTCAGACATAGAGCCTATCGGTAAGTCATATATTTGGACCCAAAAATCTGCAAAGTTCAACTCAACCAATTCAGGGGATGGCTCGTCCTTCCATACAGCAAGGACCAATATGTGATTATCAAAGGACCATGGACCTCCCTCCAGAACACGAGCCAAATCTACCGCATGGTAGAATTCAAACACATACTTATTTGCAGCTAGTTCAGAAATTGCTACACCCCTCCCAGGTCTCCAAATAGTTTCCATCCTCGCCTTCATGGCTACAGTGTTTATTGATCGGTCCGACAGGAAGCGACCAACAAGGGTTAATCCACTATTTTTAGCAATAGGATTGGAAGAGGGACCAGAGAGGTCAATTTCCTCCTCCTCCCCGTCAGAAAGGGACAGATTGTTCATCTCTTTCTCCATCCCAGCCATAACACTGGATGAATTCCAGACAAAGAAAGTAGAAGCCAAACAGTAAAACAGTGAGAACCAAGCACAACACAGGACGAATACCAGCCAATAAGAGCAGGAAAACCAAGCAGCAAAGCAGAGAATACCAAGCCACAACTCAAACCCAACAACTTAGAAACACACAGACCCTGCACTTCTTTGAATTTCAAGAAAACCAACAACCACAGCACAAACAGCAAACTCAATCTTGGAACACAAACACAAAACCACAGATACTACTTGACTGTGGAGAATCAAAACCAAGCCAATCCAAACCCTAGACAAATCCAAGATAAAGGGCAGAGAACACACCTGGGTCACCCTAAAAGGTGAAACGCAGAAGGAAACGGACGGGAGATCAGAAGCTGGAGACTCTCTTCCGGAGGCGGCGGAGCAAGGAGCGACACCGGTTGCCCGAGCCTCAAATCAGGAACCCGCGATAAAGAAATCGCAAAAGCCGAAAACAGGAAACCGGGGAAGCACGACGGCAGGACCAACTCTCACAGCGCCGACGGCGAAGGAGGGACAACCGGACTCGCGGCGGCGAGGCGGCAGGGATTAATATACGGTGGCGGCGGTGTTCTGGGCAGGTAAAGAAGAAAAAGAAAGGGAAATGCGGGGCATCGTGGTTTTTATCTGAAGATACTTTTTGAATTCCCCAGCTACCCAAAATAGTTATTGTGATAAATGTATAGAAAATAACCCTCCCTCAAATATATATCAAATATAGATAATAGAAGACACCACCTAATAACCCAAAAGTATTTATTAATTAACTATCCCAAATATCCCAAACAAATGACCTCCCAAAATAATAACTAATATAACTTGATAAGACCCAAAAAAACTATATATATATATATATATATATATATATATATATATATATATATATATATATATATAATTTTATAAAATGAGATTAAAAGTACTAAATAATACCCTAATATACCCTTATCTATAGATTTATCCTTAAAACACCTCCTACAAATTAATAAAAAACACAATAACCAATAAAATGTAAAATGTTCAAAATAGTCTCTGCTCTCACAACAAATTAGAAAAAGACCCAAAATACCCCATCTAACTAAACCCATATATAAGATAAATATATACTACTCTATATCCATATACAAATTAAATCACCCAAACTAACCACCTATATATACCGTATAAATACATGAACATCATAATAGAAATGGAAAATATCAGGGTTAGTCCCTGTTTTTATTTAAAAACAGAAAAATGAAACTACTATATACTATTACAACTAAATCCCCTAATAACAAAATTTTGCCATTTAAATCACCCCATATCCGCACGCATATATATATATACACAACCAAAAAATGTCAAAATTCCAGATCAGTCCTTCCTTTTTTCGGATTTATCAAAACCTATTAGATCTACTCTATTTCATCATTTTAGTCTCCAAACTACCCCAAATCGGGTCATGGTTTGTAACGGAGGATTCTAAAACGACGTTTTATTGAAAATAACGGTTCAAAATGTTTATAAAACAACGGATCTACGACGTTTGGATCCCGAACTACCCTTGAATCGGGTCAAGGTTCGTATCGGGATCCAAACAAAGTTTTTATTTCAAAACCAAAACCAAATACTTGTTCAAATGCAAAACGAAAAATTAACTTAACAAATCTAAACAATAAAAGTGTAAAAATCAAGTAAATAAGTAGATCTAAATAACAAAAGTGTAATAAAGAACAAATGTGTCTAGTTCCTCGGATTGTTACCTCTTGATTGGTAACGGATTCCAAATCGGTCGATTGATTGAGTTTTAGAGTTGTGTTTTTTTTGGATTTTTGGACGAATTCGGGTCTCGATGAAATTCTCCAGGGGTTCGGGTCTAATTTCTCCTCCTTTTTTTGTCTTGGGACTCCCTCCTATTTATAGGCATATGGAGTCCCAAGCTTAATTTATTTTTGACTCCAAGCCAACTTGGAGCCAAAGGTAAGCTAGATGAGCTTAGAAAATTTCATGGAAATTTCCTACTCATCATTATCTTTTTATTATTATTATTATTATTATTATTTTATTTATTTATATATATTTTTTTAAAGTAAAAAATAAAAAAAAGAAAAAGGCACTTGGCATTTGGCCAAGTGCAAAATGCACTTGGCCGAATGCCAAGCGCAGGGGGCTGGGCCTGGATGGCCCAGCCCCCGTCACGGGCCGTCCAACGGCCCGTGACGTAACTACCGGCCTCCGACGGGGTCGCGTTTAAATATATACTTAAAAATTAAAAATATTTAACTAAACGAAATATATCTAGAATTAACCAAAATCGGTAATGATTTTTTTTATCGAAAATGATTTTCGTCAAAACCGATTTTATAAAATTAGCTTTTATAAAATCGATCTTTTTACAAAACTAATTTTTTATTGTTCAAACTCTAAAACAAAACCCCTATCGACCCGAGATTTTATTAATAATGAGATACTCCGAATTTGGCAAAATGATTTAGATTTCATTCGCGGAACCGATTCGCCCGTCATCTCGATTCGAGTTCCGAATTCGATCAAACCGGTCTCCACGGTTCCTTTGAAAAACGTTTTTTATTTGTTATTTTTACTGACTCATCGTTTATTTCAATCGACTGATTTGGATCCCTTTTTATAATTTTTCTTCATCGGTCCTCCGACCCCGGTGTCTACACCCGGCAACGGCGCCAAAAACTTAATAGCGCGACGCCTAGTGGTAGAGTTTCTATGACGAAATATATATATTATGAGTGCAGACTCTATATCTATGGATGTGATCTTTATAAATTGCTCTTAACTCTACTAGACGCTACGACTACTTAGGGGCAAGTGTACCCCGTCGTATCAAGTAATAATCCGGTTAAGACCGGGTATCGAATCCACGGGATTTATAATTACAAGTATTAGACGACTCGGTTTCGTATATTATTTAAACGGCGACTACTTTGGGGTAAAGTAAGACACAACTACACACTATCCCTAACTATTGGCGACTCAGATTTGTGTAGCTAAAACCCTATGAACTAGGATGAATATCGATAAGTTATAACCACGATAAATAACGACTCTAAATGTTTACGGATAATAGTTTACTCTTGCAAAGATGACTAAGTGTAGTAGGACCGACCCGTGAAGCACTTAGACTACATGATTCCTAGTCAAGGCGTGTCTAATGCGGGAGAATTAGAAACTAGGGCCCGTAAGTTCCGTGGCTTGTCAATTCCTACGGTTTCCGGTTTGTCACTTCCGGTAGGGCAACACCTATATAACTCCCTAAGGATAGCCCGAATGGCGTCGGAAATCGCGTTCTCCTACACAATAATCAATTATCAATATCAAAACAAGTAGCAAACACTAACACGTAAAGGGAAATAGAGATTATAAATCATGAAATTATAAATATGAAATGTATATAAATGGAATACAACCAAGCCTAGTACATAGGAAGAGTACAAGCTAATTAGCACGTAAAAGGGGAGAATCCGCCTTTGAAACTAGCTAACCGGACTCAAAGCCGTCTCCTAGGTCGTGGAGGTGGAACTCTCAAGCTTGGTGACGAATGGTGGAGTGGAGCTTCGTTGAAATGCCGGAACAACCGAACAAGCTCTCGAGGTGGAGAGTTTAGCTACAAAAACTGAATCTACACTACAACAATAATCAAAACAAGTATAGTTTGCTCTCTAGTGTGTAATTGTTTCTTAGTGTCAAATGAAGTTCAAGAGCTTCCTATTTATAGACATCAAGCAAGGGCAATGTTGTAACTTCACAAAGTACAAGTATGGAGCAACATTATTTGGTGCAGAAATCCCATGATACGCCCCGTGTGAGGTGGTCTACGCCCCGCGTAAGTGCCCATTCCGTCAGAAATCTCCTACATGTGGACCAATTCCGTGTCTTGTTGTCTCAAGCACGCCCTGCATCGCTAAAGTACGCCCCGCGTGTTTGAGTCTCTGAAGTTTTATTGCTTGAATTGGAGCTTTTACGCCGTGCGTAGCTGAAGTACGCCCCGCGTAAAAGAGTCTCTGAGTTTTTATCATTGAGGAATTGCCTGGTACGCCTCGCGTGTATGGTTATATGCCCCGCGTATGAAGAGTTGACTCAGGGAGACAGTGCAGTCTGACTTTCAGGATTAGGCCAATTATTTCCGACATGTGTCATACGCCCCACGTAGGGTGGCATACGCCCCGCGTATGCTGAGTCAATTCCACATGGTGCCTGCGGATAAGGCAATTATTGCTGACAACATATTTCACGCCCCGCGTAAAGGATGATACGCCCCACGTATTTGAGTAGATTTTTGCTCCTTGCTCGTACCTGAAATACAAATCTTGCGAGCCGAGTTAGCTTGATGTTTTTATTTCCTAAACTAATCAAAAGCACGGAAAATTAACTGAAAGTACGAGATTTATTTTTATTTCTTTATTTTATCAAAACACTTTATTTTTGTAATTAAACTTATTTATTTTATCCAAAATCAACCCGTAAATCACGCTAAAAGATAGGGGTAAAATACCCCTATCAATGGTGTATCCACGAGATGACCATGTTGTTGCACCTCTCCTATTGATTATACATGGCATCATCCAAAGCTGGTGCCTTGATGGCTCCATCTACAAAAGAGAATTTATTTTTGGACATGAGGGCTACTTTGACGGCCTGAGACCATTGGTGATAGTTAAATCCAAAAAGCTCCTGCGAGACAAGGGATAAAGGTGGAGTTTCATTTGGTGGAAGATGATAGGGACTGTTGGAATTGATTATAGGAGCAGCCATTGGTGCTTACTCAAAAAGGAGAAGATTCAGATTCGCTCTCATACCATATTAAAGTTGAATAAGGTGAAATTCTTGAACTCCTTAATTTCTCATTAAAAATAAAATACTTCTAACTATTACATTTATATCTAAATGTTAGGTTTGTCCACCAAGTAAACTTAATGAACAAGAAAAAGGGAAAAACAAGTGTCTTGATATGAGCCCTTTGATCACAATCATTGTGATGGATGGTGGAGATGCCTTTGAGGTGTGATTGGGTGTGATGGAGAATACAATAAGCTGATGAACTCTTTCTAGAATGTGCCAATGTGTTGGAAAGGATGAAAGTGCCCTTGGCTGGAGCCAAAAGACGCATGTGCCCTTGAGCAAGTGATTTGCGTGTAAAAATAGACTTAAAGTCTTGTGATGTGTACTTGATGATTTACTGCTCCTTTACTTCCTTATTCCTTCGAGAAAGGAAAGCCAAAAGGCTCTCTTCCTCTCTTCCTTCCTTCATTCGAACCTCTTTCTTCTTCTTGTAGAAAAACTTCTGTAATTGATCAAGAACTCATCCATTTTTATGCTTGTATCTTTAATATAGCATGATGTTTGAACTTAAAACTTCACCATTAAAGGTATCATAAGTTTATCCACTTCGCTTGGTTCCACTTTGACCTAAAGCAGAAGATACGTTAACATATATGAACTCAATTTTGTAGACAATTGCTAGAGGTAAGATGATTGAATACAGCTCTAAAACTTTGATTTTTCATAGTAGAAACTGATATAAATGAAGAAGAAAGAAAATCAATTTTCAAAAACCTAAAATCATTAAAAAAAATGAATAGAAATGTCAGTTTATGTAAGCACATCTGTGATGGAGAGGATGAAACCTGGTGGCTAAACCGTCTTGGTTTCAGCGAGAATGGCTAGTGGGAGGATGGTGGTTGACGCAACAACGAAGAAGAAGGGAATCACATATCAATTGTGGGAGGTTTAACCTATGTTATGGGACACTAAGATATGATATGGGTTAGTGGGGTTAGACAACAAATATTTAAAATATATATTTAAATGAGAGACACATAGATATTTTGTTATAATTTTTTAATTGTCACACAATTATCTTTTATAAAAACTAAAAGTAATATTATCACAGAATTTAAATTTTTAATTACCATTATTAGTTATAAGAAATTATTTTAGTTACGAAAAAAATTTAAATTATCAACAATTAAATTTTATGACAAGTAAAAAAACATTATCACATATTTTAAATTTTTAATTACAATTATTAATTTTAACAAAAATATTTATGTTACAAGAAATTTTTATTGTCACAACTAAAATAAATAATAAGTGACAATTTCTTTTAATCTGTCCCATAATCAAATTTTGCAATAAAAATAAATGTGTTGTCACTTATATTATATTTTCTGTAACAATTTTAATTGTTATATAATTTTTTTTTAGTTACAAGTCATATATTATTCTAACAAATTATTTAGCTATTTGTGATTATCTTAAAATAATTGTCACAACTTTACGTTTCGTGATAATTATAAAAATAGTTGTAGCTAATAATATATTTTTTTGTTACAACAATTATGGTGATAATTATTTTATTGTCACATATAGATTGATTTCTTGTAGTGGAGTTCAGTCGTCCAAGATTAATTTTCAGGAATTAATATTTTGTCGTCTGCTTGATTTTACATATACAAAAGAACACTCGATTTTACATATACAAAAGTAAGAAAAATAATAATTTCTTAGCTTTAGGTTATTATTATATGACTTGAATTGCAGTTAATAATATATTGATTTTACTATTTAATATTTATTATTTCTAAATTAATATTTATTATTTTTAAAGTAGTATTAAATTTAGATATGAAAAAAGTACACAATGTATCTAGGGTCTCCAAAATGCTAGATACGGCCCTGGTTCATCATTAGAGTTGATAGATCTAAATTAGAACACCGATGGAAATAAAGAATAGTTGAATTTTGTTCCTTCTTTTTCTTTTCAAGGATGGCATGTTTCTGGCCTAGGCTTATTTCTTTACTTCATCTTCTTTTTCTTACCATTATGACACTTTTCCATTTTCTTTATTTTGTATTCTCTGTTTTTCAGTCGAAACAACAATTCCATTCGCCATTTCACTTCTTGATTTTCTTTCATTGTTTTTTGTCTATACACATTTAAAAAGATTATTATTATGATTATCATGCAATAATATATTTGTCCATGAATTTTAGTAAATCTTCATGACTTTGTCAAGGGATATTTTTTTATGGACTTCTTCTGTTTTATTGTGTAGAAATTATATAAAATTCAGCTTTCAATTTTTGCGTGATCAGGTTTAACAATTTAATCAATATGGTCTATACAACTTGAGGATGGTGAAATGAGAGTGCAAGGATTATATGTATATTAGATTTGTTTTGATTTGTATTTGTAACTATTTTTTGTATCCTTTGGATATTATAGGGAATAGTAACATATAAAAAATTTCACAATTATATTTTAACTAACACATGTACAACTATACTTAATTGATTATATATATACAAGTTAAAAACTACTTCATAAGTTATTTTAATGTTAGTCATGTAATACAAATAGCAACTTGATAGATCTAAAGCAAAAACTACTTCATAATTTAGTGACACGATGTTTAAAGCATTATTGAATTAATCAATGCTTCTAATCAAATGTTTAAAGTATAATTCGTGACAAAATTCAATTATCTTTATATAAATTGAAGGAATATTGTAGATATATATAATTTATTTTTATAGGTGTTAAAAACTAATTTTTTTTTAGTAAAAATGTATTGTCATAATATTAAATATATAACTAATTTAGGTTAACGTTAATTCTTCTATGCATCAATTGCATGTTTATAATGTTCATGTGTTAATATAGTAATTTTTATTTTTTTTCCTTTCTAAAAAAAGATTATTTACAATTTTACATTTTATATTACTTATAATTACTTAATAATTTAATTTACTTATAAAATATTTATTACAATTAAAGACCATTTAAATTCTAATTAAACTAAAAATAAAATAAAAAAGATAAATAAGATATATACTTTAGTTTTAATTTTTTTACACTAATTTAATTAATGATTTATATATATATATATATTTTCTCAATTCTTATATTAAATTAGACTATTAAAGTTTATCTATTAAAAAAATTATCAAATTTCTCACATAATATTATATAAAAATTATGTTAAAAAATACTATAAATATTTTTATAATAACAATGCATACTTGTATGCATTTATCTACCAATGCATAGTTGTATGCATTTATCTATTACTATTAAATATTATTTTAATTTAATTAAAGAATATTTTAAGTAATAACTTAAATATAATTTTTTTAAAATGATAATAATAATTTACAATATCCATACAATATTTTAAGCTAAAATCCACATGTTTAATTAAATAATATTATATATATTCCGCGCAACGCGTGGATCTTTGACTAGCATATATTATTACTGATTAGCTATATATATATATATATATATATATATATATATATATATATATATTTATTGATATAAGAGGTAAAAATTTAAACAAGAAAAGCTAATTAATTTACACATATTGACTGTATTGATATAAGAGGTAAAAAAACTAAATAAGGAAAACTAATAAATTTACTTGATTCAAAAAAAAAAAACTAATAAATTTACACATATTGATTGTTGACTATGACTATTGACTATTCATCTATTCACACTCTAACATTAATGCCTCACACTCTATATAAAGGGTTCTTTAGTATCAAGTTTGTTTAGCGATTTGAACTAACCTATTTTTTTTTAAAGAGGACTAATCAGTTTTAAAGGAATGAAGTTGTGCTATTTTAAATGTAAGTGTTTGGATGTGTTGCAAATATGGATTTTAAATAAAAAAATTCAAAAAACAACCTTATGGAGTTGTAATTGTAAAGAAAATTTAAATTTGTTTGTTTTTGAAACACATTTAATTTGGTGTTGTTTTATTGTATTTATATGAAAATAATCCTTATGAGTTTTGGTGTTATTTATCAAATTCTTTTTGTGATTAAATGACTGAATAAAAATTATAAGTTTTTATTGAATCGAGAATTTTCTCTCAAATAATGCTTGTGGAGTTTTGGGTTGTTTGAATCAATAATTTCAAAGAAGAAAGTAGGAGGGATGCAACTTTAAACTCTTATTTCATACCATAGTTTATATTTAGTTCATGAACATTTATAAATATAATTTAAAAAAATGAATAATTAAATTCAAAAAATTAATTTGATTATCTGAATAAATTGAATCTAATTAACAAACTATAACGTGAATTATAACGAATTCAAATTAAAAATAATATATGGATTATAATTTATAACAAACTCTGATTTATATGTTAATTTCAATATATCATGTTATGAATATTAGGTTCAAGTATGAAAGAACGGAAGTTTTTTTGCTACCATTATGGTATTATAGCTAGTTTTGAGAAATTGTGTGAAAAGTTGTTTGAGTGTTGGTCGGTGGAACTTCACAATAAATAGATTGATTATCGCTGTAAGAAAAGCTTAGGAGATTTAAATGGCCATTCTCGTTTATAATCTATCTATCACTGTTAATAGGAAAAGTCAGAATTGCCTCACACCTATTCCAACATAAGCTATAAAGGACAAATTTTATCAAGCACCTCCATATGCTGCAAAATTCAACTGATATCAAGTCTTGTTGAATTTCAGCACATAAACACATTTCCTTAGTAATTGGATAAAGCAAAATAGCGAAAAAGTAAACAATTGCATCATATGTTCTGCCATGTGATTGAGTGTATAAAAAAGGTCCTATCCTATTATCCTTTGTTAAGTTTTAGATTGAGTTTCTCAGAGATCGTTTTCTTTCATCTGTTCTTCTTAACTTTGAACACCCAGAGTTAGAATTAATTGATTCTATTCAACTTATTGCACTTGTACCTAAACTTTTAGGATGACTTTTGACATATTTTTCTGCTTCTTTTCTCTCAGTTTCCAGGTTCATTCTGTTGGGGTTTAGTGTCCTATAGACAATTGTTCTAGGATACAAACTTAATGTAAATGAATTGTTCTTTATATCATTTGTTTTAATGAGATATATGTTTTATAACTATATAAAGACAATCCCTTTTAAGCACTAAATAAAGTCTAATAAAAGGAAATCCGTAAGTTTGTTTAAAGTGATTATAAAGTGTTCATACAAGCATGAAGTGAGACAAAACTTTATAATAAACTAATAAACTTAAAACCACCCCAAGTCAAGTGATATGTTTAGGATTGATATATCACTGTTGAGACTTGCATGTAACAATGTCTTCTGTCCGACAGAAAGCTGATCTCACAAGCTTCATATATAAAGATATCTGGACAGTTACATGGATCCGATGAAAAGTAGTTCATTAGGACTGGGGATCCGATTTGAGATAACGGGATGGGTAGATTCGTCCTTGTCACCTGTTCATCTCATTGGTATTAATAGGTATAACTAATCCTCAGACTCAAAGGAATATTAATTGGTATTCTGGATTACGGAATGTGACGCTTTGACTCTGGTGTAACACGATCCTTAACAGAGATGACTCTGGGGTGTGAACAGTAGACGTTGGGTATCACAGGAAGTGATTGCGGGATCGTTATATATTGGATTGAGCATTTATCACTCCCGGTGAATGGGAGATTCATCCAAGGATCGCTTGTGGAAGACTCGACTCTAAATCTTTGCAAGGTGATAGCTTAAGACTTGAAATATAGATTTCACTTAACCTATCTATTTGAGTTGACTCGGCCTGTACAAGTAAAACGAACGTCTCGCTATATGTGACTTGACATCATCCATAGTCATAAGATTCAGTTCAAGGATGTAGTTGATAAAGGATCGAATTATACTGTAACTAATACGGAAAGGTTAACGACAGAATCAACCTGTCTTCTTATAGCTCTAGGGGAATGATTACGGACTTGCTAATCACATACTCTGTACATCATTCCGTTATGCAAAGATTAAATATAATTCTTTGAAAAATTATTTAATAACGTTGCATACGGCTAGAATCAATAAGAACCTAATGGGTCACACATAAGACTTGGAACCTAAAAGAGAGATATATGTTAATTAATTGATGGAAGCCTAATTGAGCCCAATAAGGCCCATGGACCAAAGGGGGGGGGGTCGAAATTCATGTAGTGATATACATGAATGATTAATTTGATTTTATTAATTCTAATTAGATTAGGATTATGAATTAAATTAATTAAGAGATAAATAAGTTAGGAGCTTTAATTAGATTATAATACTTCTATTATTATCCAATAAGGTTATTATTATTATCCTTAATATATTAGATATATAATGAGATAATAATTAGGAATTCTATTTCGAATTGAATTCCTATTCAGTAACCTAATTCTATCTAACTAGGGATTAGATACAAGAAATTATAAATACCCCATCCTATGAGATTTTCGAAATCGACTAGCTAATCCCCTCTTGAGATTTTCGAAATCCACCCTAGTGTAAGAGAGAGAAAATTCGACACCCCTAGTTCGAGGACGAGATTTCTCTACGGCTTCCTTTGATCAATTGATTTTATCTATTTCTTTTATCCTTGATCTTGTGTTGATTAGTTAGAGGCAATCTACTTTGGTTGCTATTCAACGGTTGATTCTAAATTAATCTTCCCGTGTTTTATTTCGTGTTTGGAAACTCGGAGAAGAGTTGTGGGCACTTCATTAACAACGGTAGATTGATCGTCAAGAGGTAATTCTTCTTATCCCTCTTTATATGAAATAACGATTAACGGATCATAGGGTTAATGGAAATAGGTTAAAACTTTATATTTCCGCTGCTATACCTTAGCCTAATTTCCATTAGTGGTATCAGAGCCATCGTTAAATCCGTTATTTCATATATGAAAATTTAGAAGTTTTCAATAGGATTGAATAAATATTTATAGTTAGGATTAATTAACAAATTATTTTGATTAATTAATTCTAAGGATAAATAAGTTTTAATTAATTGTTAATTAAAATTCATTACGCGTATGTTCCTAATTATTTTGGTTGATAATCATTATAACAAAAATCTATTAGTTTTATGGTTAGATTGATAAAATCAGTTTTATTAATCCTAAAGATAAAACAGGAAATCTATAGTAGGTTTTCCTATTTTATTATATATATAAAAAAATATATACGACAGCAGCTCGAGTCGTGCCTCGCGGCAGCAGTCGCGTGCGGCGCCTGGCTGCCGCTGCCGCAAGGCAGCGGCGTTCCAGCCGCCTTAGGGCTGCTGCCAATCGGCAGCAGCCCACTCTCGGGCCCGGCCCGAGACCCACTTGATTTTAAATTGTTTAAAATCGTTTTTATATTTAAATATATATGTTTCAGAAATTGATAGTTTTCTGTTTTGATTATCGAATGAAAATTTGTTTAAAAGTTTGTTTTACCAATTTGTAAATCAAAATGTTAAATGAATTAAAATCAAAATAATTGGGACGTGCATAATTAAAGTTTTGTATAGTTATATTAATCTAAAAATTAATATAAAAGATACGAAACTATTAGAAGTAAAATTGGATGAAAGTTAATGTGATTAACATAAATATTACATAAGATAGTTATGTAATCAACCAATTAAATTTATTTAATTGAGTCTATGCATGTTTGGAGTTATGGACATATTTGGACCCTCTTTTAGTCTTTTGGTATTTTTGAAATAGGGCCTGCGAGTCTTGCCTTTCTACTATCTATTGTAATTTCTCCTCTCATCTGATTCCCTTCAATTCAATTGAAGTTTTCTTTAGTAGTATAGAAATTAATATGTAATTTCAAGGCGCCATGGAGAAGACGGAGGACCTAAAGAGAAATATGTAATAGTTAGTATTTCCTTAGGTTTGCCCTTTTATTCCGTCTCTGGCTCGACGAAATAATTTAGATGATATGTCCATAACGCCAATGTATGTGAATGTATGTGTCTGATGTATGCTAAAGCAAATCAAGACTAAGTTAGATTATGAGACCTAAAATAAAATCCCTCATTAAAAAGTTAAGTAAATAAGCAAGTTATTAAAATCGGTTGTCCCTCCCTAATATTATAATTCAGCCGGCAGTACTGAGGGCCTTTGGGTTGTTGAGTAAACTCAAGCTCGGGGTCTTACCGTAACACCTGAATTATCGAAGATCATTTTTCATGAATATGGGGTAATACTTAAATTAGATTATGATAATTGGATGAGTAAACTCATGTTGTCATAAACTAATGGGTAATACGGTTGGGATTAATATGAATAGCATATTAGTTACTAATGTGGTTAGTAACCCAATAACCTAGGAATCACATTAAAGATGTGATTGATTACATGAATCTACCTAATGAATGAGACTAGCTTGTTGAGTAAACTCAAGGCGAAATCTCAGGAGTTAGGATCCTAGCTCACTAAAGGATTTGTGAAATTCTTCGAATTAATATGGAGGGCTATTAATTTGGCAAAATAGTGGGAGCAATCTAAAATAAACTGAAAGGCCTATAATTTTAGATTGATATACTTTAAGCAAATGAATGACATACGTTTACTCTTTCTCACTCTCAGGTTTAATTAAACACACTCTTAAAATCATGACTAACACCAAAGAAATGAAGCATAAACTTGCGAGTGGGAAATAGAGCAAGAGTTGCCGCCCTCGCAATTGGAGATTATGTTTTAAATTTGCCCTCTGGGCTTGTAATAGAATTAAGGAATTGTTTATACGTTCCTCAAATGTCTCGCAACATTATTTCTATTAGCCGTCTTGTTGACGACGGTTTTCATATTTCAATAAAAGACAAGAGTTGCAATTTTTATAAAGATTCGATCTTTTATTTTTCAGGAATATCACAAAATGGGATTTATGTGTTAGATGACAAAGTTCCTGTTTTTGCAATTGATACCAAAAGACATAAGCTAGATAATTCAACTTACTTGTGGCATTGTCGTTTAGGCCATATAAACAAGAGACGCATGCTAAAGCTATATTCAGATGGGCTTATAGATTCAATCGATCCCGAATCATTAGAAACATGCGAATCATGTTTAAAAGGTAAAATGACAAAGACACCCTTTAGCAATAAAGGTGAGCGTGTATCAGACACTCTAGGACTCATTCATTCAGATGTATGCGGTCCTATGTCAGTCCAAGCAAGAGGAGGATTCAGATTCTTCATAAGCTTCATAGATGACCATACCCGATATGGTTACATCTACTTGATGAAGCACAAATCAGAAGCTTTTGAGAAATTCAAATGCTTCAAGAATGAAGTAGAAAATCAATTAGGAAAGAAAATAAAGACGCTTCGATCTGATCGAGGTGGCGAATATCTTTCAGATGATTTTCTGAATTATCTAACTGAATGTGGGATATGCTCACAATGGACACCTCCCTATACACCACAACACAATGGTGTATCCGAGAGGAGAAACCGTACCCTACTAGATATGGTACGATCCATGATGAGCATGGCCTTACTTCCAAAAACGTTCTGGGGCTATGCCTTAGAAACTGCCATCTTCACCCTAAATCGAGTACCAACTAAATCCGCTAGTTCCACACCATATGAATTGTTCGTTGGTAGGAAACCCGTGTTTTCATTTATGAGAGTATGGGGTTGTTCAGCATTTGTCAAACGCATTGCGTCCGACAAACTAGATTCGAAATCTGATAAATGTTTCTTCATTGGATACCCTAAGGAAACTATGGGATATTACTTCTATCATCCAGATGATCAGAAAGTAATAGTATCCAAGCACGCAACCTTCTTAGAGAAAGAGTTTCTCGAAGAAACACAAAAGGGAAGCATGATTGAACTTGACGAAGTTCAAGAAGAAGAAACACCGATTGAAATAACAGAGGCGGTTGAGGTACCCGAAGGAGTCCCATTAGATGAGACTCCAGTGCCACCTATTCGTAGATCACAAAGAGTTCGTGAACTCCCAGTTAGATATGGTTTTCTAGTGGGAGATGATAATGAGGTTCCCGTGTTAGACGACGAACCCGAAAACTACGAAGAGGCTCTTACTAGTCCAGATTCTAAAGCATGGCTTGAGGCCATGGATTCTGAAATGGATTCCATGTATACTAACCAAGTGTGGACTTTGGTTGATCCACCCGAAGGGATAATACCCATTGGGTGCAGATGGATCTTTAAAAAGAAGACAGACATGGATGGAAAGGTTAGCACCTACAAGGCTAGGTTAGTAGCGAAAGGATATCGTCAGAAGCAAGGAATTGATTATGACGAAACTTTCTCTCCTGTGGCTATGTCCAAATCAATCAGAATCATGCTTGCAATTGCCGCTCATTTCAATTATGAGATTTGGCAAATGGATGTGAAAACAGCTTTCCTAAACGGAAACCTGCTTGAGGATGTATATATGATGCAGCCTGAAGGTTTCATATCGAAGGATGCAAATAAAGTTTGCAAACTTCAGAGATCCATTTATGGACTCAAGCAAGCATCAAGAAGCTGGAATAAGCGTTTTGATGAAACCATAAAACAATTTGGTTTCAAACAAAATTGCGAAGAAGCTTGCATTTACAAGAAAGCAAGTGGGAGCTCTATAGCATTTCTCATACTATATGTGGACGATATACTATTAATGGGAAATGACATTGCTCTACTACAGTCGGTAAAAGTATGGTTATTTGGTAACTTCTCAATGAAAGACCTTGGTGAAGAAGCTTATATACTTGGTATAAAGATCTACAGAGATAGATCGAGAAGGCTGCTTGGTCTTTCACATGCTACATACATTGAAAAGGTGCTAAATCGGTTTAGCATGCTTGAATCGAAACGAGGTAACTTACCCATACTACATGGAGTAAAGTTAAACAATCATCAATGTCCTAAAACCGATGATGACAAAAGACGCATGGCTGTAGTCCCGTACGCCAGCGCAATCGGTTCGATTATGTATGCTATGCTATGCACTAGACCTGACGTAGCGTTCGCGTTATCTGTAACGAGTCGTTACCAAGGGAATCTGAGAGACGAGCATTGGATTGCCGTCAAGAACATTCCTAAGTACTTGAGAAGAACTAAAGATATGTTCCTAGTGTACGGAGAAGGTGATCTGAAAATAGAAGGATTTTCAGACGCAAGTCATCTCACAGATGAGAATGATTTTAAATCCCAATCAGGACACCTGTTTATCTTGAATGGGGGCGCGGTCAGTTGGAAGAGTTCCAAGCAGGGAAGCGTAGCTTTCTCTACGACTGAGTTCCAAGCAGGGAAGCGGTTTGGATTAGAAAGTTCATTACAGAACTTGGTGTGGTGCCTGACATTGTAAATCCCATTACACTGTATTGTGATAACAATGGAGCCATTGCGCAAGCAAAGGAACCACGGTCTCATAATGCGTCTAAGCATTACCTTAAGCGATACCACATCATAAGAGAGATTGTGGCTAGAGGAGATGTGAAAATAGAAAGAGTACCTACAGAGGACAACGTTGCAGATCCGTTGACAAAGCCTTTAACCCAGAGAGTACATGATCGTCATTTAACTTCTACTGGGATAAGTTTTAGAAACAATTGGCTTTAGTCCAAGTGGGAGTATGTTGGGGTTTAGTGTCCTATAGACAATTGTTCTAGGATACAAACTTAATATAAATGAATTGTTCTTTATATCATTTGTTTTAATGAGATATATGTTTTATAACTATATAAAGGCAATCCCTTTTAAGCACTAAATAAAGTCTAATAAAAGGAAATCCGTAAGTTTGTTTAAAGTGATTATAAAGTGTTCATACAAGCATGAAGTGAGACAAAACTTTATAATAAACTAATAAACTTAAAACCACCCCAAGTCAAGTGATATGTTTAGGATTGATATATCACTGTTGAGACTTGCATGTAACAATGTCTTCTGTCCGACAGAAAGCTGATCTCACAAGCTTCATATATAAAGATATCTGGACAGTTACATGGATCCGATGAAAAGTAGTTCATTAGGACTGGGGATCCGATTTGAGATAACAGGATGGGTAGATTCGTCCTTGTCACCTGTTCATCTCATTGGTATTAATAGGTATAACTAATCCTCAGACTCAAAGGAATATTAATTGGTATTCTGGATTACGGAATGTGACGCTTTGACTCTAGTGTAACACGATCCTTAACAGAGATAACTCTGGGGTGTGAACAGTAGACGTTGGGTATCACAGGAAGTGATTGCGGGATCGTTATATATTGGATTGAGCATTTATCACTCCCGATGAATGGGAGATACATCCAAGGATCGCTTGTGGAAGACTCGACTTTAAATCCTTGCAAGGTGATAGCTTAAGACTTGAAATATAGATTTCACTTAACCTATCTATTTGAGTTGACTCGGCCTGTACAAGTAAAACGAACGTCTCGCTATATGTGACTTGGCATCATTCATAGTCATAAGATTCAGTTCAAGGATGTAGTTGATAAAGGATCGAATTATACTGTAACTAATACGGAAAGGTTAACGACAGAATCAACCTGTCTTCTTATAGCTCTGGGGGAATGATTACGGACTTGCTAATCACATACTCTGTACATCATTCCGTTATGCAAAAATTAAATATAATTGTTTGAAAACTTATTTAATAACGTTGCATACGACTAGAAGCAATAAGAACCTGGGCATGGGGGGATGTTAGGTGTTTCTACCCTTTCCGTTCCTCCTTCTTTTCTGTTACCTTCTCTTCTTGAGGATAGGATTGGGGTCAGTCTTCCTAGACTGATCCCGGGTTAGGTTTTTGTTTGTTTTTTTTTTTTCTTCCCTTCTTACCAAAAAAAAAAATAAGAACCTAATGGGTCACACATAAGACTTGGAACCTAAAAGAGAGATAGATGTTAATTAATTGATAGAAGCCTAATTGAGCCCAATAAGGCCCATGGACCAAAGGGGGGGGGTCGAAATTCATGTAGTGATATACATGAATGATTAATTTGATTTTATTAATTCTAATTAGATTAAGATTATGAATTAAATTAATTAAGAGATAAATAAGTTAGGAGCTTTAATTAGATTATAATACTCCTATTATTATCCAATAAAGTTATTATTATTATCCTTAATATATTAGATATATAATGAGATAATAATTAGGAATTCTATTCCGAATAGAATTCCTATTCAGTAACCTAATTCTATCTAACTAGGGATTAGATACAAGATATTATAAATACCCCATCCTATGCGATTTTCGAAATCGATTAGCTAATCCCCTCTTGAGATTTTCGAAATCCACCCTAGTGCAAGAGAGAGAAAATTCGACACCCCTAGTTCGAGGACGAGATTTCTCTACGGCTTCCTTTGATCAATTGATTTCATCTATTTCTTTTATCCTTGATCTTGTGTTGATTAGTTAGAGTCAATCTACTTTGGTTGCTATTCAACGGTTATTCTAAATTAATCTTCCCGTGTTTTATTTCGTGTTTGGGAACCTGGAGAAGAGTTGTGGGCACTTCATTAACAACGGTAGATTGATCGTAATTCTTCTTATCCCTCTTTATATGAAATAACGATTAACTGATCCTAGGGTTAATAGAAATAGGTTAAAATTTTATATTTCCGCTGCTATACCTTAGCCTAATTTCCATCACATTCCCCTTACTATGGTCATGTTGTCATGCTTATACGGCTTTTACAGACTCAGAAAGTTCACAGAAGCTGTATTTCAAGTTGCAACGGAGAAGCTTCTTGAAGAAATGCTTCCAGATTTTGAGGTGTCTTATCTAGTTAATGACCAAGCAGCTGCTATGTTATCTCAGTTAGCCGAGTGTGTCAGAGGCGATTTAGGGAAATTGATTGTTATTTTGCTACCCAAGGTGCTAGCTTTTTCCCTCCACTGTGCAGCAATTTTTGCAGCAGAACTGCCTAAGCTTTTAGGTGCTGAAGGTCTCCTATGTTTTTTGAGGGATCACTTTAAGATGCTGATGGGAACATATGTCCCAAAACTGATGGTTATGATACTCTATTCAAGGGTGAGGGACAAAGGATTTTTCTACTTAGCCAAGTATTGTGATGCCAGGAAAAGTCAGGAAGTGAATTCTGTTTCCGTTTCCAGTTCTGACATATTTACTGATGAAGCTGAGATCCTTTCATCTCTTCAACGGCCTAAGAAAGTATGTATTTGTAATATTAAGTTATGAAATGATGAATTGCTTGCTTGGTTAATACTTGAATGCTTACTAGGGGGTGTTGATGTTGTCTTTTCTTCAGTTGGCTTTGTGCAATGTCTATATTTGGAGGCCCAATCTGCTTTGTTTTCCAGAACCCTGCTCTTCATTGATCCATTGCCTTAAGGTAACTCTATCAGTCCTTGGTCCTGATAAAGTTGGAGGGATGGCCATGAATAGTTGTAGTATTGTTGACTTAGCTACAGCTTATGATGTATCAGTTGAGGTTAAACATCAAAGGGTTAATGCTGATTTCAATGTTCTGGTTCTAATTAGAATGCATGGTGGCCAAAGTGAAGTTTGCACTCAAGCTGTGTTTACTGTACTTGGCGGGGTGCAACCGAGGCCGTTGATGATGTATCCAGTTACTAGGCTTATTTGTTTAGAGAATTCACATGCCAAGTAAGTACATAGTGACACATTCTTGTGTCGTTTTATCTTTAAATTTGTTGTGTTTTACTTTTCATAGTGTTTTTTGAACTAAAATGCAGTTCTGGAGCTAAGAAACACGGGCTGAAGCTTCACATCGAGGGGTCTCTAATTTTCAATGCAACAATTGTGAGTTATGGTTCGTTTATTAGTAACATACATTTGTGCTATCTGATCTGAATATAAGTCTCTTTTAGGCACTTGGAGTTGATGTTCATAGGTATGTTGAAGTTGCTGTAGGACCATTGGGTGCACCAATTGGTTCCAAACCCTTTATTGCTAAGGTAATAACTAAAATTAGCATTTTATTCGTTTTGGACGAAATCTAACTCTTTTTTTATTTTTATGTTGCTTTAGGGTAGAATCCTTAGGAAAACATTAGGAGGTGGAAGGAGACAAGTTGGTATGGTTTGTGCTGTAGAAGAAAATACTGGAAAGCTGGAGGATGATCACATGAAAACCAAGACTTTAGCACAACCATTACTCCGGGCAAGAGAACCACTTCTAGGATATAGGAGATTGGAATTTGGTACTCAAGTTGGAAACTTCTGGCTTCAGTATGCAAAACGAGCAATTTTGGAGGCTCAGGCTTCAAGTGCACCTAATCCTAATGTTGACATGGAAAAGGCCAAGCTTCTATGGAGTATAAGGAGATCAGATGGTGCTATTGCGGAATTCCAACAGAAGAAAAAATGGGACAACCATTCAAAAGAGAATCGTAGAGCAATGCCACTGGCTTATTCCAGTAGTACTAAGAAGCATTGGTGGTATAATGTACCTGATGTGATAAAGGGCTGCATAAGGGTCACAAGAATCTCTTCCAAGACTGCTGCTGCAGCCATACTACTACAAGAAGCTAAAAAGGGATTTAGCCAGCAGAAGACTAGTCCTCAAATTAAAAGGATTTATGATCAATGCAAAGGTAAAGTTAATTAGCCGGATCATAAATTGATATGCCAATGCATCAAAGCAGAAGAGAAGTATGTCTTCAAATGTTACCATGGACATTTGGGAACTAATGAACCTAAATTACTGAAAAAATCCATTGCTACAGCTACTGCACATGATGCTCCTGCTGCTATGAGTTTCTATTCATAAATGGTGGCCTCGGACAACGTCTCTTCTTCACTTTTAATGACTTTTTTCTCATCCACACTTGCTTCCAACTCCATTTTCAGCTTGGGAATGTTGATCAGCCCAGCGAGAAGAAGGTGCTGGCTTTCTGGCTTTCTAGGGTTCCAATGCAGCTGAACCTCAGAAGAAAGCATAAGTTGAACCTCAGTTCAGTTGAGACACTGCAGTTGGATTATACAGACACTGCAGTTGAGACCATTTTCTGGATTACACAGATTCGATAGTACTTGCATCCAACTGAAGCAGTGGTTCATGTCCATCAATTCCGCCATGGTCGCCACAAAAGGAAGATGATCATAATCTTCAACTCACATTCGAATTTTTCATCATCGTTTGTAGTGCTGCACCAATTCTAGAAATAAATCATCAAATGTTAAGAATCCAAGAGATGATTTAGAGTGATAATCATGAGAATAAGTTTGTATACCTTTTGGATGCGATTTCTGGACAGTTCCAGGATAAGGTGCTCGTCCTCTTTTAGTTTTTTTGGCCGGTAACATTGTGCAATCTCAGGTTGAGTAACATGACTTTGATCCTCCGACTGTGTGTAGATGCACACTGCTTTTTTTTCTTTTTAGTTTCTGCACCGAAACGAAACGCATTGTCTTGTCCGAATTAATGTGAATGCGAGAATGAATGGTTGATCCTTTTTTTAACTATGCTTCCTCAAAACCCCTTCCTCTGCTTAAGGTATTTTCAAAATATAATTCCTGTGAACTTTAGAGCATTTTGTACTCATAACCACTCAATGTATATGCCACATTATCAATTTAATAAATTTCATTTTATTAAATTATGTAACTCCAATGGTTAAACTCTATAACCACTCAATCATAATAGACCCACTAATCACAAAGACTCTACCAATTAATTAAACCAATCATAATTGATCCACTAATTAATTAAACCAATCATATTATTTTAAAAATAAAAAAAAATATATATAAAAATAAGCAAAAGCTCAATAAACATTGAGTGGTTGATAATGATTACTTTTTATCATACTCTCTCCAATGGAAAAGTATGATACAATGGAGTATATTGAGTGGTTTATAATACCCCATTGGAGATGCTCTTATAGCAAAAATAAAAGCTTTAATTAAATACAGCAAGTCACATGTTGTACATTAATTAATAATTAGTTAGTATATTTAATCAGAGATAACTTAATACATATGCAATGCAAAACCACACGAGTTAAACTTGTCGACAAAAATCTTCTTTCTTGACAGTGAAGTAAGACCAAGCTCATGAGTTTATTATCCTAGGTCGGAACAAGTTGATAGGATCCTCTTTTTTACGTTCCCTTTTGTAACATATATATTTAAAAATATACAAAAATCAACATTTCAACAACAATATCACTAAAACAACTCAAAAGTGAATTATAATAAAGCAAAAAATAAATTCACAATAAAAAATACTTTTGTTCATCATCGTTTAGGCGCGGTCTAGATGGTATCGAAGCAGCCTAAACTAAGCCCAGACGACAAAATCACACCGAGGGACTAATCGGAGAAAATCGGGGCGAATTCTCGATTTCAAGCGCTTAGGCATGACCTAGGTGGTCAAGACAGCCTTAGTTTTGAATCCTGTGCATGGAAACATCACCAATATATGATGGTTAAAAACTTGTTAGTTTTTCTTCATTTTTCTGTTTTCTGGGTTTTCACATTTTATTTGTGTTTTTCTCATTTTTTTATGCGTTTTTCATGTTTTTTCATTTCCAGTCTTCCACATTTTTTTTATATTTTTCGCATTTTTCCCTTTGCACATTTTCTCTCTCTCATTTTCTCTGTTTTCGCATTTCATGTTTTCTCGTTTGTTGTGTTTTCATGTTTTTTGGTTTTTCATGTTTTTCTGTTTTTTCGTTTTCATTCCTTGTTTTTCGTGCTTTTCATGTTTTTCTCGTTTTTTTTACCGTTTAATAAGAATTGTGGATAATAAATAATAAAAATACAAAGGCTAGTCGTAATAGGGATCCATGTGGTCATTGCATAAATTTGTATAGAAAAATTGAGTGATGTATTTATGATTACATTCCGACAAAAACAATATGACTAATCCAAACATGGTAATGAACCGTCATTGTAAACTTCTGTTCAGGATCCTGTGGATGTGGAGGAGGGCGAAATTGTTGCTCCTCTGCAACTTGTGCTGCACCAATCGGCTAACAATGACAGTTTGGGACATGAGGAAGAAAAGAAAAGTTGGGGTGAGCGAAATTATGAAGATAACATTTCTGTATCGGGTTCTGAAGGATCCCCAGAGCCTTTTTCACTAATGGTTGATATCAATTGCATTCCTCAGGTGAATACCGAATGGATTACTACTAGGAAGAAAGCTAAGTCCAAGACAAAAAAAGTTGGGACAGATCCTCGCTCTAAGGAGCGGGGCAGTTCTTCACTACCTAAATGATCATTCTCTACTGGAACTGTAGGGGTATTAATAACCCTGGTACGCAGAGGGCTTTGAAACTCATTTGTTCTGTCAATCATCCGGATATGGTATGTATCTCTGAACATATGGTTGCTTTGGATAGGATTCACTCTTCTTTCTGGAATTCTATTGGCTTGCAGTTTGTTGCTGGGAATCCTTGTAATTCTATTTGGCTTCTTTGTAAAACTGGTACTCTTCATCTCTACTCTCTGATTCTTTGTCATGATCAGCATATCTCGATCAATTATGGTAGTGCCACGGTTTATTCTCAGCTCTCTTTCGTCTATGGCAGTAATTTTTTTTAGCAGAAGACGTATGCTTTGGGATTCTCTCAGTGCTGTTGTGGGCAGTCGAAAAAAATTGGTTATCGGTGATTTCAATGCAGTCATCGGTGCTCACAAAAAGATGGGTCGTAGTCCTTCCGCCATTAGTTGTAGGGACTTTCACGGTTTTATTAATAATAACGGCCTTGTGGAAATTGATAGTTCGGGTATGCAATTTACTTGGACTAATGGTCGTATTGGCCCGGAACATGTTGAATGTAAACTTGACAGGGCTCTTGTGTCTGATGATTTTGTTGATTCCTGGGATTCAATCAGCTGTTCTGCTCTCCCTCGCTATCAGTCTGATCACAGTCCGTTACTTTTGGTATGCAAAAATGGCTTGGCTCGACAGACCCGCTTCCGTTTCCTCTCTATGTGGACTTCACATGAATCACTAAGGGGTTTGATTGCCGATCATTGGAGTAACAGCCATGTTTCTCTTCCACCGGCGCAGCTTCTTTGTCATAAACTTAAATCTTTGAAGCCTAAACTGCGTATATGGAACAGAGAAGTTTTTGGTAGGATGGAAGTAAATATTGCTGCTGCTCAGTCCAGGCTAGCTGAAATTCAAAGAGACATCTCAGTGCAGGGTTTGAATGAGAATTGGCGACTGATTGAGGCAGAAGCTCAGCGCGATCTTGATCTTCAGCTTCACCGGCAAGAATTGCTTCTCCGTGATAAAAGCAGAGAAAAATGGCTTGAGGCGAGGGATCAGAACTCATTTTTTTTTCACCATTCGGCAAAAGGTAGAAAAATTCAATCATCAATGGATTCTCTTCTCATTAACGGAATCTTGGTTGATGATGAGAATATCATTTCTCAACATGTTGTAGAATACTTCTCCACTCTTTTTACTAGCAGCAGGCTAGCTATTGATCAGGATTCTATTTCTGCGGTTATTCCGGATTTGGTCAATTTGGTGGACAATGATAACCTCACGCGGCGGCCAGTGCTTGATGAGATCCGTGCTGCGGTTTTCAGTCTTAGCCGTGATAGCTCTCCGGGTCCAGATGGATATGGGGGGTTTTTCTACCAGCACTTTTGGGATGTAATTGGTTCAGATGTCTGTAAGATGGTGCAGAGTTTCTTTGATACTGGCTGTATGCTTCTAGGTATGAATTCTAGTATTATGACTCTTCTTCCCAAAGTTGCTGAAGCTAATGAAATTCATCATTTTCGACCTATCGCCATGAGCAATTTTAACTATAAGATCATTTCAAAGATCCTTGCTGATAGGCTGGCGCCTGTCGCCACGCGCATTGTTTCGGATAACCAATTCGGATTCATTTCTGGCAGAAGCATTCATTATTGCATTGATGCGGCATCGGAAGGGGTAAATATGTTAAACAAGAATTGCTTTGGCGGAAATATGGCTTTGAAGATTGATATCAGGAAAGCTAATTGAGTAGAATTTTCTTCTGGCTGTTCTTGAATCTTTTGGTTTTTCTTTGCAATTTAGAAGCTGGATTTTGGAAGTTCTTCGGTCTGCTCGTATGTCAATTGCTTTTAGAGGGGGTAGCAAGGGCTATTTTAGCTGCTCATGTGGGCTTCGGCAAGGAGATCCTCTTTCTCCAATTCTATTTGGTATTGCAGAGGACTTCCTTAGTCGTTGGCTGGCCAAGTTGGTGGGTGAAGGCAAATTTCAACCCATGGTTTATCACAACACTACTCTTTTTCCTTCTCACCTCTTATATGCAGATGATATGTTAATTTTTGGCAGGGCTACTCTCAAAAATATGAAATGTGTCAAGGACCTTTTCAACTTTTATGTAGCCATATCGGGTCAGACGGTTAACTGGGATAAATCTGCAATTTATTTTGGGAACAGTATCAGCAATCAGCGTAGGAATCAGCTCATTAATATTCTAGGTATTCATGTTGCTCGACTACCATTTAATTATCTTGGGGTGCCAATTTTTCAGGGGCGCCAAGGGCTCGTTATTTACAGACGCTTATGGATCGTTTCCTTGCTAAATTTAGTCTCTGGAAGGGGCGATCGCTCTCTTTAGCAGGAAGGCTAACTCTGATAAAATCTGCGTTAACGGGTGCTCTAATTCACTCACTTATGATTTACAAGTGGCCATCCTCTCTCACCACAAAGATTACTAAAGCGCTCAGAAACTTCCTTTAGACTAGGGATAAGGATCAGAGAAAGCTTCTTACTGTCAAATGGAAGAAGTGCTGTCAATTGTATGAATTTGGGGGGCTAGGTATCAAGGATATTAGACTGTTCAACAATTCTCTTTTTGGTAAGTTCAGCTGGGATTTGATTCAAAAAAATGGTTATATCCCTTCTTTGCTGCGAAATCGTTTCCTTTATCAATCTGGTATGCCTAAGCGCTATATTTCAAATTCATCGGTTTGGACCTCTGTTCGACCAATTTATGATCAGATTAGTTTGGAAGTGACCTGGTGGTTTGGAGACAACTCTGAACTGAATTTTTGGACGGACTCTTGGATTGCACCGACGGTTGCAAATCAGCTCGGCATCCCAGCAAATATACAGTGCAAGCTTTATGACCCGCTTCACTCCTTTCGCGCTGATGAATCCTGGACTAATCTGCATCGACTTCCTGATCTTGTCTAATTGAACATTCAGAGGGTTTCTGGCAGTCGAAACGGAACCGATACTTGTGTGTGGAAGCCGGCTATGTCAGGTATGTATACTGCCAAAGGTTTTTATAGCTCCTTCTGTAACAACACTCCAGTTGAGTGGAACAAATTCCTTTGGAATGCCTTTGTGCCGCCTAGGCAGTCTATCACCTGCTGGTTAGTGATTCATAGGAAAATTGCCGTGCAAACCAATTTACAGGTATGTGGGTTTTCACTTGCTTCGAGATGTGAACTGTGTAAATGCCATATTGAATCAATTGATCATCTTTTCGTCACATGCCCTGTGTCGAATAGTCTATGGAATGTTGTCTTCTCTGTTTTTGGCATACACCGTAGTAGTATGATGACCTTTGGGAATATTTTCTGGGAGATTAGAGCTATCCGTTTACATATTTCTATGAGAAAAGGGTGAAATTTGGCTTCTATAACTGCTGTTTGGTACATTTGGTACATCAGGAATATGACTATTTTTGAAAATGATCTCCCTTCAATCCAATTCCTTCAGAATCGGCTTCATTTTTACATTCAGGAACCAAAATGGATTGTCAATTTCCCGAGCCGTGCTAGTAGGGCTGCACAAAACTAACCGGAAAACCGAAAAAACCGATTTCCGAAACCGAAACCAAACCGAAAAATAGGTTAACCGTAACCGATGGACTAGTGTACGGTTTTTATTTTAAAAACCGATGGTTAACCGAAATCGAAAAATAAACCGATTATGTATTAATACACATAAAACTAGTATAAATATATATAGAAATTTAATTATCAATCTATAAATCTACATATTTGTATTTAATATTTAAGTTAAAAATATCAAAATAACTTAAAACTTATTTGTTTTGGCAATTTTGTTAATTAAATTTGAAGTTACATATTCTTATTTAATATTTAAATAATTATATACTTATTTTAAAGTGAATAATTATAAATGTAAAGTGATATTTGCTACGAAAAGTCACTAATGGTTAACCGACCGAAATATAGGGTAACCGACCGAAGTTTATATTAACCGAAATATGGTTAACCGAATTAAATGGACTGGTTAATGGTTTTTATTAATGGACTGGTTAACCGACCATGTGCACCCCTACGTGCTAGGCCTCCGCCGGACCCTATCATTGTTCGTTGGTGCCCGCCGCCGTCGGGTTGGATAAAAGTTAATACCGACGGTGCGGCGGATGGTGCGGCGGGTATCGCCGGAGCTGGTGGGATTTTCAGAAATTCTCGTGGTTTTGTTATTGGCTGCTATGATATTAACCTCTCTAGTTCCTATACGCACATTGTGAGCTGTCTGCCATTATTTTTGCAGTAGAATCTGCCTGGGAACAGGGGTGCTATAATCTTTGGATTGAATCGGATTCTGCATATGCAGTGGATATGCTAAACAAAAGGATTACCATGGCTCTTTGGAAAATTAGACAAGACTGACTTCAGTGTTTATCTAGATTCTCGAATATGAATTGCAGAGTCACTCATATCTATCGAGAGGGCAATCAGGCGGCGGATCAACTTGCCCGTTTTGGCAAGACGGATACAGCTCGTACATGGTGGCATTCAGCTCCTCATTTTTGTCAATCGTCTGTTTTTGACGACCTATGTAATGTTGCTCATGTTCGTTTTCCTTAATTTTTCTGTTTTGAACCTTTTTTATTTTCCTTTTCCTCCCTTTGTAATTTTTCTTTTTTTATTAATAATATTTCGGGTTGATTTAGTATGTTAGGGGTGCCAACCTAGTTGGGATGTCTAGCCACTTAATCACGTCCCAATCTTTCATGCAAAAAAATGAACATTCTATTAGACCCATCCTTGTGACGTACCAAACGAGGCCTAAATGATGAATAGACCGTTTGGTTCATCTGCTATTGTTTACTATTTATTATTGCTGATATATAGTAGATATTAGTTGATCTTTCTGCTAAAAGCAGCTGTTTCAAAATTTTATCAAACACTTTTATTTTATCTTCTATTTAGAATGAAAAGATAAAAATCAGTTCCGAAAAATTGAAACAAATAGACACTAAGAGTCAAATGTTTATATTATTTTTAAAGAGTGAAAACTCTAATTATCCACTTAATCATAATCTGTCGCATCGAAATTACAAGTAGATCATATTCGAGCCGAAAATTTATTTCCATCAAATATGTCAGTAACAAGTAAAATTATAGATTCATAAAGAAAAATAAAATTATAGGAATAAAGTGCAAAAAGTACCACTAGGACCGTCTCGCTTACGCTATAGTCTTTTTAAGAAAAATGGTGTTCTAAGGAACAGAACTTGACCAACTTCCGTCTCCGGCATTTTGAAGGCCTTAGGCAATAGTACAAGAGACCAAATTTTAAAGGGACTGCTAGGTGAGCTGGGGCGGTAACGGAGGATTTTGATGAAGCCAAAATCGTTTACCCCCATACTAAAATATATTTTTGATATGACCAGAAAGGTTTTCCAGTTATAGTGTTGGCCCACCTCTGACCACATGATGTAATGAGCTGTTCGTGAATAATGAATTGATTTGAGGTTTGGCAGCTGTCAATTTTATAATAGGATGAAAGTAATAAATTAAATTAATAGATAAAAACCAAATTTAACACTAGAAGTATAGATTTAGCTTCAACGTATAAAATGGTGCAAATTTAACCTTAACATTTGTAAACAGATCAATTTTAGTCTTACGTTATCGAAAATTAGAAAAGAATGGTATGATTGTTATTTAACTGTCGCTCCAGATATTCTAAACATCAATTATGTCTAAGATATTTAATGTGTTACTATAACAATTATAAAAAATCTGTTAAAATGCTAATAACTAAGTATTGACATATAAGTTAAGCGCAAATTTTTTGTCAAACTGTCTAAAATACGTACTCTGTTATTAATATAATTCTAAGTAACCAATAAAAAAAAAATAAAAGAAACTGCTTCAGTTTATCGATAAATTTGTTTTGAATGTCTGATGTGATAGTTAAATAATAGTCAAACCAACCTTTTCAAATTTTCGGTAACATAGAACTAAAATTGGTCTTTCTCGAAACTGTTAGAGTTAAATTTATATCATTTCGAACGGTAGACTAAATTTATACGTTACTTTTGAAACGTTAGGATTAAATTTCACCATTGTTTTCTAAATTAATAACCATAAAATCTTAAATTTTTAAGGAATAGGATTCTAATATATAGGGAAAGAAAGCAACATGTTAGGCATTTTTTACTTTAAAAAATAAATATAAAAGCCTTAACTTATGTGTTTATACCTTAAGAAAATAAAACTTTGTTTCATATTCATCCAGGGAGAAGCAGACGTGTTATGTTAGGTGTTTTTTATTTGAAATATATATATATATATATATATATATATATATATATATATATAAACCTAACTTACACTGTCAACAGTTGAAGACATTCACCATTTCTATTCTATTCACCTATATTCACCTATCCTTAGTTGTGTGCCCATTTAAGAAGAAGGTAAAAGATTTAGATAATTGAATTTTGAGGCCTCAAATATTTTGAGGCCCCAGGCCCTGGCCTAGGGGAACTCCCTCTAGAGCCGGCTCTGAGTACCACTAACGTAGAGCTGTCAAAATGAGTCATAACTCATTTATTGACCCATTTAACCCATCATTTAAATAGGTTAGGGTTGACTTTTTTATGGACTGGGTCATAAAGAGGTTGAGCCATTTAACCCATATAATAAAAGGGTTGAATAGGTTTTTGGCAGGGTCAACCCAATAACCCATAAGTTTTTTTTTTTTTGAATCACCCATTAGTTTCTTATTCATCTTAAAACAACCACAAATACTTATTCTTTAATATTAGTAGATTTGAATTATTGAATGAAATTTGAATTATTCCTCCACTAAATCAGAATTAGTCTCTTCATATTATTCTTTTCATACTTATTCTTTAATATTAGTAGATTTTTCAATTGATTATATATAGTTTCCTTTGAAATAATATATTTATTTATTTATAAAATGTGAGGATGTGAGGCTGTGACGACAACCCAATAAACAATTTCGTCAAAACATTCATTTATTTAATAATTAATAAATATATTTTTTTATTTCTCATACAAAACGTCTAAAACAAAAAATAATATTCTCTAATTCCACGAAATATTAAATTATATATATTCTCAAAAGAAAACTTATAAAGTTAAGGGTTAATTTAAAAAAACACATGGTTTCATAGATCAGAAATTCTAAAATTCAATAAGTTTCTAGAATTTAAAATTCCGAAATTCTAGAATTTTTTAGAATTTCATAGCTCTGGAATTTTTGAAATTTCATATTTCAAAAATTTCAAAAATTTTAAAATTTCAAAAATTATAGAATTTCAAAAATTCTGGAATTCCAGAATCTGAAGAATTCTGGAATTCCATAATCTAAAGAATTCTAGAATTCCAGAATCTGAAGAATTCTGCAATTCCAGAATCTGAAGAATTCCAAAATCTGGAAATTCTAGAATTTCAAAAATTCTGAAATTCCAGAATATAAAAATTCTGAAATTCTAGAATTTTAAAAATTCTAGAATTTCAGAATATCTGGAATTTCTGAATTTTTGAAATTCTGAAATTTCAGAATCTGGAAATTCTGGAATTTCAAAAATTCAGAAATTCCAGATATTCTGAAATTCCAGAAATTTTGGAATTTTGAAAAATTCTAGAATTTCAGAATCTGAAGAATTGAAATTCTAGAATTTCAAAAATTCTGAAATTCCAGAATATGAAAATTCTGGAATTTCAAAAATTCTAAAATTTTAAAAATTCTAGAATTTCGAAAATTCTGAAATTCCAAAATCTGAAATTTCAGAATCTGGAATATCAAAAATTTTGAAATTTTAGAAATTCCAGATATTCTGAAATTCCAGAAATTTTGGAATTTTGAAAAATTCTAGAATTTCAGAATCTGAAGAATTGAAATTCTAGAATTTCAAAAATTCTGAAATTCCAGAATATGAAAATTCTGGAATTTCAAAAATTCTAAAATTTAAAATTCTAGAATTTCAAAAATTCCGAAATTCCAAAATCTAAAATTTCAGAATCTGAAATATCAAAAATTCTGAAATTTCAAAAATTTCAGAAATTCTAGATATTCTGAAATTCCGGAAATTCTGGAATTTTGAAAATTTCGAAATTTCAAAAATTCTGGAATTTCAAAAATTCTTGATGATTTGGATGATTACTACGTTGTTGTTTGATTTTATAGAACATTACATTATTTGGACTAATAGTTTTTTACGTGTATGTTAATTGAAATTCAAATGAACAAATTTTTAGGTTTTTTACGCTAGTTCTTTTTGCACTTAGTTGAATTTAAATTGAATTTTAATTACACTAAAAGACTATATCATATAACAGGATGGATAACCAGATATTATATTATATTTTAGTTAATTGGGTTAAATGAGTCGATCCGTGTAATTTTTACATTTTCATGTTTTTATTTTTCTACGTTTTTTTTTATTTTTGTTTAATTTTTAATTAGATTTAGTTAAATGGGTTAAATGGGTCAACCCATATAACCCATTTAATAAATGGGTTGGGTCATTTTGACCTCTATACAAATAGGTTATTACAACCCATTTATTAAATGGGTTGGATTGGGTCAATCCATTTATTAAATAGGTTGGGCCAATCTTTTTAGCCATTTTGACACCTCTACACTAACGTTTACAATCTGGAACAATTTTATGTCTAACATTTAAAATGTTACAATTTTATCCTTAAGGTTGGCAGTCAAGTGGTTGGAAGTGTCCAACAAATTACAAATTGGTCCTTTTTGCAACAATTAGAGTTGCTCTAAGTTGGGTCAATTTGAGAAAGAATTCATCAAACTGTTTTCTCGGTCTTGAATCTTGTCATTTATACTTCATATATGCGTTATTTTATCACTAATTAGTAAATCACAAACATACGATTAGACGTAAAAAAAAAGAATTTAAAAGTATATTGTATTTTGTACGAGTTTGATAAAAAAAATGCAAATATTTCACCGAAATTAAAAATATAAATTTTGTCTATTATTAAATCATAAAAAATATGAACTCTTTTTTTTTTAGAAACAATAGATATGCAATTGGTGCAGAATAAGGAAAAAAATGTTTGTGTTATATAGGGATGGCAACGGGTACTGTACCCGCGGGTACCCGACACTACCCGACCTTAATAGAACTACCCATATCCTGTATAAAAGGGTATGGGACAGATATGGGATCAAAACCATTACCCGTTAGGGTAATGGGACAGGGTATGAGAATACCCCACAGGGTACCCGTTACCCGTCATAAATTTTTATATATTAATAAATATATTGTTTTTTAGATGTAAGACGTGAGATTTAAACCCCAACCATTTGTTTTTCAACCATTGAGTGATACCACTGGGCTAATTTATTCTTATTAATTAAGGTTCAATCTGTTCAATTTTAGATAGATTATTTATTAAATTTATAGTTTGTTACATTTGTAATATTTTTTGTTTTATTTATTGATTTTTAAAGGGTAAGGGTACACGCGAATTAAATGGGACGGGTATATGATGCAAAAAGTATACCCATTAGGGTAATGAGACGGGTACGAGTAATTAAAAAATAAAAGGATAAAAATTTGAGATTGACATTATCCGCGGGTACCCTACCCGTTGTCATTCCTAATATATCATAATGTGAAATTGACCCAACTTGTCGATATCAGAGGTAAAATTGTTTTTTCTGGAAATGTTGAAAGTAAGATTACACCATTTTAGACGTTAGAGATAAAATTACTAGTGAATGTAAATGTTAGGGGTATTTTTTTGTACATTATCCCAAAATTATATTAGTATTGTAATTCTGGTTATTGACATTATATTTATTATTTAGAGAATGCTGCCCTTTTTGTTTAAAAATGTATATCTGATGGATTTTTTTGTGTGTGTTGAAGTTTGATTCCAAATTTTAAAAACTATGCAAAAAAAGTAGGAACAAATCAGGTGAAAAAGTATATATACTATATTTTACAGTACAAGAATTGATGCACATATTACCTTTATACTATTTCATGCCATTTTTAAAAGAAAAACAAAAAAGAAATATCATACTTCGTTACGTGGAGTTAATATAATTTTTTTATTGTTTACCCGATTTCCCGATTCGAAATTCGTGAGAATCTTTTATTCTCTCCTAAAGTTTTAGGCGTACGTTAGGATTCGGACTCGAGATCTAACTTAAGAGATTTGAGACCCTTAACCATTCAAACCAACTTTAATTTATTAGAGTTAAATAATTTTAATAAGTGAATATATATATATATATATATATATATATATATATATATATATATATATATATATATATTCTGTATTTATATTATAGATGCATTATATGATTACTTTGTTCTTGACAAATTAAATATCTAATATATATTCCACATAATTTATTTTAAATTTTTTTATATATATTTAAACAAATTTACAAAACAACATTAATTATGCAATTATTTTATTGCTATATATATATTTTAGGAAATTTTATTGCTATTTCTAATAATTATTTTTAGCTTTTGTGGTATTTGTGTAAAAGGCCCAAAAATACGTAACGAGGCCCGTGTTTTGAAAGAAGTGGGCCCAATGGGCTAATGAAGAGATTTTATAAGAAGTAGCAGAGTGATTGTCTTCCACACGTTGCGTCCTTTCTTTTCACGACAACACCAAATAATCAGAGAGAGAGAGAGAGAGAGTGAGAGAGAAAGAAAGGAAGAAGAGATCGAAACTCCGGAAGCTCTCTACCTCTGTTATCTGATCTCAGATCTAAACGACACCGTCTCAAATCATGTCTACTGGATTCAGCGGCGATGAAACCGCACCTTTCTTTGGCTTCCTCGGCGCCGCTGCTGCCCTCGTCTTCTCCTGTAACCATTATTTTATATCTTTGTTTTATTCTTTTTGCTATTGTATTTCTTTTTATTATAGATCTCACTTATTAAATTCCTCAATTTTTATTTTCAATGTGGATGATCAACTTGGAAGTGATAGAACATAGAATGATTAGACTTATTGCATAGATCTGATGCAACTATGTCTATTTTTAAGTGATCACATTTTGTTTTAATAACAATACGCCAAAATTTTCAAACTTTCATGCTGCCTCGTTTTTAAATCCTCATTGCAAGTTCTAACTGCGATTTACTGGTAGTGATGTTGGCATGGGTTTGTTTCTGTGATTAGATATTGTGAACTCACGGATTCGGATCATTGCTGTTTTATATCAAGCGATTTTTTTTTTTTTGTAGTTTTATGCTTAGAAGACAAATTAAGCTTAGAACATTGTAATTTAGTGTTTTTGATTAAGCATGGATTGAAAAGTTTTATTCTTTTGGGATAAATATTTATTTCTGTTGGATGTATAGGTATGGGAGCTGCATATGGAACGGCCAAGAGTGGTGTTGGGGTAGCATCTATGGGTGTTATGAGACCTGAGCTTGTGATGAAGTCAATTGTGCCAGTTGTTATGGCTGGTGTGTTGGGTATTTATGGCTTGATTATTGCAGTTATTATCAGTACCGGAATTAACCCAAAGGCTAAGTCATATTATCTCTTTGATGGATATGCCCATCTTTCATCTGGTCTTTCTTGTGGCCTTGCCGGGCTCTCTGCGGGTATGGCTATTGGAATTGTTGGTGATGCTGGTGTCAGGTATAGTATATCCTCTGACCCTCTTATGTAGAGATATGCTGTTTTGGTTATACTACTGATCATTTGCTGTCATAAGTTTTGTATTTACGCTATGTGCCAACCTGAATTTCTTTTGGGTTTCTGATTGTGGTTTGGATTTTTATATAAATGAAAAGTTCCAACATTGATTTACAAAATGAATGAACGTTGAAATAAGTAAACTATTGATTTCATGAATGGCCATAATATTACTTGATCAATCGAGGCTTTGCTACGTGGAGGCCAAAGAGGGCCTTACCCTCTGAAGTATTTGTTTTTTTCTTTCTTGGGGTACTGCGATTTGTATTTTTATAGTTGCTTACTATACTTGTCCCCTTCCATTTCTCAAATCAAGCCAGGTTATATATATTTTTTTAGCCTATTATCAATCTCTAATTTTATTTGCAAAGCGAGTAATTAGCTATGTACTATAGTTGTATACACTAATCTCTTTGCCTCTTTTCCACACCAAGCAAGAGTTTCATTTGTTTTATAGCCTATTATTAAAGCGCAACAAGTTATTAGTTTTATATTTTCTTTCTATGAATATATTTTTTTAAATAATAATAATTTGTCTGAGGGCGAGCCTTGGCGCAACGGTAAACGTTGTTGGCGTGTGACCAAGAGGTCACGGGTTCGAGTCTTAGGAGCGGCCTCTTGCCAAATAAATTGGCAGGGGAAGGCTTGCCCCCAGTACACCCTTGTGGTGGGACCCCTCCCCGGACCCTCGCTCAGCGGGGACGCGTAGTGCGACCGGGCCGCCCTTTTTTTTTAATAATAATTTGTCTCTTATTATTTGGCCCCTTTGAAGAAAAATACCCAACCTAATTACTGTTACAGTATCACTGTTGATCAACTAAGTGTTATCTCTATTTTGTCAAATAAAATGGCCTTTCTAAACTTTAATCTTTTGGTGCGTTGTAATCTACCAGTATTGGAAATTGTCTTAATATATAATGCATGGTAACGGAATAAAAGAGGGGTTTCAGCATTTCCGAGTTGTGTCAGAAACGGAAACGCAATAATGCCTTTAACTCCTAATTCGTACAACTTCCAACTTTTCTCCAAACTCTATAGTCTCTTCCTATTTTCTTAACTCTCTGTACGGCTTCAATTTTTCTTCTTTGCTTTCTTCTTGCTTGTTTCCCTTCTATGCAGGTATGTGAAAACTTTTCAAGTTTGAATATCTGTATTGATCTGCTCCTAAATTAATTTGCTCTCTTTTTGTGTGGTTGCTGTCTTGAGATTAATATAAGATCTATGATTGGGTCTTAACTATCAGCTTGAGCTGTTAGTTAAAACGGTTTCATGACATGGTATCAGAGCTTCTTTGACCAAACGGTCGAGGGTTCGAGTCCTGACAACCTCATTAATTTGTGGAATTAAAAAACACATGGCGGGATAGGCCTGTGTTGTACACGCTGCAAGCCCATGGGGCATTTGCGTGTGGGGATGTGTCAGATATTAATATAAGATCTATGATTGAGCCTTAACGCTGTTGGTTAAAACGGTTCCATGACAGTTGCAAAGTCAGCCTGTGAATAATTCAATTTATATTTGGACTTTGGTGTTTAGTTGCAGAACATGACAATTGAGATAGAATTTGTGTGCATGCCATTGCCATGTATCGACTTTTAGGCTATAGGTGGCAATTGCTTTAGTGTAGTGTCAAAAGCTTACATTTACACTTGTCAAGTAGTTTAAAATTTCAACTATGTATGGCCACAATGTTGCTCTCAAATAATGAAATATATAATAATAATACTTGGTGATATGATAACACGTTCTACTTACAAGCCTGCATATTAATTTTAATAATATATAAAAAATAAAAATTTCAGATATACCATTATATTTTTAAATTTTAATATTTATAAATATGCCCCTATACTTTTAATGTTTACACGTTTCCCAACATTTTTATTTCCTATGTTTTCTGGAAATAATGTTTCCTGTTCCTGTGCAACATAGTTTAACATCAGTATGGAATTTAACTATTAACTAAGCCCGTTGATGGGTGCATCGTTGATTATGTAAACCACTTTGTTGATATTACTCTGGACATGATATGGGATCTTGATTTCCTTTGCTCTACTTCAATTGTGTTTCTTATATATGCATTGTCTTCAGGTACCATTCTTGTGATTTCGATATCTTGTTCCAGTTTATCTGTTGTTTAGGTTTCTGCAAGATTTCATCTTTTTTGTTATGGCATTGACTATTTTTTAGAAAGCACAAGCTGTAGATGGTATATGCTATGTCTTCGGCATGCACAGTTAGTTACTTAGGTCTGCTTGTTTTGGGGTTAGAGGAGGTTAATTAAAGGGAGGTTATTTAGCTAACCTTGCTTGGTAAGGAGTTTAAATGGAGGTGAGGGTTAAATAGAGTTTAAATGAAGGTTAGAAAACCTTGAAATAACCCCAATTTCAGTTCCACCAAATTGGTGGGATCTGGAATAACCTTCCATCCCATCCCTTTAATGAACCTTGTCAAACCTTCATCCAAGTAGGACCTTAGTATTGTTTTATTCGAGTATCTTCACATTTACTAATGTTGTATCAGTGCGGATGAGATTTCTGCCTTTGATAAACATTGTATCATGAACGAAACTTGTGTTATGATTTGGCATTGATAGGATGAAACATTTTTGTGTTGCAGAGCTAATGCACAACAACCAAAGCTTTTCGTGGGAATGATCCTTATCCTCATCTTTGCTGAAGCATTGGCATTGTATGGACTTATTGTCGGCATCATCTTGTCTTCCCGAGCTGGCCAATCCAGGGCAGAATAAGGAGGGAGATGGTTGAGTTATGTTATATTCTTTTTTTATGGATTAGTTTTGTGTCTCTGAAGGGGGAGATGGAATGATTGTTGGCAGATAAATTGAATGGTTTGAATTGAAGAAGTTGCAGGGTTTTGAAATATTCTTATGGAAGTGTCTGCCTGCCCTGCCAGACATTTAGTTGGTTTCTTTGTGGTGTTTGCGGAAGTAGGATCAAACGTTTTGTGGGCAGAATAATAAAAAGCTAGTGGAAAGCCGTTATATGTTCTTTTATGTTTTTAATGTAATCTTATTTGGCAGAACTTAATAAAGTGTTATAGGAACTTTTAAATTCAGGTCATTGACTTTTGAATTCTTTATTTTCTCATCTTTAGAATCAGATGCTGTATCAGTTTGGAATTGGCAACTTAATTCGTCTTTAATCACTGCATTGGTTCGGGCATTTGCCTTTTTAAATGTAGGCTGTAATGGAGCTGAGTTGGACTGTAGAGGAGATAAAATTGAGAAGAATAGTGAAGCGAAAATTTAAGGCACCAACTGTTGAGATTGATAAAAAAACAAATCTGAAATTTCAATTGCATTAATTATGAAATTAAATTGAAATGTAATGTTTCATGTAATTTCTTCTAAAGAAAACATGTTGGGCTCAGCCCGAACCTAGACTAACCTCTATTATAATACAACACAATCAACAACCATCATTTACAATTCTTAACCTTTTACCCATTTCACAGACATTTTTTAAATTCCCAAAACAAAATGATAGTAAAAAGATACTTTTCTCTAGACAAAACAAAAGTTTTAATTTCTCGACTGCTAAAGTTTTTTGATTTGATTTTGAAACATTGCTTCGTTGATGAGGATGTGGCTGCGATTAGTAGAATCCCATTGAGATTTCCGGCTGGTCAGGATAAGCTCTTTTGGCATGATTCTCGCTTTGGGGATTATTTTATTTGGTTAAAGATTGGTTAAAAAGCGTCTCTCCGCCGAAGGAAGAATATAGCGTGCAATGATTGCTTTTGCTTCGACGGCCCAAATCCGATGGAAGCAGTTGTGGAAGATTGAAGTCCCCCCAAGCCCATCTATTTTCTATGGGCAACTTGCAATAATGCTCTTTCTTGTTTGATGCACTTGCTGGTAGTTATTTCCCTATTCTTAATGTCCGTGTTTTCTGTGGCTGTGAAGTTAGTTCTCCAATTCATGTGTTTCAACAAGTGTGGCGTGTGCGGTGGAAAAGTGCGGCATTTTCTGTCGAAGTTGTTGCACTAAAAAGTAATATTACAAAAACTTTCAGATAGAGAGTATTGCCGTGTCTGTCCTAAAAGACGATCTAGTAGTGCAGTAGAAATCACCGGATTGTCCTCCAGAATTAGTACGGGTCCGAGTTTTGTGTGCACTCACAACACAAATAGAGATCAGAAATTTGTATTTTTTGTTTAGAGAATATGAACAAGAAGATTAATTTTTGTGTATTCAAACTGATGTTAAAATTTCCAAAAAAAATGGGGAAGAGAAGGGAATTGTAACAGTTGGAAAGTAAATATAGAGAGAGTTGGGGAATTAAAACGATAAATATAAATTCTAACGGTTACACAATCGGTTACACAATCTCATTAATAACGGAAAATTAATTAATATTCTTGTAATAAACGAGTGATGAGGGCATCAACACGAGTAATCTAGAAAAAGGTCTGAAACAAGGCTCACATGGAGTGTGGAGGCAACAACACGTCATGTGAGTAATCAAAGGAATCCAAAAACTGAGAAGAAAAGCCACACAACGTGTGACCTTACCCACACGTCGTGTGGAAATGAAAGAAAGTTTTTACCTTTTTTCTTTAATTCACACGATGTGTCAACCAGACCTCATGATGTGTGAGTTAAAATGTTGCTAGCCCCAACTCAGTCCCAAGACATGTCACACGGCGAATCACTCATGCGAGTTGTCGTGTGGATCGCTTGAACTTCAGCCATACATCGTATCACTCAGACAACACGTAGTGTGATTCACATAAGCTTGCCATGAGTTTCACCAAGGTTTAATAGAATTTTAGGGAGATGGAGCACATTTAAACCTTGGTAAAACTCATGTAAAACATTTAAAATAGTATAACTAGGTTTCACATGAGTTTAATTAAGGTGAAACTTGGTAAAACCTAGTGAAAGCAAAAAAATTTCCGTACCGATACTTTGTGTAACTTTGTGAAATTGAAATCATTCACATCAGTTTTCATACAAGTTTCACCAAGATTTACCAAGATTAAACTAATGTGAACCTCGGTAAACAATGATGTGAAAAATCATAATAATATCAGCAAATTACACATGAGTTTCACTAAGGTCAAACTTAGAAAAACCTAGTGAAAACATGAGTTTTACTTTCTTGGTAGTTGGTGAAACCATAGTGAAAACTTGTAAAACTCATTTGTTCTATTTTTGTATACGCTTCATCAAGGTTTCATAGAGTTTCACGAAAGTGAACCTTAAATGAAACATTCACAATAGTTTCACAAAGTTTCTCACGAGTTTCATAAAGTCACTCATGAGTTTCACCCAGGTGAAACCTTGGTGGAATGCTTGTGACAAACTCATAATAGTTTCACAAACTTTCACTAATTTTAACATGAGTTTCTCATGTGTATCTTGATGGAATTGGGTTCACCTTTCTTAGTATCTCTAAGAATTTTCTCTTTTATGCACTACTTGAAGCAGTATTTGTATTGTCAAGGTGGAAAATTTTAATGTATGCTACCTCATGCTGACATGGGAGCTCAATTGTTTGGAATTTGTTACATATGTATGTCTTCTTCTGCATATTTACTATGGATTCTTTGACTTATCTTTCTACTGTCACTAGATGAATATTTGATTGATTCACCTGCACAAGAAAGGTAGCCATGTTAATGTGAGTCCTTTTCATAAAAAATTTCACAAACCACGATGTTGTTTAGAGGAATTGCGGGTTTTTTTTTTCCAAAAATGTTACCTTGTTTCTGGTTTCACGAAACTGAAACCTGAGTGTAACCTTGGTGAAAGTAAAACTTGTTCTTTATGTAATTATATTTGAAATAGTTTAATTTGTGTTTTTTTTTTCTATTTGTAGTTTTGAGAAAAGATTGGTGAAATATTCACAATATTTTAGTATTGTTGACTTTTAGTAAGGTGAAACTTGGTGAAACCTTGATAAAACCTACTAAAACTTTTGGACATCAGTTTCACATGAAAACTCCAGATCAAAGTTTTGTGAAATAATTATCTTTAAAACTGTCTCATTTTTATTTTTTCCTTTTTGTATTGTGCACTAAAGATTAGGAAACATTCACAATAGTTTTACCAAGTTTCAACAAGACTCAGTGAAACCTTTGTGAAAACATTGATGAAACCTACTAAAAGTTGGTGAAACTCTTAGACATCAATTTCACACGACTTTTAGCAAGTTTTATCCAAGATAAAACTTAGGTGGAACCTTTGTGAACCTTTGTGAAAAGTATTTGTTTTAGAATCTCAAGTTCATAAGAAACTTGATGAAACGTAGTGGTGAAACTTATGCAAATACTTTTCACATCGGTTTCACCAAGGTAAAACTTGGTGAAACAAACTCCTTGGTTTTCTACCTCCATTTTTAATTATTTGATGTAGCTTTCATGTATGATCTATTCATGTCATATGTCAATGTTGTCATTGTTACAAATCCGATGTTTCAATTTTGTAGAATAAATCTTGTAGAATGATGTGCTGATACTCGATGTGCGATGTCATGAGTAAACATTAACTGCTTTGTTGATGGAGTTCGCCAATTATGCAATTTTTGAAGGCATTGTGTTATGTCTATTATTTGTCATATGTATTTTACTCCATTTTTCATAACCAACGTCTTTAAATTATTCTAGGACTTTCTTATTAACCATTTCAAATTCTGACATTTATTCATTGAATTCTTACATTGTGTATGCTTTAGATGCTAGGTTATAATATTTTTTTTATTTCTTTCTAGTTCTTCATGAAATTTATCTTCAGATTTTAGAGTAGATGCAGTATGTATACAAAGTGGAGCACATCTAGAAAGATCTTTGTGGATGACTTTTTTATGCTTTCATGTATGAAATTGTTGTAAATTTTGGTCTTGGATTGTAGGCCTATTTGAATTCTAGAAAAACCATTCCCAATAATCATCATTTTCTGAATCCAATATTCCAATAATAATAAGAAGATCATTTTTGCAAGGTCAATATTGTTAGTATTCTTTATTCTCTATTCTCAATCTATCAAAAAATTAGGATTAATAAGGCTTTAGAGAAACTATTGTGAAACCTTAACATTGGTGAAATCATGTGAAATTGATGTGTAGGTGCTTCACCAGGTTTCACCAAGTTTAAGAAAAATTTCAACAAGATTTTACCTAATTTCACAAAATTTCACCTTGGTGAAACTCATATGGAACTTGATGAAATTATTTTGAATAAGTATGACTAAAGCCAGCCAAGGTTGTAAAAAACGCTAGGCGCTAGTCGAGTGGACAGGGCTCTCAGGGATTAGTCGGAATTAATCGGAGATTTATCGGATTTGTATTTTTGTATTTTTTATTTGTTAATTAACAAATTATTATAGAAATTCAATTAAAATAAGTATTACACTATCCAAAAATAATAATATAACATTATTTAATATATAAAAACATATATATTTGTAATATGTATCTTTAAAAATGTGCAAACATCAACCTTTCAACAACAATATCATTGAAACAACTTAAAATTGAATTATAATAAACAAAAAAAAAAATCACAATAAAAAAATGTTTTTGTTCATTCTCGCTTAGGCGGTACCTATGCATCTAGGCGTTCTAGGCAGAGACAAGACGGATAAAAATCACCTAGGAGTCGATAAAACGTCTAGAGGGACTAATTGGAGAAAATCACGACGGATTCTCAATTTTGAGCGCCTAGGCGGTCTAGGCGGCATTCGTTTCGAACATTGAAGCCAACTGAAAAGAGCCTTCTTGCTTGCTTGCCTAGCTCTGCTGCTCGTGAAGAGCTAGATCTGTTTCAGTCGATGGGGAAGAAGGAAATTAATGGATGTTCTTTTGGGAAAATATAGAATAATACACATATCGACCAAAGGCTATTAGTTAAAGGAGCTTCCCGAAAAGTGTATCTTGGATATTTTTGCTTCACTTCAACCTTCTTTAGGCCCTTAACATAAACACATCATCCTCTTTGACCTAGAGACAAAAGCTTGAGCTTGGGTGAGAAGGGCCTCCTCCCCCGCAAATATTTTTCCTGTATGGTGTTTATCGTGTGGAACCCTCTAAAGGGTGAAAGGCTAAATTTTTTAGGAATTAAATTGGAGGTGAAGCACTTCAGGTAGCAGGTGGTGATTGATTCAAGTGCACAGTGAGCGTAGTAGCCTCCTCGGGCAAGTGCGGGCCTACGTTGGAGGAACTCTTGCCCCAATTCTTCTATTCCTACTCCTAGCTGACAAAGGAGCGACTGCAAGAGATAGGGGAAAAAGAAAAATGGCCCAATAGGACCATGTTTGTTTGAGCTGAACTTGTAGCTTCAAGGAGAGTTCGAGTTGGTATTGAATCTAAACTAAGGCTACTTCCTTGAACAGCCTCACCTCCCATCATAGAGCATGTGCTCTAAGTTGCTTGTGTGGTGTATTTGATGGATTTATTATTATTGGTTATGGTTGGCTTCTTGTCTCCACTTGAGCTTCCAACAATAAAGGTATATGAACAACTTATATCTGCTCTTTGCTTCTATTCTACTGGATTACACGCACTTCTTTCGCCGATACTCATTTTTAATGCGGTGCCCAAAGGTGCTTAGAGGACGGGCTAGATGCAGCAGAGCGACAACATGAGAGCGGATTCCCCACCAGCAGAGGGGCAGAAAACGGCCCACTAGTGACTTCTTATACAATCTGTTTTCAAGGTAACTTGATGGCTATACACCGTCTCCACAGGAGGAGCTGTTTGACATGGCTCCTTCGAAAGCTCCAGGGCCTCGAGTACTTGACCGAGTAACCCGCCTTTTATTAGGTTAACCTTGCCAAAAGTTTTGTTTAGCAAGTTTCACAAAAATGAAATCATGTGAAACTTTGATGAAATTTTATGAATTCGTATCAGCAAGGTTTCACGCAATTTCACCAGGTTTCAACAATGTGAAACTAACTGAAACTTTGCTGAAATTGATGTTTAACTTGAAAAAAACTATGTAACTTGGTGAAACTATGTGAAATTTGATTTTGACCAATGTTTCACCATATTTTCACCAAGTTTGACAACAGTTTCACCATGTTTCACCAACTGTAGTAAAACTTGGTGAAATTGATACGAAACCTTGTTTAATTCTTAGTGCAACACTATTCAAACATTCAAAATGGTTTTACATAAGTTACAAATGAATATCACTAATTTTCTCCAAGTTTCACATGAGTTTTACCAAATGTATATTAATTTAATTTTGTTGAATATTTCTTTTTAGGTTTTGGATGGTGTTTTTAGCGAGGCTTCTTATATAAGTTGCATGTCCTCTATTGGTTAAATATACTCATTCTACTAATAATATTCTTGTATGTATTGAATTGCAATTTGTATGTCTTCAGTGATTTTTTCTCATGTAAAGTTGCAAAAAGAACTTCTTTTTTGAAGTTTTTCTGTATTTTTTTTTTTAAATATTTTTCTCAACATTTTATCAGATTTCACATGAATTTCACTACGATGATGAAACGTATAATTTCACAGTGGTGAGACTTGATAAAACTTTAGTGACACTGATTCGTTTCATTAAGTTTCAGATGGGTTTTATCAAGATATGAGTCAATGTCCACATGATTTTCACTAAACTCCAATAAAACCTTGATAAAGCACTAGTGAAACTCTATTAGAACTTGCTGAAATAGTTTTACGAAGTTCCATATAAGTTTCACCAAAGTTTCTTAGAGTTTTATCAACGCAAAACTTAGTTCCAATCAAGCCTATAATAATTTTACCTGTAATGTCATAAATTTACAATTCTACTCTTACAGCTTACAAGTTGGACCGATTTTATTCCTAACTATAATTATACTCTATGCAATTATGAATCTCATTACATAATCAATTCACTTGGTCCAACGGCCGTCGCGGAGCAGATCATGTGGAGTGTCGTTTGGATAGAGCTCTTGTTAATGAGGCTTTTTTGGACTCTTGGGACCGTATCACCTGTGCTGTTCTCCCAAGACACAGATCTGATCACTGTGCTTTGGTCTTTAACTGTACTGCAGGAGCCATAAAAAGGTCACGTTTCCGTTTTCTCCCTATGTGGTTAACCCACAACACTATTCGAGATGTGGTCTCACAGCACTGGGTAAACTTGCACCTTTCTTTACCTCCGGCACAATTATTAAGTCACAAGCTGAAAACTCTCAGGCCTATCCTCCGCAAGTGGAATCAGCAGGTTTTTGGGAGGGTCAGAACCAATATTAATGCTGCTCAGGAGAAATTGCAGAACATTCAGCTTGAAATCTCAGTTCATGGTGTAACGGATCTCAGACAGCTCAGACAGCAAGAAGCGCAGGAGGACTTGGATATGCAACTTCTTAGGCAAGAAATCCTTCTCCGAGATCAGAGCAGAATACAGTGGCTCGCCGCCGGTGACCGTAATACAGCGTTCTTTCACCGCTGCGCTAAGCTCAAGAAAGTGCAGGCCTCTTTAGATGCATTGACCATTGATGGGGTCCGAACCTCTGATGAATCCAGAGTAGCACAGCATGTGATAGAATACTTCTCCTCTCTTTTCACCGGCAGTAGCACGCCAATTGATCTCAGTCCAATTGAGGAAGTTGTGCCAAATTTGGTATCCGTTGACGATAACACGGCTCTTACTCGGCATCCCTCCCTGGAGGAAATTAAATTGGCCGTCTTTAGTCTAAACAAGGACAGCGCCCCGGGCCCAGATGGATTCGGCGGTCATTTCTACCAATTTTTTTGGGACATCATTGGTTCAGATGTCAGCGACATGGTGTTGAGCTTCTTTGACACGGGCTATATCTTCCCTGGTATGAACTCGAATATTATGACTCTCATTCCTAAATCGAAGGATGCTAATGTTATATCACAGTTTCGCCCAATTGTGATGGGAAATTTCAGTTATAAGATTATTTCTAAGATTTTGGCAGACAGGCTTGCAATCATTGCTGCCAAAATCGTCTTTGAGAACCAATTTGGGTTTGTGAAAAATAGAAGCATTCATCAGTGTATCGCTGCAGCTTCAGAGGGAATTAACATGTTGGCAAAAAAATGCTATGGTGGAAATATGGCTCTCAAAATTGACATAAAAAAGGCGTTCGACACTCTCGACTGGAATTTTTTGGTTGTTGTTATGAAGGCTTTTGGGTTCTCTCTTACTTTTAGAGATTGGATACTTTCTATTCTCTCCTCTGCAAAAATTTCGGTTATGTTAGGAGGAACCCCAAAGGGTTATTTTGGTTGCTCTTGTGGGGTTAGGCAGGGAGATCCGCTCTCACCAATTCTTTTCGGCATAGCGGAAGATTTCTTCAGCAGATGGCTCTCTAGGCTTGAAAGGGATGGTGATCTTGTCCCAATGACCTATGTAAATCGTGTGAGCTTCCCCTCACACCTTCTTTATGCAGACGATATGCTTTTATTTTACAAGGCTACCATGAGAAACGCTAGCTGCATCAAACATTTTTTCGAGCAGTATGGGGCCCTTTCTGGTCAGAAGGTCAGTTGGGAGAAATCGGCCATCTATTTTAGCAATTCCATAAACAGCAGCAGACGCAATAGACTGGCTGCTATTTTGGGTATACAGGCGGCTTCTCTCCCGTTTAAATATCTGGGCGTCCCTCTCTTCATTGGTGCCCCCAAAAAAGGTATTCTTCAACCTCTTGCTGATCGTTTTTTGGCTAAATTCAGTAGATGGAAAGGTCAAAGTTTATCTTTAGCCGGCAGACTCACCCTGATTAAATCGGCACTTTCTGGGGCTTTGATCCACTCTTTTATGATCTATAAATGGCCGTTGGGTCTGCTAAAGCAAATTAACAGAGCTGTCAGGAATTTTCTCTGGACGGGAGACAAGGATACCCGCAAACTCATAACAGTCCCTTGGAATATTTGCTGTCAGGATAAAGCAGCAGGGGGTCTCAGAATTAAAAAGTTTGATTGTTTTAATCAATGCCTATTGGGGAAGTTCTGTTGGGACATATTGCAGGGTGACAATTTTGTTACAAATATCCTTAAATCCAGATTCTTAACTGCCTCCGGATTACCAAAAGATTATTTATGCAACTCCACGGTTTGGGTTTCCTGCAGGGACACTTATAAACGTATCAGAAATGAATCAAACTGGTGGATTGGAAGGACTTCTCAACTAAACTTCTGGACGGATAACTGGATCAATCCAACTGTAGCAGATAGATTGGACCTGCTGCCTAAACATCAGACAACTTTGGTCGACAAAGTGGATAGCTTTCTAATTAACGAAGAGTGGACCAACATTGACCACCTTCCGACTCAATTGCAAACTGATATAAGACAAGTCCAGCGGGGTCTTGATGCCGCCGACATCTGCTACTGGTCTCCCTCGGACTCGGGTTGCCTAACAGCAAAAAATCTGTACGCCTCTCTCAATTCCGCAACGGCCAATGTTTGGGGTGGACTGATCTGGAAACAGTATATTCCCTCGAGACGCTCCTTTACTTGCTGGTTAGTTTTGCATAACAGAATCTCGGTTCAGACTTCCCTACAGGCCCGTGATTTCTATTTAGCCTCCCGGTGTGAGCTCTGCAGGAGCCATGAAGAAACATTGAACCACCTGTTCCTCTACTGTTCTTATGCGCAGGAAATATGGAAAACAATTGGAGTTCTCTTCTCGCTTACAATTAACATCACAGGTACTTTTGCTGATTTCCTTGTCAATTTGTTGCAGCTACCAATGCCTCACCGCTTTGCCCGTGACTGGAAGTTAGCCCTTACTACCGCCACCTGGTTTCTGTGGAAACTACGAAACAATGCTATTTTCAACAATGAACTCCCTTCAATCCAAATGTCAATCTCCAATCTTCACACCGTCCTCAGAGACTCATGCCTTGCACTGGATCAGAATTTGACAAGGCCCCCGCCTGCTCCGGATTACATTTATGTCCACTGGATACCCCCTCCAGCAGGCTGGATTAAGGTCAACACAGACGGATCTGCTATTGGCTCCCCCGGTGCGGCTGGAGCAGGTGGAATTTTCAGGAATTTCAGGGGCTTCCCAAAGGGCAGTTTCGCGTTTCCTATAGCAAACTCATATGCACATATAGCTGAACTTCAGGCTCTAATATTTGCGGTCGACCTGGCTTGGGAAAAAGAATGGTGGAACCTCTGGATAGAAGCAGACTCAATGTTCGTGGTAAACCTGCTCCGCCAACGCTCAAAGGTTGTGCCTTGGTCAATCAGACAGAAGTGGCTAAAATGTCTTCAACAATGTGCGACCATGAACATTGTCATCACACACATATTCCGGGAAGGGAACCAAGCGGTGGACTCTTTAGCTCGGTACGGAACCTCCGCAGCTGGATTGACATGGTGGCCTTCGTCTCCTTCTTTTTGTAATTCATTTATTTTCTCTGACATTTGTAATATCTCTCACATTCGCTTTCTCTAGCTTTCTCTGTAACTCTTTTCTCTTTTTTATATATATAAGGGTCTGGGTTTTGTTAGTGACTGGGGTGCCGACCTAGTCGGGATGTCAGAATCTAATTTTAACTCACTTCCCAACCTTCATTAAAAAAAATCTCATTATCTTCACTCCACATATATCCTATGTTTTTATCTTCTGGAAACTAGCTACACATTATAAGCCATAACAAATTAATTTCATGAATAAGCTCCATATCTTGTCCAAAAAGCTTAATTGCCCCCCTGAACTTCCAAAGTGTTCTGATAGCCCCTGAAATTGTATAAAATATTTAGTTAGCCCCATCAACTTGTGTAAAATATAATCAATTAATAACTCGGTTGCAAAAAGTAAGTTAAATGCGGAAATTGTATTGCACGCGTCTTAAAAAAAGTAAAACAATCAAGATCGGGGTATTGCAGTTGTAATCTTAGAGAATACAAAAGTTTATAGTTGAGCAAGTAATAACTTCATTTTTACTCTATTGTTGAATTATGTAATAAGACACGTGCAATACATTTTCCGTATTTATTTATTTATTTATACTTTCATTGAAAAAGAAAATGAAGTTCAGGGAGAATTTAAACATGGTTCGTATTGATTGCATATCCTACTTCTCACCCTTATCCTAGAAGAGAAAAATAAATGAAAAGAAAAACTAATTGTGATTCAAAACAAAATTTTGTGTTGGTTATGATTTCATGCCCAACTAGATCATATTGATAGATAGATATATTAACTAATTCTGTTGTCTACTTTTGTTTTTATTTTAACCTTACTTTTTTCTATTATAAATAATAAATTGAGTCATTGGTGAAGTTGTATTCCCTCTTGAAGCATTATTATATGCTCTAATTAATTCCAAACATTGGTATGCTTAAATCTTAATCTAATGTGGAATATGGTATCATCACATATCTTATCTACTTATTTAAATTTGATTTCTTCAACTTAAAAAAATTTGATTTCTTCAAACTATTATATGCTCGAATTTTGTGCAAATTTTCCCATTTTATCGGATAACATTATAATGCACCTCTTAAATAAATTGCAACTATATACTTTACCACACTAAGGCTATGTTTAGTAGGATTTGATAAAATGAAATTAATGATGACTTCATTTTAGATGCACAATTTCTTTTAAAGTAATCAGTATTTTTTTTGGTATGTTATCTGATAATGTAAGTGAAAGAATTTCACTCTATAGATCCAAATGACTTCTAGAAATATTCGGTATTACGCTTTTTCAGACATTTCTATCAAATAGATAGAGAGATAAAGGAATTTTCCTATGCTCACATCAATTTTAATTTTAAGATAAAATGGCAATAATGAGAGTAATTAAAATAAGAGTAAAAGTGTACATTTTGAGGGAGTGAGCCCTTTATATAAGAGTTGAGAGTCTTATTCTATTTAAAACTAATTTTTTTTTTTTTTTTAAAGAGGTATGATTCCTTGTTTTCACGAGATAAATGCACATGTCAAAAACTCATAATTAGAGTAGTATTGAGATACCATGAGGAAGGATTACGCTCTCAATAAACATATCTAAATATTTGACAAAGGTAGGGAGGATTTGACTAACAACTATCTAAATCGAATCTCCATACCTGAGTCTTTAATATACACTATTGTCAGCAGCCTCTTATAATATAGTCTAGTCTTTTAAGACTAGTAAGGACCTTTACGGATTTCAATAAAAACCTTTTTTGAGAATGTTTTGCATCTTATCAAAACAAGACACGTGTCGTGTCCAAGATTCGCGGAATTCGAAGCATTTCTCGATTTCTAATTAAAGATGCCTTGGAAGAGAACCACTCTTTCTTCATTTCCTACCATTGCTATCCAAGATTGAAGTATCGCCATGTTTTCACCTTCAAGTTCTTGCTCCAAGAATCATTTATTTGTATTTGTGGGTAAATTACATCGATGATACATTTAGTATCTAAATTTTGTTCAAAAAAATATCTAAGATGATAACAATTGCACGATTTAGTACTTGTAACATGTCAGTGACGGGTCAACGCGAGTTTGTCCATTTATAATTGAAATTTAGGATCCACCAACATAAAATAATACCATTTAGTTTTTTTCCCTTCCAAATTTTCTCTCTCACACATTCCAAAAAAAATCAACGTCTTCTACCTTCTTTGCCAACCACCATCACTTTTGTTCGTTCTCTTCTATCGATGACCGTTATCTACATTTTTCCTCCATTGTCAACCATTGTTAAATCTGTTCGTCCTCCTCTTGCGACCACCCAGATCCACGGTCATCGCACTAATGATATATGTTATAGTATTAATTCATTTGGACTCATAACAAGTGGGCCCACAATGAATTATGATACTCAGATAAGCCTTGGCCTAGTATAAAGAAGAACCTTTAAGAGGAGTTCGGACGCGGACCGAAGCCGTCCTTCGGTCATTTCAGTATGACCGAAGGTAATCAGTCAAAAGGTATATCAAAGGACACATGGACCAATCAGAACAATGGACTCCAAGTGTACGCTCCTTATGTTCATAAATATAGTGGCACGCAAAGATAGGGTCTGCTGACCTATCAGAAGCTGCGTGTTTAGATATCACTTTTCATTATCTATAAATAGTTGAGCCACTACAGAGTTGAGGTAACTGATTCTAACTACTTTAAACGCTTTCTAAGTCTTTGATATTCTCTCACATTATCAACTGACTTTACCATCGGAGAGGGTTCAACGGTCTCCGGTCCTTTTTTCTGACGTTTCTTGTGTTTGCAGGTGACCAGAATCTTGATCGTGAAAATAAGTTACGAAACAATGGTAATAATATGTAAGTGGAAAATTCCTTCGACATATCTGGATGACTTCTAGGAAGATCTGGTTTTATACTTCTTCGATGTTCCCCTAAGATAGAGACACAAATTGGTCGGATCTTGTCGAGAGATTTTCTAACACTCAAGTCAGTTTTACTCTTAAGATTAAATAGAAATAATAAGAGTGATATTACATAACATGGAAAATGTACTTTTTTAGGGAGTAAGACCCTTTATATAAAAGCGGGGATTCTTTTGTGGTGAGCCATAGCACCTTCTTCGAGTTCATCCATAACTGACTACAAAGGTTCAAGAGCCTTTTGATCTTCAAGCACATATAAAATTTTTATGATCCAGGCCTCATAGTTGCACGAGTTAATGAAACATTCATTACCAAACACAGAAGATCTTGATGCACCCAATATATAACTAATAAAGTCTTACATTAGAATTCGATTCGAAAAAGAGGCCGAAAAGGATCCAATTACCCTCAAAGTTCTAATGTTCAATTTTACTAATTAGATATATGCATGGTGAACTAGATTATCAGATAATCTCATCTCGTAACTTATTACAAGATGTTATTAATATTTTATGTTGACTAAGGTTGATTATTTAATTCCAATATTACTCATAAATAGCATTATTATTTAAGTAATAAATCATTCTCGGACAATAAATACCAAATAATAATAAACAATAATAAAGTTAACAAGCACCTCAATACGGGTGGTTGGATGATTTCTTTAACATATCAAAGAGAAGTCTTTGATCTTGCTCTTTAGCGTCACATCTGGCCTAGATACACTCTTGCATCAGCTTTTATAGTTTTATTATGTGAAAAACTATTGCTTCAACATCATCCTATTTGACATTCCGTTTCATTTTCCAATTTTTAATTTCCTTTAAAATGTTTTGCATTTTTTCTAACCATTCTGAAAAACGAGCAATAAGAGGAACTTGAATCATTCTTGTCATTATTGTAACATGTTACAAGCAATAAAAAGATTAATGTACACATACGAATATGTTTTATAAGTAAAAACTTATTCTGTTATAATTTTTGGATATTTAATAATAATTTCTAGAATTTTAGAAACAAATTCAAAAATTTAGAAAAACCAAAATCTGATGGTGACTGGTGAGGTCTATATATCGTTTTCCTGACTTCTGGATGACTCTGAAACTTTTTTTGAGGAGTGGTTTTGGAGTCTCCAGTCATAGTGAGGTCTATTTGTCCAAATGACAAACATAAAATAGGATTGGAGATACATGTACCCTTTGTCAAAATTGAAATAATATCAATCTAAAATATAAAACCCTATTCGCAAAACAGTCTATTAGGGTGATTTTGAATGTGTTTTCCACAAATTTTTTTTTATGTAAAAGTAAATTGAAAAGCAAATATTCTGCATAAAATATCAAATATAACAAATAGATAAATATATGTAAATATACGTATTATGTCAAATCTGTGTACAGAAAATGAGACTTGTGGCTCTGATAACAATGAAATTGAAATCCACAAATATATCTGAATAATAAATTGAGAAATCGGCTTATTTCTTGTAGCGCATAGCACCTACCAATATTACAACAACTAGAGATCAAACTGCGGTCTCGTATTATGGGTCATGCAAATCCTATGTCAAATTGATTTGAGAAGAGATGCAATAAATCCACCAACTAAAAGCACATTGAGAGAGAGAGGTAGGTGGAGAAAATAAGCGCATGACGGCTAGGATTTTTTGTGGTTTTAGTTTAGAATATATGCACCCTCCTATTTATAATTACAACGTAATCTAACCTGATTGATTTTAATTTCGCGGATTCTTAATTCATCTCGATTTCAGCATTATCCATTGGTAATAACCGTGAGAATTAATAAATTTTATTTTATGTTTTTAAAAAGCTAAAGAATATAAATGTATTTTGCTCTTGATGAGAGCCGTCCCTTCCAAGTAAAGGGTTTAGGGTTTTACCTTCTTCTGCAAACTACCGCTCCGGTCGCCGGCTAGGGTTTAATCCGAACTCACCGTAAAGTATGGAGGATGAAACTGAGCACCAACGCAATAGTGAGGAAGGGATAGAATTTCAGGAAGATGGACTACAGCAGCAAGGGGATAACTTCGAACTGTGCCTAGTAGGGTCACTGATCACAGACAAAACATTCAACTTCAATATATTCAAAAGCAGAATGGCAAGCATATGGAGGTCTGGGAGGGGTCTTACGGTCACAGAGCTGGGAGGAAAACTAATATTATTTCGATTCTACCATCGCCATGATCTCTACTGGGTTATGGAGGGTTGCCCCTGGTCTTTCGATAATAATTTACTTGCTCTACAAGTAATTACTCCAGGATCAGATCCTAGCAACGTGCCGCTCCATCGGGTGAACTTCTGGATACAGATACACGGATTACCAAATCCTTTCCATACTGAGACGGTAGGGTAGCCAATTGGGGATTTTATCGGCTCCTTTATCTCAATGGATAGAAGACGCAAGGGGGTGATGGACAGATCAGTCCTAAGAATCTGGGTATGTGTAGACATCAGACAACCATTGAAAAAGGAAAAAAGGGTACGAAAAGCAGGTGGTGAATGGATCATGGCTTCTTTCAAATATGAAAAGCTCCCTACGTTTTGCTTTATATACGGACTGATAGGACATATTGATCGCCATTGTGTTAAATACTTCGAACAACCAATGGATGTTATTGTTCGACAATGGGACGCCAGTATTCGTGCATCGAACAGAAGGAATAACACATTAGGGGGTGAGAGGTGGCTCAGGGAGGAGGATGAAGAAACAGAAAATTGGCAGGAGAAGATGGGTAATCAGATATCAGGGTCAGCCAGACTCAACTTCCTATTCAAAAATCTAGGGATGAGGGGTAGGGCAGAAGATACTGAGATACAGGGTGAGGAGGAAGAATTCAGCGGAATAACATTCAGGGCTGATGACAGAAAAAGGCAACGAGCTGATGTTAAGGGGCCGAACATGGAGAATGCGATGGTATATGACAAAACAGGAGGAGGGGGTGAATCAGGAAAGAATGAACGACAGAAGGAAGCTATGGAGTCCGATCCAAAAAATGGAACGTTGGCAGGCCCGAATGGGGTGGGGGGGGGGGGGGTCTACCCATTAAGATGAGAATATTGAGTTGGAAATGCCATAGCAGTTCCCATCTTGTGTGAGCTTGTTAGAGTTCACAAACCTAACATTATTTTTATGTTTGAGACATTGGTATGCAAAGCTCGTATTGAGTTTCTAAAAAATAAAATTAAGTTTGATAGCTGTTTTAATGTTGTTTGTCAGGGGCATAGTGGAGGATTGTGTGTGTTCTGGAAGGAATCTCAGTTGTGCTCTCTATTATCATTTTCAAACAATCACATTGATATGGAAGTACATGAATGGCAACAGGGTAGATGGAGAGTAACGGGTTTCTATGGTTATCCAGAAAGAGGCAGAAGGAGAGAGTCCTGGGAGCTGATGCGTTCAATTGCTAATAATTCGAATCTTCCGTGGACGATCTTAGGAGATTTTAATGATCTTCTATCGCCTAACGAAAAGCAATGGATACATGAACACCCAAACTGGTGCTTTAGTGGATTCAGAAAGGCAATTAGTGACTGTTGTTTATTGGATAATCCGATGATAGGGTACCAATTCACCTGGATTCGACATAGAGGGAAGAAGAATGAAGTGCAGGAGAAACTTCAGAGGGCCCTTGCAAATTCGAATTGGTTCCAGATTTCCCTCCATGCTACATGTGTTAACACTATGGCTTCGGTATCAGACCATAGCCCGATTCTCCTTAAAACTTCACCGGAAGCATTCAATCAATCAGCCAGGAGATTCGTCTTTGAGAATAAGTGGCTTCGGGAGGAGGCGTTGATCGTGAAAGTGCAGCAAGGGTGGGCTGCAGCAGAATCGACGCTAGTATTGGATCGATTGAAGGCCGTTGCCAATTCACTAAGCCATTGGGGCAAAGGGTTACTAAAGAAAGAAAGAGAAGATATCAGTTTCTGCACTGCTCGATTAGAACAGCTACGAAATATGAACGCGGGTCAAACATCATCGGAATATGACTTGATTCAGTAAAGGATGGTTGACAGGTTACTGAAAATAGCGGATCACTAGAGGCAGAGAGCGAAAGCCCAATGGTTGCAGGACGGTGATTCAAATACCAAGATCTTTCACACTATTGCCACTGGGAGATGAAAAAGAAATGCAATAAATAGATTGCAAAGGCCTGATGGAATAGGGATGTCAAACCATGATGAGATCTGTGGCATGGCGCAGAACTATTTCACTGAACTATTCACAGTTGAAGCGAACGATTTTGACCCTATGACCTCACTAATAACACCAAATGTGAGTGCGCAGGATAATGACAGGTTGATGGCACCCTTCACTTTGGAAGAATTTCGGAGTGCACTATTCGATATGCATCCAGACAAAGCGCCTGAACCTGATGGCTTCAACCTTAGATTCTTTCAAAAATTCTAGACATTACTGGGGGCTGAGATCTTCCAGGCAGGGCGACAATGGCTGCAATCAGGTACCTTCCCTTTGGAATTAAATAACTCTATTATTGCCCTCATCCCAAAATGTGAGCAACCAACCACAATGAAAGATTTACGCCCTATCGCCCTGTGCAATGTAATTTACAAAATCATCACAGAGGTCTTAGCAAATAGAATGATGAATCTTCTCCCTAGCATTATTTCTGAGAATCAGTCTGCCTTTATCAAAGGCAGGTCAATTCATGACAATGTCCTGATTGCATTTGAGCTAATCCATAGCATGAAGAAGAATGTAAAGAAGAAGAAAGGAGATGTTTCCCTTAAAATTGATATGAGCAAGGCCTATGATAGGGTCAACTGGGATTATTTGACAGTTGTGTTAAGAAAGCTGGGATTTGCAGAGGGGTGGATTAAATATATCATGCTTTGTGTCTCCTCAGTTAAATACTCAATCAAAGTTAATGATAGGATTATTGGACCTTTCTCTCCACACGGAGGGATGAGACAGGATGACCCTTTATCACCATATCTCTTCCTTCTGTGTGTAGAAGGTATGTCTGCTCTAATTTCTGACTCTGAACGAAGAGGTTGCATCCATGGGGTGCGTGTTTGCCGAAGAGCACCTCCGGTTTCCCATTTGTTATTTGCAGATGATGCTTTCCTCTTCTACAGGGTGAACTTTGAGGAGTGTAGAGAAGTGAAGAGGATATTAAAAGTATATGAGGTGGCCTCTGGTCAAGCAGTGAACTTTTCAAAATCGGGTATTCTGTGTAGTAGTAACACCCACCCTCAATTGGCTGACGAGATCTCTAGTATTCTGGAGGTGTGCCAACCTTTGAATACGGGACGCTACTTGGGATTGCCATCACTTGTTGGAAGGAAGAAGAAAGTAATTTTCGCACAGCTAAAGAACAGGTTGTGGAAGAAGTTGCAAGCGTGGAGAGCTAAACCCTTGTCTATGGCGGGACGAGCAATACTGATCAGAGCAGCAGGGCAGGCCTTACCACTGTACTACATGAGCGTCTTTATGCTCCTTATATCGACTGCAGAGGAGCTACAAAGGATTCTTAACTCATTCTAGTGGAGAAATAAAAAGGACGACACTCGAGGAATCAATTGGATGTCGTGGGAGAAACTGTTTTCTGAAAGATGGAGGAGGATTGGGCTTCAGAGACCTCAATGCCTTTAACTTAGCAATGCTTGGAAAACAAGGATGGCATCTACAGTCATTACCTGAATCACTGGCCAATAAGATCTTTAAAGCTAAATACTACCCAGAGGGGGATTTTTTAAAAGCTAAATTGGGCTCCTCGCCCAGCTTTATTTGGCGGAGCATTTGGGGATCACAGCTTTTGCTAAGGAATGGTGGGAGATGGACAATTGGAGATGGTACCTCAGTAAATGTCTGGAAAGAGCCATGGCTCAGGGACCCACATATACAGAGAATCTCGACCCCTATGATTGCTGGATTAGAGGATCTCAGAGTCTGTGATTTATTTATGCCAAATTCTAGAGAATGGAATATGGAGATGTTACAGGAATTGTTTACTGAGCAAGACATAGCTACAATTGCAAGGTCTGCGGTCAGATCAGAAGTTCGACGGGATCAGTTTATCTGGGGTGGTTCGAAGAATGGCTGCTATACGGTTAAAAGTGCATACTGGTTAGCGACGGAGGTTATTGCTGATCGTCATGATTTAAGAAAGGAAGGAAGCTGGCATGATATATTGGAGGCTGTTGTACCACATAAAGTTCGATACTTCTGCTGGCGGCTCTACCGTGACTGTATCCCGATGAGACTTCGCCTCCGTAATAGAGGTGTCGATATGCCAGGCTCGTGTGTGGTCTGTTCTTTGGATGTGGAAGATACCTGGCATCTGTTCATTCTCTGTCCAAAAGTGCGGGAGATGTGGCGAGAGGCGGGACTAATTGATAGAATCAATCGAGTCGGGGAGGATGCTGACAATTTTGGGGAAGACATATTGGCACAGGCCGCCTGCTGGTACAGTTTCTTGTTGTACTGATATGAGTTAGTTTACGATTTTGGGGAAGACATGTTGTGCGGCGGTAATACGGGACGTTGAGGGAGGAGTTGTCGTGGCGCGGACGAATATCATGGATGGCCTGATGGATGTCCGCGAAGGGGAGGCTTGGGCGTTAATCCAATCAATGCACTGGTCTCGTAGCCTGGGCTATAACGTGGTAATGTTTGAAATCGACTCCCTCATAACCATGAATGCAATTCAATCTAATTCGGTCGATCTTTCGGAATTCGGTGATCTTGCTCAAGAATGTCGGAACCTCCTAGCTCTCAACAACGGTTTCTCAATCCGTTTTATTTATCGGCAAGCAAATAGCTTAGCTCATGTCTTGGCTAGAGCGGGTCCACAACATGCTGACCCGTCCTACTTTGATGTTATTCCTGCTTTTATTTCTCCTTCTGTATTGACATTTTGTCGGTCTATGGACCATTAATTAATGAAGAAATTTACATTAAAAAAAAAAAGAAAGAAGCTAAAGAATATAGTCCTGTTTCATGGTTATATATATATGAAATAAAGTTGAATTAAAAGTAACCATAACATATATTTGCACAATATATTCGCCTGTTGTCCATCGACTACGCCTTTCGGCCTGATCTTAGGCCCTGACTCACCCTCTGTGGACGCCTCTCGATCTACTTACTGCAGCCCAGGAATAAAAACGTCTGTCTAGGCGTTCCCTCTTGCTCCGATCCCCCTTACGCCTAGGACGTTGTCTGGGCCAAGAGCTCTAGTTAGTTGCTGTTTTCATTTGGTTAATAGTTGTTTACTTCTATTTTAAAAAATCAAATAATTTGAGTATCAATTAAAAATTTAGATAAAGTTCAAAAGGGTCATTACATTAAAGTGAAAAGGTACAATAAAAAAATGTAATGGGGATTCCATTAATATTTGGAAAGAATGATGAATATATATTTTAAATCTAACTAAAACTAGAGATTAGATTACAATAGAAAAATAAAGTGCAAACCTAATGATATAAGCATAACATTACGAGGTTAATTATGGCCTACGTACTCAATTTCACTTGCAATCATAAATAAACAAATAAATAATAACTACTTTTTTTATGAAAATAACTACTTTTTTTTAATGAATAAATAATAACTACTTTCTTGGCCATTTAGTTGATTTAATTAAAGAATATTTTATTGGAAGTAGATATATATCATGAATTGATTTAAGGTTAGTTTACCAGATAAAATTAGGTCATATTATTGGAAGCTTATTTTATTTGTTTTTCCTTTAATTTCATTGATGTTGTAACTTGATGATTATCTTTATTTTATTAGTATTTAGATCTCCTAATAAAAAAAAAAAAGAAAAATAAAACAGACTTTGTAGTTGTGCAAATGTGATTTGCAATCAACTTGTACCTTTACAATCAACTTACAACTTCCATTTATACATATTTGTGGATGGAATTTTGCAGTTACGCAACAAAGATAATTGTTTCATTTATAAAACAAATAGTACATTTTTCGATATAAGTAATCAAAAAATTACAATTCAAAAATATATCAGAAAACTTAAATCTACATCTTTAATATCGTAGATCGTGATAGAGTAATAGTAATTAATGTTTGAAACTGTTTTTAGCACAACGATGATAAACACACTCTATTTAGAATCGATTTCATAGTATTTTTCTTTAAGAATGACTTTATGATATTTCAATAAGTCAAATTTATGTGATGATAGATAAAAAAAATTCAAGTTTCTCTATAAAGGAAAGCATGATAACACTCATATAGGGAGATAGACATCAACTACGTACATAGAAAGACAGATCACACCACCCATATAGAAAAAAATTACAGATAAAAATGAAATTACCATATCTAAAAAAAAAAGTTATTCAATAAAGAAATATCAAAATAAAACAAAAAATACACTTTTCCAATAAAAAAACTTCCAAGCTGTATTTGTTTATAAATATAAATTGTATTTTTATGACAATTAATCTTTAATTGACATACCTAACATTTTCAGTTTTAATTTATAAGGACATAAATTAAGGCCTATTTTTTTTTTTTTAAATGTATGGAAAAAGTGCAAGGAATAAATTAATATATAAAGAAGACCGAAAGAAGTATAAAAAGACATAAATAAAGCTAAGCCTTTATTTGAAAGGAGGTTAATAGAAGTTAATGAAATGTAAAATTTTAAAGAGAAAATTATAAAACTAGGTCAAATTGGAGGTCCATTTATATATTTAACCCATTTACTCAACTAATTACATATCTAGACTGATTTTGTGTGACTTTTCCATAATACCCCTAACCTTCCCACTTCCCACCACTCGCGAACGACCGCTCCCCTATCTCCTTGGTTACGCGAAAACATGGCTCATGCATTAATGATTTAAAGACTTTTGATCTTCCTTTCTTCTTTTAAATTGCACGAAATCTGCACCATTTCGTCAAAATCACAATGAATTTCTCTTTTTCCTCTCTTCATCTCTTGATTCTGCAACTTCCTAACTTTAGAAAACGAATCCATGGTTTTTCATCTTCCTGTTCGTTGCTTGGTTTCTTTCTTCTTGTTACCATCAAAGAAATGGTTTTTCTACGATATTTTGCTTCGTTCTTCCCATGTTATTATATTGTTATTGTCGCTTTTGGGGATGAAATGGGCGAAAAATGTAAGTATGTTGTTTTTTCTGCATTTTTTCATGAATTCACTTTGCAATCGATGGTTTCGCGAAGCTTTGCGAAGAGAAAGAGCCTGGAAAGTGACGATCTACTTCGTTAATCGATGATTTAGCGAAGATATGCGAAGAGAAAGAGTCTGAAACGTATGGATCTACTTCGTTAATCGATGATTTCGCGAAGTCTGCGAATAGATCCTCACGTTTCAGACCTCGCAGACTTCGCGAAAGCATCGATATGCGATGTAGATAGTCACGTTTCAGACCTCACAGACTTCGCGAAACAATCGATTAGCGAAGTAAAATCGCCTCTTTCCCTGCACATTTACATTCGCATGCTTCGCTAATCTTCATTTCGCGAAGCCAAAATCGTCTTTTTCCCTGCCTAACACGATTAATTTTTCTGAAGGTGGTTGAATACGTAACATCCCTTTCTGGAAGGCGACGTACTGGGCTGGAGGGGAGATGATTTTCCTTCATGTATGGTGTCAATCTTAGGGTGCACCATGGGACACGTTCATCCCATGGTGCCAATCTTCAAAGTGAACCTAACTAATCCGGTACCAATTTTAAATCGGATGAGTAATCTTGGTGTGCACCGTGGGACACGTCCATCCCAAAAGGTCTGGAAGTCTAGACCTTCTAGGATGAGAAATGGAAGTCCAGACCTTTTGGAATGGATGTGTCTCATGGTGCACACCAAGATTACTCATCCGCTTCAAAATTGGTACCGGATTAGTTAGATTCACTTTGAAGTGACTTGTTAGGAGTTTATTGTGGCAATCTTGTTGTAAATTTTGATAATGTTATGATTTGAATGTTGTTATTATGACAATCTTGTTGTAAATTTTGATAATGTTATGATTTTAATGTTAGAATCCGTTGTTGTTTGCCATTTTTTGTTATATACCACTTCGCGAATTAGCTTCAAAACATATCCAGCCTTTGCATATGCAAACTAAATTCATCAAGCAAAACAAACTTCAGCTTCGCAGGCTTCGCATATGCGAACTAAATTCATTAAGTAAATCCAAACATTAGCTTCGCAGGCTTCGCATATGGTCGAATCTGCGAAGTCAGACAGGAGGGAGACAGACGCGCGTAAATATTGAGGGTATTATGGGAAAGTCAGACAAAATCAGTCTAGATATGCAGTAGGATGAGTAAATGGGTTAAATATGTAAATGGGCCTCCAATTTGACCTAGTTTTGTAATTTTCCCAATTTTAAATTAACCTTGTTTGAGAGCTTATTGTTGAAAGTAAATGGAGGTTAATGAGAGTTAATAGTTTAATCTCATTAACTCTATATTTTTAGGGTTTGATTCGATGAGGGTTTAGAGGGGTTAATAAGGAAATAGTTAGTAAGGGTTCATAGAAACCCTTGTTTGGGAGGGGAATGGTTAGTAACGGTTTTTACAAACTCATATTTGGAACACAAAAAAAAATAGAAGGCTAGGGTAATGGAGGGGTTTTGAAGGGTTTTTTTAAAGAAATTTCATCCAATTTTCAACCATCCAATTCGGTGGGTTTTGAAGGGTTAGAAATTCCCCTTCCTTCCCCTTCTTTACCTTTCCCTACCTTTCCCTACCCTTCTCTACTTCTTTGATTTTCCCTTCCCTACCCTTCATCCAATCAAGCCCTTAAGCTCCAAAATGGGGGTTAAAGGGAGTAATATAAACTAGTTTTTTAACTCTCATTTACATCCCATCAACTCCCAAATAAGGTTTAAGATATAAACAAAACAATAATCACAGTGCATTATCAACCATAAGTTGCAGCTCTGTTTGATATAGAAAAAAGGTTAAAAAAAACAAAAATTGTATGCTGCAAAAATGTATGAACAATAAAAAAAGATAATGAATGAAATTGTTTTAAATTGGTTAATTTTTTATTGAAATTAAGTGAAATTTGATGAAATTGGTTTAAATTGTGATTGAAATTATGTGAAATTGATTGAAATTTGTTTGGAAATTGATAATGTTGCGGCAAAAAAAGAAGGTTCTTACAAAACAAGCATCATTCTCCAAGGATTTGACTGTTGATCCTTAGTTTATGATTTTTATTCTCCTTTTTTCATTCTTTCTTTTATACGTAGAATTTTTCATATTGTTTGTTTCTGTTGAAATAATGAAGATGAAGAAGAAAGTATTTGTTCTTCATTTACAGAAAAGATCCATAGCAAGAAGAAGAAGAGAAAGTCTTGGAAGTCCAAAAGGTTACGTATTGAAGATTGAGTTAATCTATCTGACTCAATACATAATAAGTAAAACTGGTGACTCTTCACTTGACCAGGGGCAGTTTGGTCTTTACGCAGGGGTGGAGGACATTTTGGTCTTTCACTCATAATTAGGGCATTCTAGAAGCAGTCCACCAGCTTATAATGATCACCACCTTACCCAATCAGCTCTTAAGAAGATCATCACCATTCATCATATCCAGACTTGATCAATGGTGATGATTCAGCCACTTGGCTTGTCCTTTCTTACTTAGCCACCAAGATTACTTGTTCAATACACCTAGAAACAATATAAATGTAATAGTTAGCAAAGGTTATTTTTAATGAGAATATTGAGAATTTTATCCTAAGCTCATTCAAATTAATATGGTATCAGAGCAAAACTAACCCTAGAAAAGGCTATCCTTTCTTTCGGGGTGAGCCATGGCCGGACAAGTAGCTCCGATGATCACGTCGAGCAGCCCCTTTCATCTTCCTCAAAACGAAACTCCAGCGCTATCCCTGGTTTCGCAGGTCCTAACTGGACCAAACTATCACCACTGGTCTAGAGCTGTCAAGGTAGCTTTAATGTCCAAGAATAAGTTCGCCTTTGTAGATGGCACCATCACAACTCCTGCAATCACTGATAATATGTATAATCAGTGGGAGAGATGCAACAATATGGTAATATCTTGGATTCATCATGCTTTATCACCTTCTATAGCGAGAAGCATAATGTGGTTGGACAAGGTAGACCAAATCTGGGCTGATCTGAAGGAACGTTTTGCGCAGACAGACTCGTTGCGCATACTGGAGCTACGAAGGGAGATTCATGGCCTGAAACAGGGAAATGGAAATGTCACAGAGTATTACACAAGTTTGAAAATACTCTATGATGAACTTTCTAACCTCAGACCTATGCCAAAATGTGTATGCAGGACACCATGCAGCTACGATGCTTTCAAAGTATTGCGAGATCAGCAGGATGCGGATCAGGTTATTACTTTCATTCAAGGGCTAAACGACTCTTATTCGACTGTTTGCTCACAGATCCTGTTGATTGAGCCCTTGCCATCCTTGAACAAAACTTACGCCTTAGCCATCCAACACGAGAGACAGATAGGCCTTGCCCCTATCAAAGGAAACGAAGGAGGTGACAGCAACATGTTTGCAGGTTTCACAAACACAAACACAAACAACAAGCAGAACAACCAGCAGAATAGGCAAAACAACAACACAAAATATAATACACGCAAAGGTAAAAGCTCAGCATTGTGCAATTTTTGTGGCTACACAGGACATACAGAGGACATTTGCTTCAAAAAACATGGTTATCCACCCAACTATGGCAACAAAAATAGAGGAAATCCTTTCAGAACCAATCAGCCCAAGGCCAACTCAGCAGTGAATCAGGGCAGAGAAGGTGGAGACTCTGGGGAGGAAGACAATAGGCAAGCCAACACAGAACCGTTTTCTCTAACCAAGGAGCAGTATCAGACACTTGTTGCCCTATTGCCACTGAACCATCCGGGGAAGGTTCCAGCCTCGAGCAGCAGTGTCAACACATTTGTCAAGGGAGACAGTTCTGGTAACAGCCTAAAACCTAACCCTATCTCATCATGCTGGATAATTGATACAGGGGCAACGGATCACATCATTTGTGATGTGCGAATATACAGCTCATATGTCAAGATAGACAAGTGCTGGGTAAATTTGCCAAATGGGGAAAAGGTTAAGGCAGAGTACATTGGCACTGTGATACTAAGTCCACAGTTTATCTTGCATAACGTGTTGTGTATACATGCTTTTGATTACAACCTTATTTCTACTAGTAAACTGTTAAGTGCTAGCAGACTGTGCGTCGTAATAACAGGATCAATGTGTGTGATACAGGACACCACAAGTTGGAAGAGGATTGGCTTGGCTAAAGAGCATGAAGGTCTTTATTATTTGGAGTACCCATTACCAAATGGAATTTCTGTTTTTTCAATTAAAACAAATGTATGGCATTTGCGCTTCGGCCATCCCTCTTATGAGAGATTGAAAGGCCTAAGGATATCATGTAATGATTTTGATTCCCACAAAGCAATACCATGTGATGTTTGCCAGAAAGCTAAGCAAAAGAAAATTCCTTTTTCACTAAGTCATAGCCTAGCCAAAGAATGTTTTGACCTTGTACACATGGACATATGGGGTCCGGCACAGGAATCACATTCTAACAAACGTTATTTTTTAACCATTCTTGACGACCACAGCAGGTATACATGGATCACGTTAATGCAAACAAAAGGTGAAGCAAGCACAACAGTACAACAATTCTGCAACTATGTTAACAGACAATTTAACAAAAATGTCAAGGTAATACGGACAGATAACGGCCCTGAGTTCATCATGAAGGATTTTTTTTCGAGAAATGGAATTACACACCAAACTTCATGTCCAGAAACACCACAACAGAACGGCAGAGTTGAAAGGAAACATCAAGACATTATGAACACTACCAGGGCACTCATTTTTCAAAGCTCGTTACCAAAGGAGTATTGGCCAGAGGCAGTCAGCCATGCTGTCTACCTCATAAACAGGCTGCCATCACAGCCTATTCAAGGGCAAACGCCATATGAGCGTGTATATGGCACAGTAGCAGATCTCGAGGAATTAAGGGTGTTTGGATGTTTGGCATATGCCTCCACTCTGGACAGGCATAAGAGCAAATTCACCGAAAGAGCAATCAAGTGTGCATTCATGGGCTACAAACATGGCATAAAGGGATCCAGGCTTTTAAATCTAACAGATAATGTGTTTTTCTTTTCCAGGAATGTGAGATTTTTCGAACAATACTTTCCTTTCTCAGAAAAGGATCAAACGACAGAAACACCATATTGCAGCGAAGAGGAACTAGACTCCCTACATATGGCATCTATCAATGAAGAAGATGATGAACATGACAACACAGGAGAGCAAAACACATTATCAGAAACAACACAGCATGTTGATGCAATTCAGACAAATGATGAAAGCCATGAAATCCCGGAACAAATCGAAACAACAGTACAACACAATCAGCCAAATACCACAAGACCTCAAAGGACAAGGAAAGTTCCAACCTATCTCAGGGACTATCACCTTGCACTAGCACAAAGCTCCACTTTGCCTTGCCTCACAAACTCTCCGCATTCATTATCCAAACACCTCTCCTATGACAAGCTCTCTCCGGCAAAAAGGGCATTCACGATCAACCTCACTTGTCACAGGGAACCTACAACATATCAGGAGGCACAGTCAGACAAGAATTGGGTAGAAGCCATGCAAACAGAGTTAACAGCCTTGAAAAATAATCACACATGGGACATAGTGCCATTACCTGCTGGTAAAAGACCCATAGGCTGCAGATGGGTTTACAAAATCAAGCACAACGCAGATGGAAGTGTGGCTCGATTCAAAGCTAGGCTGGTGGCAAAGGGGTACACCCAGCAGGAAGGCGTGGACTTCACAGCCACCTTTGCACCTGTAGCAAAATTTACAACGATTAGAACTCTTTTGACACTTGCTATTGCACAAAAATGGCACATTCATCAACTGGATATTGATAATGCATACTTACATGGAGAGTTATGCGAGGATGTGTACATGGTGATGCCGCCTGGGATGGGTGACACTCAACGAGTATGCAAGCTCAACAAAGCCCTTTACGGGCTTCGTCAAGCAGGGAGGCAATGGAATGCAAAATTATCAGCCACCATCAAAGCACTGGGTTTTGCTCAATCTGTAGCGGATCCATCCTTGTTTACCAAAAGCGAAGGTGGTAGTATGACCACATTGTTAATATATGTGGATGATGTTATTCTCGCAGGAAACGACATGCAAGCCATCGCTTCGGTCAAAAAACACCTGGATGAGGCTTTTAGCATCAAGGACTTGGGGGCCATACACTATTTTCTTGGCTTCGAATTTTCTCGCAACCAGCAGGGGCTCCACATGTCACAAAGAAAATACACATTAGAATTGTTACAGGACATGGGGTTCATCGACTGTAAACCAGCCTCATCCCCAGCCTTACCAAACCACAAGCCCAACAAAAATGAAAAGCCACTTCCATCAGATACACCATATAGACAACTCATAGGAAACCTACTGTATTTAACCCATACAAGACCAGACATCACACATATAGTAAATCAGTTATCTCAACACCTCACACAGCCAACCACCGAAGACCAAAATAGAGCTGAACGAGTGTTACGTTACCTGAAGGGGACCATAGGTCTTGGGTTGTTTTTTCCTGCATGCAACAACTTGCAGCTGCAAGCTTTTACCGATTCAGACTGGGCCACTTACCCAGAGACCCGAAGATCAGTTACCGGCTATGTGGTGTTTCTCGGATCGGCCGTAATCTCCTGGAAGTCGAAAAAACAGAACACCGTCTCCAGATCTTCCTCGGAAGCCGAATATAGAGCAATGGCTTCGACATCATGCGAGCTCCACTGGCTCACTAATCTCTTACGAGATCTGGGTGCACCGCCGTCCACGGCATCCCTTCTCTTTTGTGACAACACATCGGCGATGCACATAGCACAAAATCCAGTTTTTCACGAACGAACGAAACACATAGACATAGATTGTCATGTGATCCGTGAACGCGTTCAAACGGGACTCATCAGGTTGATGCCAATTCCTTCTGCGTTACAGTTAGCAGATCTGTTTACGAAGGCCCAACATTCTCCGCAATTGAGATTTCTAGTAAGCAAACTAGGCTTGAAGAGTTTGTATCAAGCTTAGTTTGAGGAAGGGTGTTGAAATAATGAAGATGAAGAAGAAAGTATTTGTTCTTCATTTACAGAAAAGATCCATAGCAAGAAGAAGAAGAGAAAGTCTTGGAAGTCCAAAAGGTTACGTATTAAAGATTGAGTTAATCTATCTGACTCAATACATAATAAGTAAAACTGGTGACTCTTCACTTGACCAGGGGCAGTTTGGTCTTTACGCAGGGGTGGAGGACATTTTGGTCTTTCACTCATAATTAGGGCATTCTAGAAGCAGTCCACCAGCTTATAATGATCACCACCTTACCCAATCAGCTCTTAAGAAGATCATCACCATTCATCATATCCAGACTTGATCAATGGTGATGATTCAGCCACTTGGCTTGTCCTTTCTTACTTAGCCACCAAGATTACTTGTTCAATACACCTAGAAACAATATAAATGTAATAGTTAGCAAAGGTTATTTTTAATGAGAATATTGAGAATTTTATCCTAAGCTCATTCAAATTAATAGTTTCTGAGTTCCAGATGTTCTACACCCCCTCCTAAAGTTCACTGTGAACTTTTGTTCTGTTGCTTTATAGTTATCCATATAACTGTTTATAATTGTTGTCGAATGAAGGTTTTTGCATGAAACTAAAACCTTAATTATGGGACAATTATTATGTCGTAACAAGCCATTCACTTTGAACGAATTTCTATTTGCTCTTTAATGAATTTCGATCTAAATTAAGACATTTTTTTTATTCGAGGATTTTATTGTAAACACGTTTTTCTTTTTGTAATCTAAGCATACAATATAGCGCTAATTTCTTGGTGTAATTTTTTTCCTTTGCATCTTTGTATTTATATATAAGACTTTCCTTGAACCAGATATATAGGTTTGATGTAGAAGTTATTCACTTTCTTTGTATTTATATATAAGACTTTCCTTGAACCAGATATATAGGTTTGATCGTAGAAGTTATTCACTTAAAAATTCTAGGTGATTTGGAAATTGCACATTTTTAATAATACATGTCTAGGATGGTTCCTTTGAACTATCTAGAAACTTCGTATTTTGAATAATATAGATCTTTTGTGCGCGTAATTTTTAAAAATGTCTTTTTCCTCACCCGACCTTTTTCTTTAAGGTTTTTTAGATTTCGTGCTTTTACCTGATCTTTAGTTCCATGAATTTCTTGAGTCGTAGTATAAAGCCTTCGATGAAAATTTGACATTTTTGAGGTTTCATCGAATTGTTTTTTGTTCCGAGTCTATACTCGGTAGGCAATTTGTGCCTTATGTTTAGATAACCTGACCTTTTTGCAAGGTTCTACTAAATGTATCTTATAAACAGTTATGTATGGCTTTATGATATTTGTCTTGTTCCTTAACGATGGATTATTGAAAAGTTAGAGCATCATTCTGAGATATAATTCTTGAAATGAAAACAATACAGATAACTTTTATTCAAAATAGAACTGAAAAAAGACTAGATAGATATTTCTTTAACACATAAAATAAAACCCCTAAAACCTAGCACTTCTTCACATGTCGTAAGCATTCGTCTCCTCCTCTACAAGCTCCATTTGTTCTAGCTCCATGTTTGAGTCGTCTTACTTTACTCCCACCATTTTAGTCTATAGAAATGTCATGTATATGATGTAGCGGAAAGTAACACAAACACAAGAACGTGTTATGAGTAGTTGATTCATACATGAATACCTATTGATAACCCTCAAAATTCAAGAGAATTAATATGTTTATTGAATATCAAAGTTGTAGAACACATCCAAAATTGTTGTTAAATAGCAAATCAAAAGCCCTGAAACTGATTTCTAAACATATTAGGGAAAAAAATTACATAAAAGCCCCTAAAACAGTAAATTGCAATTTGAAATTGCTTAAAATTATCGTATAAACATATATTTACCTCAATAAGATGGGGATGTTGTAAATGAATATGCTTGTGAAAAAATCTCATTTTTCACAAGACAATCAATGATATAAATTACTCATGGATTTCCAATTAATTTCTAAATCGGATTATGTTATAGCCATACATATATATAGTTATTAAAATTAATTGAATTTTCATCAATATTATTATATTTCTATAATATAATAATATTTTCTCAATATCTGTTTCATTTAAACCTGTATGTGAGGTTCTATTATAACCATACCCACATTTATGAAATGAAAATGTGTGAATAGATATTAATATATTTTAGATTATTTTATTTCCTAAAAAATGTTTTTATAAATAAATTCCACAATTAAATTTGAGTGATATAAACTATTTACGATGGTTTAACCTGATGTATGTGGTTATGCTATAAGCACATGTATGATTATATATTTAAGGTAAAAAGCATGAAGTTAGGATCAAGCATCTCATCAATTATTTTTTCAGCCATTGATCATTGATTTTATTATGGATTTGGTTCTTATTTAAATTTTTCGTCTAGTTTAGGAGATGAGAAAATCGATTTCGCGATTCTAGTGATGAAAATCACAAAATGGGAGAGGAAAAAATCGAGTTTGGAAGAATATACTGAAAATTAATTTCTATAATTTCGTTTTAGCTTTTAATTTTTATCTCTCCTAGTGAAGGAATTTTTATTTTTATTTGTCCATGTCAACAAACCGAATCACCCTAACGATGTATGAAGTCCAAACTCGATGAAAAAGTTAAATAAGAGCATAATCCGTAATAGAATCAATGATTAATGGCTCAATGTGGAAAAATAAATGATAGGGGCTTAATCCTTGAAACAACCAAAGTTCAGGGCTTAATCATGTTTTTTTGCCTATATTTAACAAATTTTATTTGTATTATTATGGCTTAATACATCATTTGCCCCCTGAACTTGTCCAAAAAACTTGATTGGTCAACTGAACTTTTAGAGTGTCTCGATAGCCCCCTCAACTTACATAAAATGTTCAGTTAGGCCCCTGAACTTGTATAAAATGTAATCAATTGATCACTCGTTCGCAAAAAGAAAAAAGTAAGTTAAATGCGGAAGATATATTCCACGCATCTTAGGATGTTATTACACAATTCAAAAATAGATTAAAAATGAAGCTATTATTTGCTCAAATATACAACTTGTCTTCTCTAATATTAGAACCGTATACCCCGATTTTGGTCGTTTTACTTTTTTTTAAGACTTGTGTAATACATCTTCCGCATTTAACTTACTTTTTTTTTTTGTAACAGATTGTTCAATTGATTACATTTTGTACAAGTTCAGTCGGGGCAATCAAACTTTTTGAACAAGTTCAAGGGACAAATGATATATTAAGCCTATTATTATATTTTTAAATATAATATTATTTTTTTGTTATTTTCAAATTCTAGTTCTCTACGTAAGGTTGTCGAGCTCTTTTCGCTCTTAGTCGAGCAGTATTCGCTACTTTCTTTATTGCATGCAGATTCTTTACCAGAAGCAGAAGAGGAAAAGGAGTTAGTTCAAAGGCAAACTCAATCCATCTATCCTGTCTGTCTGATTGACAAAGCCTTTAGGTTCCAGAGTTCCGACCTATAAAGGAGTGAAACCGCTTCCAAAGACTCAGCGATAGGGTAGGGCGTAGTGACTACTCAGATGAAAGCTTGGGAGGAAGCATGGTTTTAAATGAGGTCGGTGAAGCATACCGTCCATCCAGTGCTATGTTTGCAAGAGAAGGTGGTGATCGTAGGAGCTCAACCTGTTGCCGGTGGTTTGAGGCATAACCGCTGCTAGGGGGATAAAAGGTTTTGTCCTATCCGCTTTTAGAGTGATCGCAGACTTAAGTAGGTCCCTGAGAGTCCTCGCATCACAACCTGCTCTTATATAATTCCATAGCATTCTTTTCATAGTAGAAAAACTACTCGATACAAGCATAGGATATACTGGTTCTAAGGCTACCTTTTCTTCTCCTTACTCGCTGACAACCTTGCTTACTTTTTTCTTTTTCTTAAGCTTGGCAGACTAGCTCCTAACTTCCTTGATAGAGCGATGAGCTTACTTAAACAGAGTGCTATCCTCAGTAATTACTTTTAAGATAACCTTTCACCAGAACGAGGCTGACTCAGACTCTTACTTCGGGATAGCTGCTTTAGAACCTAACCTTATTTTGACTTCTAGGGTTTGCTGGTTCCAAACCCTGTCTCCCCTTTTTTTGAGGAAGTAAGGAAGTGGATAAACCTTAAAACCCTGTAGGAGTAGGAGCCAGCTAATCCCTCTATCAGTCTAACCCCGCGAGCAAGGCGAAGAGTGCCCTAGTCCCGGGATGCTCACTACGACCTGCTGATACTCCCGCGCAGTAGGAGCGGACTGAGTAGGTACTCGTCTACGAGAGGTGCACTCGTATGCCTTTCGAGGCTTCCCCTTTGGAAATATTCTTGGCAAAACAAAACCTCTTTCTGTTGCGGAACACAAACCTACTTTATATCCGCTAGAACATGTAGATCTATTAGACTACAAAGAAAGAAATTGGTAGCAAGAGAACTGTCTCTAAACCACTAAAGCACCTACAAGAATCTGAAATAATCTGTCTACCTACGGTACATTGTAGAGAGACGTTCGACTCCACGTGTCCGCGAAAGAGTTTTGAAGTAGCAAGACGAGTGAATGAAGGCGCTGTAAGCGGTAGTGAATACTCGTTCCATGGAGACCAAACCCCTCTGGCGTAAACGTTCCGTCGTTATAGACTGAACCCTTTCGATTATTAGTAGCGAGTAGTGAAGTAGCCCTTTTTTTGCTAGGTTAAGAAGTGGAATGGAAACCTTATACCTGTCCATCTAAGAGTTGGGTGTCCGTCTTACCGTAAGTTGGAGATGTGGGCTCCTTCGCCTTCGAACTAGCTCTTGAAAGAAGAAAATATTTCATGTTTACGTTACACTTCTTCCTGTAGTAACTGATTGCCATATTCCTTAGTAGTTCTATTTTCAAAATATCATAAGATAGCATCTTTTCTAAAATCATAGATTTTCATCGAAAAAACCCGGCTTTTAGCAACTTTTTCGAGCTCAAAGAAAGAATTGAGAACATGATTTGGATGTGATTCACCTCGATTGCTCAGCAAGGGAGAAAGAGAAGCTTTTACGCTCGGTACAAATAGCAGCTGGTCGTTTCTAACGTAACGAAATAGGCTTCAAGGCCAAAAGCATATTGGTGGGATTCACTTCTTATTAGTGTCATTCATTCTCGGAAAGAGGCAAGATTGCCTTCGAAAAGATGAAAATAAAGTGTTGAAGCCAGTAATTTCAATTAACATTCTTGATCTTTGCGCTGGGTTGACATTTCTAATCAACTAGTGGTTGGTGGCAGTCACTCACATTTAAACTCTATCTATCCATCTATCCAGGCCAGGTAAAAGTACTTTATAAGGTAAAGGAAAGCCAAAGCTGACATTACTGCTTGTCGCTCATCGAGCGGAGGGCTGGATCTAACCTCCTAGTCTCGATTGTAGTAAGGGTTAAGCTAAAGGGGGCTTTCAAGGCTCTCGTCCCATCTACCTCGGTACTCCAACTAGGTCCTCAAATGCCTGGTTCTGGACTCCATCCTTTTTTGTATGAACTGCCCAAACAAGGCTCAGGATTACAGACACACTTCGGACGGAGATGCTTTTGGTACGAGATCTATTGGTTCAGAAAAAGATCAACTAAAAGGGTAAATCTTTTCCCTGATTCCAGATCAAGAACAAAGTCCTAAACAAAGTTTTTCTCCTCACCGACAAAGCAGAGTGCTAATTCCGATCAAAACAAGTCTGACCTCGAATATCTTATATAGATAAGATATAGTGTGGATCTATTCCAATAGTTTCTGGTAAGCCTGATAGAGCACGGTTGGCCCGAGAAGTGAATCTTAGCTGGAATCCCTTTCATAGTACCTCTTTTGCTGATCTGATCTTTAATCCCTAACCAACTTGATTTGATGAATGGAGATATGTCTTTCACTCCATTTACGAAGCTTTAGGAAGCATTGCAGGAGTAGGAAAAACTATCAAATAAAATATTCTATTAGCTCATGTCTTGCTCAGCAAGAGGGCTTTAGACTGTCGTAGATACAGGACGCAAACTCACTGGCTTCGGTCTCTTTATTCCGGGCTACTCCTCCCTTCGCCCCTATTATGGGTGTGAAAGCAATACCTTAAACAAAGCTACCCGGCTTTAGACCCAACATTCTTTGCCTTTTTTAGAAGGTTTAGTTTATCTGTGTGTAACAGCCAAAACCATCACTCTACTGACGCTCCGCTCCGTAACCATCACTAAGGTCTAGCTCTCATTCTTACAGCAAAAAAAAAAACTATATCCTAGCTATAGCCTAAACCATCACTATACCCTAGCCCAGTACTATTTTACTTAGACCAGAACAGTAGTAACTCGACTATAGCTCTTAGACCTAAACCATCACTATACCCTAGCCAGACCAGTACTATTTGGCTTACTCTAGCTCCGATTTCCAGACCTGTACTTTAGCTTTGTAAAGACGAAATTACGTATCGTAGAGATAGATGAGGGAAAGGGCTCAATTCGGGAAGTCTAGTCTTACGGGAAAGGAAGCAAGGTAAGGGAAGTCTAGTCTTACGGGAAAGAAGGATAAGAAGTTTCCTATTCTACAGAACCCATAGCTATAGCTCTAGAACCCATTACACCAGACAGAGGGGCCCTATACGGCTTAGAATAGTACTTTAGCTCCATAACCTGCCTAAACCAAACCATCAATAACCGTAACCTGCAAAACCAGTACTATAACCTGCAAAACCAGTAGTATTAGGCTTTCTCGCAGCTTCGTAACCTCTTAGACCTAAACTGTACCATAGCTCCTATAATCATATATAGATAGTAGGTAAAGAATAGAGATAGATGAGGGAATGAGCCAGGAAAGCAAGAAGTAGCTCTCCCGATAGGGAGAGGGTGGGAGATGCTTGAGTGCTAACGAAAGGTGGGGAGTTAGTCGAGGGTGAAAAGTCTAAAGAGGAAAGGGATACCAGACGATGGGGGAATTATACCATGTAGCCATGTAGGCACTATCTCAAGGGATAGGAAGCAGATACATCAACATGAGTAGAGTGAAGAGGTCACTTGACTCCGACTAATGGAAAAAGAAGTGAAAGCACCCTTAACGAAATGTCTTTCCCTGTCTGAATGGAGTGGCACGCTTCAATGGGCATGTCCCTGAGACTAGTGTGGGCATTTAGGGGGAAAACCTTGGGAAATAAATCCCTTTGAATTCAAGGAAAATGAAACAAAAGAAATTTACGTTGACGAAAGGAAATCCGTTTTCAAACTATCTTAGCCTTGAGATCTCACAGATAGATTGCTAGCTAGCCTTGGGAAAGGCATTGACGAAGGAAAAATCATTGAATGGAATGATTTACTTTTCCTAATGAGGCTTGCTGCTTTCCTTCCCTCTCTATCGGCTTATTTAGCCTTTTCCCTAGTCCTTCTTCTTCGGGTACAAAGAACGTGTAAAACCCTATATTGTTGCTTTATTCCTCGCTTTGCTTCCTTGCCTTTGCCTTGGGGCTAAAGGCAGAGCCGGTCAAAGGACTTTCAACTCCGCCTGCATCAGTCTTTTATTCTACATAATCTGGGGCTCTTTGAGGGAGTGGTCGGAGCCTCGGCATGGCGTCTTCCGATCGACACGTAGCAGCCTAAACTCAATCTTACGGATCCTTCTTTTTCATCGATCAAAAGAAGGCATTCCTAAGATAAGAAAAAGGCCTTGGTCAATGACCAGGAAGGGATTCTATCCTCGTAGACGGTTTTTGAAGAAAGATAGAACCAGAGGATCGTTCCCCATTGGGATGACTATTATAGTAAGATAAAAGAAAGGGCCTGGAGAGTGAGAGTGAGATGCAAGCTTTTGGGTTACGCGGATCAAAAAGGGAGGTTTTGCAGACAGATAGATGGCGATAGCTTTCATTAAGTAGATGAAAGATCCAGGGTAAGGCTTTCTTCACATCCTATTCTGGCTAAGGTTTTCTTCACGAAGTACGCGGACCGATTCTTCTCTCTTCATTTGCTTAGTCAACTGCGGCTTCTTCCACTTCAAGGCCCTAAGACGGTCAGTTGATGAAAAATCTTTGACCTAAAGACCATGGAAAAAGAGTGATTACCGCCTTGTCCCTCTTTGCTACTCTAAGAAGCTAATTCTTAGATGTGACTCTTCCCAGCCTGGCCGCTTAGTCGCAGGAAGATTCCCCAACTGAGGAAGAATAGGATCATCCCATCTATGATAATCTCTAGGAAAGCTCTTGTCGACTCAACCGATCAATAAGGAAAGGACATCCTCGTCGAGTTCTTACATGCTAGCAGTGAGAATCTCCTCTGCTGTGAATCTGATTGAAGAAAGGCAGCCGAAGCAGAAATGGAAGGCTGAAAGAGTACTAGGGCTTCTTCTTCGATAAGCATTCCGGTCTCTCTTGAAAGCAGTCAAGCATGAGAAGCAGGATCCGTCCACAGCTTTGAGCCCTTTCCCTTAACTTTTTTAAACGCCTACTTCTCTCCGGATTCTCGTATAAAGAAGCAATTACCTAAAAGAAGAGGTGATAGGCAGTTGGACTTAGCTTTCCCTAGTTAGGTTCACACAAATGAGAGATTTGAGAAAAGATTCATTTCACCGATATGGATAACCGACTTGAGATAGTCGTAGACTTATCGGATGAACTCTTCTCTCTCAATGGAAGCTAGATTGCTAATGGTAAAGAGTACAATAGAAGTCCTTCACTTGTTCTTGAACCAGATCCATGCCTTGGGCTTGAGTCCCAGCTTCGGTAAGAGTCCAAACAGCATTATCCATTTCTAATTCCTAATTCTCATATTTATATTATTTATTATTTGACGATTGTGTTCTCGAAGACAACTTATAGCAGGCTCGAGAGACCTTACGCTTCCATTAGCAGGATCCCGAAAAAACCCCTAATCTCAGGTGCAGGGAGGTTTCTACCTGGGGATGGGATCGAATCGAATGCCTTAATACGTATGCACCGATCACTGATAGGACGAACAAGTTTACGAGCTTATATAGAGCCTTATATAATATAGAATAATATATGCAAGTAAACTACCTTCTGCTTTGGACAAGATAAGTGGACAGATGAGTTGAATAATACAGGGACAGATAAGCTAGCCGGGGTTCCCCTTTGATATCTCCCAACCGAAAGGCTTTATTCAGAGGTGGGTCTTTCAACCGCCTACTCTTTCGATGAAGGGTGCACTACAAGGCAATCGTACTAGAGGGATCAAATGGGGGATTTCGTCGATATTGAGTCGACTATAAACTACTCACCTTGCTTGGAACCTTTATGTGTATAGGAAAGTGGGGTTCTACCTATGCTTGGTTGGGAAAAGGGCCGGAAAGCAGAACATAAGTGGATGAGGTGCGAGAACAGGTGTAAGAACAGGATTCTCAATTCCATTCCAGGCCCGCTCAATCTTCTATAACCCATATTAGACTACCAATGCTTGAGAAGGCAGGCTTTGAGCACCCAAATTTCGACTTTCTACCCCGAGTTGTAGTTGTGATTGATTCTAGGGATTCAATACTTTAAAGGAGAGGATATCTAGCCACTTGAAAGGACATATCGGATTGGAGGGCAAGGCAGGAATGAGATCTAGCTATCACAAACTAGATGCTTACAGTCCTTTTTCCTCTCCCAATGCAGTACAGTAAAATACATCTAGAAAGAAGATATTCTCTAGAGAACAACTAGGATGAAAAGGTATTACAAATCTTGATATAGTGACACATGATGATAGAATGTCACTAGGATAAGCGTCCGGTTAGAACCATGGGAAGATTAGAATGACCTCACTAGGAACCTCATTAAAGATAGATAGCTACCTTGGAAAGCTTACACTGTCAATTGATCTATCCTAGGCATCAGAATCAGGGAAGAAGGCTTTCAAGAATAGATTCGCTCCTAAGGAGGAAATAAGGGACTCATATCGAAAGGGCTTACAGGGGTGGAATTCTCAACTTAAACTAAGTGAACGTTCCATGCGGAATCTCCCGTTAAGGCAGATCTATCGCAGGGGACTTTTCTTAGCCGAATAGAAAGTTCTGTCAAGGTGCGTTCCACGAGAGGCTATTAACAAGATCTTGAAGCTGATTGAAGAATTGCAGGGGCAAGGGATGATACGCGCTAAGAAGGAAGATAGAAGGATTTCTCTAGCTAGGACTCTTTTATCACTATAAGCTGTGGACAATGGCTTTTTGGGGAAATAGCCGTAAAAGATCTTGATTAGGAGTGCAGGCGAAAGGCTCAAAGCGCTGTTCGCACGTCTTGGTGAAGAAGCTGTGATTGGTGAATCTGATGATGAGGAGTCAGATAAAGGCATCGACATTATATACGATGACTCTTGTGATCCAATCACGCATAGTTGGCATTCCCGACAGTGGATAAGCTGCTGCTGGGAACTATCTGGCCCCGTCTTCGCTTTATTCTTGCGTCTGAACCTGCTCTCATATTATGTGCTATGATCCTTGCCTGTGCACGTGTCTGGTATGAATTGAGAGGACGGACGGGGAATGAACGAACCTGTCTCGTCTCAATTCATATAAAGTATAAAGGCAAATATAAAGAAAGAGGATTTAATCTCTCTTTTCGCTAAACTTGCTTGCTAGCAGCTCGGAAACAGAGAGTTTCTTCTTTCTTAGCCGGTCCTCTACTTTAAAGTAACTCCGTCCCTAGGGAATGCAAGTTAAAGTAGCTCCCTAACCGGAGTGGAACCTCCTTATTAGGACAGGTTTAAAGACCCAGTTCAGATAATAGGGACTTAGCCTCAAACGATTGCTAATGGCATTAAAGTACTCATTTCCTTTTACGGGAAAGGAATTATTTTAAGCTCCCTCTTCACATATGGAGAGTCATTTGTAGAGTAAGACCCCCAGCTTCTTAGAGGCTTGGGACAATGGTTGAGGGTTTAGAGTACCTGATAGCCCCGCTAGGCTGGGCAAGGGAAGGAGCACCGGGCCCACCTTTACTCGAGTTCTTATGAGTAACAGCGGGATGCTTCGACGGCTAAGAAGTGAAAAAGGCAAGTAAGGACAGCATTGTAGGACTCAATCCCTCGTTCTAGAGCTAAAGTAAGGAAGGTTTTAGAATAAGTCATCGAAGCCGAAGCTTAAAGGTTATAGAGTAGTTATGAAGTAATTCCCAGGTAAGCAAGTAAGGCAGCCAAAGGGAAAGGACTTGAGAAAGGTAGTTTACTTGCTTATATATATAAGGTCCCAAGAGCTCGTGTAGGAGTCTCCTTGTCTTATCTAGCCCTTCCTAGTCCTCGGTCTTTATGCCAAAAATCCCCCGGTTTTGACAAGTTGTCACTTTTCAGTGGGCTCGTTAGAAGGGAAATTGCTTTGTCACCAATTTGACGGGGTTTCGATGTGGCAACGGGATTGATCGTTTCCGTTAGAGTTAGGTACTCTTGAGTCTAGTAAGTCCGGTTGTGCGCAGTGTGAACCATAGAAGTCCACCCTAGGTGTATAGGAACAGCCTACCTGTTAGCAGCCGTCCTATTGATTGAGAGAAAACCGAATCAATTGGCTTTTTGCCCTAATGTTTCCGCTTGAGCCATCTAGCAGATAGATTAGATGGAGCGATCTCAGTTCATTTGCTTCTATTACGATTACTAGTTGATCGGATCAACTGATGGTGACATCTTCAACAGATTTATTGATCGACTTGTGTGAGACTAGCCAATCAAGTAAATCAACCGAAGAACGGGACTCTAGATAAAGAAGGGTTGCTGTCGGAAACCAACTAAAGATTTCACCGTCCAGCCAGTGGGAACTCTAATCAACTGGAATTCCCAGGCAGGCAAGCCAAGCAAGGACAGACAGCTAGGACTGAATGGGTAGGAGTGAGCGGGCTAAGCTTGAAGTCGCTTCGTCTGTGTTTAGGGTTTTTGCTCCTAGGCCAGGTTTCGGCCCTTTTATCGAAGTCGTTGATTACGGGCCTATCAAAGAGCTTTTCTCACTACAGAAAGTGGCAAGAGAATATCTATTGAGGCTAGCCCACTGTGGAACGGGGAAAGGTCACCAAAGAAACAACATCGACTGCTTCGACATCAAAAACAAAGGCAGCTTCGTCGGAGGAAACCACTAGAGGTGGAGCATTTATACTAGCACCCGCGTGCGCCATCTTCTTGTTGTTGTTGTTCCTATTTCAAAGTGGAATGAGAAGAATCCAATGAGAAGAGAGCGAGAGGGAGAAGTCCCAGTTGATTGATCCCTTGCATTGGGTCAGCCCGACCGTTGTTAGATAAGGTGTCGCGGCCTAATCTCCCGGGCGGACCGGGGGGTGGACACCTCATAGCGACGTAAGCGGTGATTGGCACCGAAAGCAACCAATCGTGGAATCAAGCTGCTCGGCAGGACCGGAGCTCGGAGTATGGAAGAGTCGCCACCCACGAATGGGAAAATGAACACCGATCCCTTGCGAGAGACCGGTGAGGGTTCGGGAAACTTAGGTACGAGCCGAGAAGGCTAGCTCCTTTCCGGAGAAAGGCTACTAGGCACCCCGACATCACCCGTTTATGAACCACCGGCCTCCTACTTAGCATGTTAGGCGATAACGGACTAATCGCATATTTCTTTAAGTTTGAAATTCATTTGAAACCTTTTCTTTCTCGTTTTGAAAACCGTTTTGAGCACATATTATTGAAAGCCACTTTGGTAAAGAATCACCCATTTACATCAATTCAAAATACATAGGAGAGAGAAGGGGAGAAGGAAGAATTGATTTATTTACCATGTGATTTATGCTTCATATTATACACTAACTCTAAACTAATCTCGTTCCCCAAAACAAGTTTATTTACATGGTCCGTACCTTAATCGCCGTTGGAATGATTTAGGTACGTTTCAAAAACCCCGTTAATGACGTTCACTCGAATCGCCGTTGGAACGACTCGAGCGTTTTGAAAACATTTGAGCAAACATTTTAATCTAAAAGCGTGATTAGGCATACAAGTCAATTTATTTTGTACAAAAAAATATTTAGTTAAGAAAACGATTCAAAACTCTATTATTTATAATGAAAACGATTTTAATTACAAGGTTCGCTTAATCCGTCGTTGGAACGAATTAAGGTTTTAACACGTGATATTTTAGGAAACGATTTAAAGTGATGCGAAAACCTTTTATTTAATTTAGGAACTTCTAGAAAACTTAAGTTTAAATAAGCAAATTAAACTCTCTTTTTGTGGTTTATTTTCCTTTTTTTACTCAATTGAACCCTACTTGAATGTATGTACAAGAATGAACCATTTGAATCCCCAAGATTTACCAAATAAAACAAACTTGAAATATGTACATTTTTTCTAAAAAATGAGGTGAATATACATATATACATTTTATCTAAAAATAAGGATATAATTTAAAAGATAAGTAAAGATACTAGATATAAGTATAATAATGATAACACAAAATACTAAGTATAATACATTTTTATCCTACAAAAAAAACATATGAAAATAATAGGCCCAATCCATAAATGGAGAATAATATTTAACTCAAAATAGTTTTATAGAATAAATATGTAAAAAAAAATAACTTTCATTCTAAATAATAGCTAATATAGTTCAAATGAGCCAAAACTATATATATATACCTATATACTACTTTATAAAACTAGACCAAAACAAATTAAATCTCAAAATGAAGTAAGTAGCTACATAATATATAATTAGTAGTTATGTAACTCAAAAATAACTTTAACCAATATATTACCTAATTATATGCATGTATATAAGAGATTAAATATAAAAAAAATGAAAAAAAATGGATTTAAGATGTGATTTTCGGTTTCCAGCAGATTACACGGAAAATCCGTCGCCAATCTGCTATTAGTGACAGAAAAGGTAGAATTACAGCAGCAGTCCAAAACTTTCCAGATTTATTCAAACACCTTAAATTAGATCTATTCTATCGTTTAGGGTCCCCGAACTACCAAAATTGGATCATAGTCTATAACGGAGATCCCTAAACGATGTTTTTTTTATTTAAAACGTTATTTAGAAAAATTTTAAAAACTTATAATTACAACGTTTTTTAATCCCGAACTACCTTTGAATCGGATCACGGTTCGTATTGGGATATTAAAACAAGGTTTTTATTTCAAAACAAAACCGAACGTTTATTTAACACGTGACGAAAATTAAATAAATATGGAATAATAAATAAAACGTGATGAATAAATAACTAAATAAATAAAAAACTATAACATAAAAATAAATAAATAAGGAAAAATAAATTAAATTAAATAAAATAAAACGAGTCTAGTCCTCGAATAATACCTTAAGATCGGTATCTTACAGTCGAAGTCGGTTGATTCCACGAGTTGTGATTTTCCGGTATTTTTTGTGTTTTTGATAAAATATTCAACTTTAGAAAATTTGGATTTTTTAGGAAAAAAAATATTTTCCCCAAAAATTGACTTTCTCTCTCTAAAAATGTCTAGAGTGAGAAAGCTCCAAAAATCCTTCCTCCAAAATGCATCGGGATCCGTGCCTTAAATAGGCAACGGATCCCGGAAGCTTTGGGCGACGCCCAAATAAAATTGGGCGTCGCCCAAAGCCGGTTGGGCGAATGGGCGGACGCCCATCATTAGTTGGGCGAATGCCCAACATGGTTGGGCGAACGCCCAACTATCGTTGGGCGTACGCCCAACCTTAGTTGGGCACGCGCCCAACCAGCGGACGTCGAGCGTGCGACATCCGCGCTGCCGGGCGTGCACGTCCAGCGGACGTCGAGCGTGCGCCCTGCGCTGCCGGGCGTGCGTCCAACTGTCGTCGGACACGCGTCGGCTGCCGCTAGGCGCTCGCGCCATGTCGCTGAGCACTCGCGAGCCGTCCACTTGACGACCGCGACTCCCATCAACTTTTCCTTTCTTTTTTTTATTATATATTTTTTCTTCTCTTTTTTAAAATTTCTGGAACCAACCGCTTCGACCGTCTTGTTACAGGTTTTCGTCACAGGTCCTCCGACTCGGTGTCTACAGTTGCCCCTACTTTCCTATTTTGACAGTGATGTGTGTGTTTTGAAAACGTTTTTTGCTAACGCAACACATGCAATGTAAATATATTAAAGTAAAAGACACGTAAAGAGTAGGAGGAAGAATATATGACCTCTGTGCGGCGCGCTCCAGCATCGTCTTCGATCCTCTCCGTCCTTGCCTTCGAATCGGCTGTTGGCGGATGTTCTTCTTAAGGACCCTAGCCTAAATTGACTGCGGGTAAAAATGGCTCAAAAGCAACCCTGGTCCACGACCGCGGGTAAAATGGCTCAAAAGCGACCCCGGTCGACGACCGTGGGTAAAATGGCTCAAAAGCAACCCTGGTCCACGACCGCGGGTAAAATGGCTCAAGAGCAACCCTGGTCCACGACCGCGGGTAAAATGGCTCAAAAGCAACCCTGGTCCACGACCACGGGTAAAATGGCTCAAAAGCAACCATAGTCCACGACCACGGGTAAAATGGCTCAAAAGCAACCCTGATCCACGACCGCGGGTAAAATGGCTCAAAAGCAACCCTGGTCCACGACCACGGGTAAAATGGCTCAAAAGCAACCCCGGTCCACGACCGCGGGTAAAATGGCTCAATAGCAAAAGGTTCTCTCTAACAATTCTGAATTCTAAAGTGCTGTCGTCGGTATCTTTATTGGAGCTATCGTCTCGGGTATTTGAGTTGTTTGATAAGAGCGTCCTTATCTTTTCGTCTGGAACGATTTAGACTAACAACTATTTTCCTGTTGACTGTTGTCTGTATTTTGGCTGGCACCACTGTTCTGTAAAATTTGGCTGTCGTCTGGAGTCATGTCTTGATGTTATCGGTCACCGCCTGGCAGGCTGAAACGGACTGCAAATCGGAGGTTTGTGCACCTGATAATTAATTATTTACTTTTTACCTTCATGTCACATCGTACCTTTTTCACTATTTACGGGAATGCCATTCCCTTTTCTTATATAAGGTGGTGGGGTTTCATTTCAACCCCACACCTTCTCTCTCTTCTCTCTCTCTCTCTAACTTCTGATTTGGATTATTCTCGTGATGGATTTGGATAAATACGACGGCACGAAGGGCATGGATGCTGGTTTTGAGAACCTGACTACAGTGGCCCCTTTCCAGGATCCTGCTTCACATCTGAGTCGGACTCACTCTAACCAGGTAAGTACTCTCCTACCCTTTCGTCTTTTGACTAGACTCTTAGGCTTTAGTAACCCTACGTTGAACATGATTTGCATGCTAACCTCTAAGTTGCTTTACAAGACTTTAGCTAGACAACACGACTTTCTTCACCCGCAAGCAACACTTTATTTATCTTTTGAAAGAATGTGAATTATATGCATGTGAATAGTAAAAATACGAACAATGCATGCAACAGTAAAAATATGAATAGCACGTGAATAGTGAAAATATGAATAGTATACGTGAATAGTAAAACGTGAATAGTGCACGTGAATAGTAAAAAATGTGAATAGTGCACGTGAATAGTAAAAAAACGCAAAATGTGCACGTGAATAGTAAAAACATGAATCATGCAAAAATGACTAAGTTAAACACTCTTAACCTAAGTTAGAATTAGATTATGCTCCTTGCGAACACGCGGGAGAGTGGAACACCAAAGAATAACGAATTAATTAAATTCTATACAAATGATCCTATGAATGACACCTCACGGGGTAACGACCCTAACTGACTGGTAGTTCTAAGTTAGACCTAAGCTTGACCGAAAGAACAACTAGGTTAACAGACTTTTATATGTCGAAGCGAGGTTCTCGAGGAGTAATGATTTTAGCTGGGCCCCTTTCCTTACCCGTCCTGTTTCTTCCAGGTCCTTGAGATTTCTGGGACCACCGAGGGTGTCCACCTCTGGCATGCCATGCTTAGCCCGGCGGCCAAAGCCCGGGTCCGAGAGTTGGGCTTCGAGCCCTTTATCCTGGCGTTGCCACGCGCCAATGGAGTATGTGATCGTTTCGGCCTGCGCGCCTTGTGTGAGAGATGGGTAGGCTCGACCCACACCTTCCACTTTTCGTTTGGGGAGATGACGATCTCGCCTCGTGACTTCTCCCTGTTGACCGGATTGCGGGGGAGCGGTACCCCGGTTCCCCTCTTCTTTGATATGGTGCGTCCCCGGGTCGACCGCGATGAGCTATCTGCTTTGATCGGACCAGGAGTCTATACAGGGGTCGGGTCCACCCCGGCAAAGTTTATCACCACATCAAGACTATTGAGTCGCAGGGACTCCTGCGGGCTGGACGACACTGCTCAGGCTGTTTGCAGCTTTCTTCTGTATGCTTTGGGCGAGACGGTCTTCCGCACCAAGAGCGGGACGATACATGCGGGTCTCATCCAGGCCTTTCGTGATTTGGATGAAGTGTCATCTTATGATTGGGCAGGAGCCGGCTTGGCTTTTCTGTACAAGTTCTTGGACCTGACTTGCTGGAAGCGCAAGGACTTCGGTGGCTATACCTTTGCTCTCATGGTACATCGTTCATCCTCAACTTGTTTCCTCACTCTTTTCGCGATTTCTATTAGTAACCTTTGTTTCTGCGAGCAGGTTTGGGCCTATGAGAGGCAGATTCTCCCGTGCGAGCGTCGGCGTAGACTGCGGGTGGTTAGGCCTCCACTTAGGGCTCGGTGGAGTGATTTCAGTCTAGGCGCCGAGAAGAGGCGGACGGTGACGCGATTCTTAGCGTGGATCGACTCACGGACTTTGGGGGAGGTGAACATCTTCTAACTACGCTAGATTTTCGTTTGATCAGACCTGACTTTTCTTTTTTGTTTTCAGATTCGGTTTAGGTGGGATGACCTCGACTTCGGTCCCGATTACGCATACGTCACCCGCATCCAGGGGCAGCAGTGCATACTTACCGGCCCCTGCGTGCGGGCATGGTACTTGGGCGACCGGGGCATCACCGGGGTTAGTGCCTCGCATTGGACACCGGGCGAGATCCCCGCCTCCATGTTTGCTGTGCGGACCATGCCCTTATCGGACATTCGTCGTGATTTGATCCGCCGCTTTGCCCCTAGAGATGTATGGGACCATACTGGGGGCCGCGCTCTCTATTTATCGACACTATTGACCCCGATGGATGCCCCTGAGGTTGCGATGGAGGTGGACCCCGTGGCAGACGTGTTTTCAGCGGAGGCTGTCGCTGCAGTCTTTGGTCGGGAGGAGGTTCCGGTGAGTGGTTCGACCTATTTATTATTTACGAGATAGTTAGTGGTATTTATTGTGCCTTTGCTTGCAGGAGGGTTCCTGGAGGAGTGCCCACACGTCAGATTTTTTCGATGGGGCCCGGGCTCAGACGTCTGCGAGCGAGCCGTCACATTGTGCCGGCGAGTCCTCTGGCGCTGCTCGACCAGAGTGGCCCCCTTTAGGCGTACCTATCCCCGACTTCAGGAGGGACTTCTCGACAGTTTGCTATGACGAGTCCGGAGTGGCCTATGCCGACGTTGAGATGGCTCCTCCTGCTTTCACGTCGAGGATACCGTTTGATCCCTCAGACGCCCTCTAGACTTCGAGGGAGACGTGCACCGACTATGTGGGGCTATCTGGTTACCTCAGAGACCGACTCAGCTTGCGTTGCGCCAGCCATCTGGTAAGTATCCTTATTTTATTTTAGTGTAGTGGAATGTATGCACATATGTATGTATGACTTCTATTCTTGTCTGTATTTCTTTTTTTTTATATCTGTTTTTTTTTTCTTTTTACAGAGCGATCTCCATGCACACGAGCTGAGACGGAGCGAGTCGCTGCGGGAGGCCGATGCCAGGGTCGGCCAGGTCTATCGGGAGAGGAATGATCATTGGTCCCGGGGTGATATGAGTGGAGACTGAGGGGCGTCTTGCTGCAGAGGAGAGGGTGCGAGTGGAGACTGCGGGGCGTCTTGCCGCCGAGAAGAGACTTCGAGTTGCCGAGGAGACCTTATCTGCGGAGCGGGCTTCTCGTCTGAGGGACTTTGAGGAGTACTGGGATCTTCCTCCTTATTAGGCTCATTATTTTTAGATTTTTTCTTAGTATTACCCCGATGTATAGCTTGTGTATAGGGAGAGGGGTGGATAGTACGTAGGCTTTTTATGTGAAAAGAAAGGTAAGAAATGTATAACTCATGATTCATATTACCATGCATTCAGTAGATTATAACGATTCCAATCATTCTCTTCGAATATATTCATGCCTTTATTTATTTACAAACAAAAGAAATACTTAGCCTCTTATATATTATTTTTATAATTGCTCAAGATATAACTATCGTTACCAGGACCCGCCTTTTCGGTTTTCAGATCCCAGCGATTTTTCATCTCTCCTTTTATTATCCCGGAATTTTCAAATGAGTGCCCTTTCGGGTTTTCACCCATTGGGATGTCCCTTATTGTTGCATAGGTCGCCCTTTGCGGGTTTTCAACTTATCGGGAATTTTTCTTTCTCTTTTTTTTTACGAAAAGTATTTCTTAAGCCTATCCAGATTGGTAGGTTCGGAGAACTCCATGCCGTCCATAGTAGTTAACTTCATCGCTCCCTTGCTTAGTATCTTCTTCACGAGGAACGGCCCTTCCCAATTTGGCCTAAACTTGCCCCTCGGGTCGGTGTGCGTCACTCGGATCTGTTTCAGCACCATATCCCCTTCTTTGATAGGGCTGACCTTGACCTTTTTGTTGAAGGCTCGGGCCATCCTTCTCTGATATAACTGCACGTGGTAAAGAGCCTCCATCCTTTCCTCATCCACCAATGCTAACTGTTCATACCGCTTCTTCACCCATTCCGTCTCGGGAATTTCCGCTTCTACCGCGATCCTCAACGATCGTTTTTCAATCTCAATTGGCAGGACTGCTTCTGCCCCCTACACTAAGGAGAACGTCGTTGCCCCAGTTGACGTCCTAATCATCGTGCGATAAGCCCATAGAGCGAGTGGAAGCTGTTCGTGCCAGTTCCAGTGCGATTCTACTATCTTTACGAGAATCCTTTTAAGGTTCTTATTAGCCGCTTCTACTGCGCCATTAGCCTGTGGACGATACGGAGAAGACCTGTGATGTTCAATACCGTACTCTTGGAAGAGACCTCTCACTTCACCTTGAAACTGGACCCTATTATCCGTGATCATGTGATGAGGCACTCCGAATCTGGTGATTAAGTGCTTTTCAATGAACTTCCTCATCTGTTTAGACCCCAACTTGCTAAATGATTCTGCCTCTACCCACTTGGTGAAGTAATCAATGGCGACTGTAATGAATTTGTGTCCGTTTGACGCATTAGGCCTCACCTCCCCGATGATATCAATGCCCCAAGCCGCAAACGGCCAATGGGTGCTAACACGTGCAATTCCATAGCTGGTAAGTGATTATAATCTCCGTGGATTTGACAATCATGGCATCTCTTCGCATACTCGTTACAATCTCTTTCCATGGTGAGCCAATAGAAGCCTTGCCTTATGATTTTCTTTGCCAATACTGCTCCTCCTATATGGGCCCCACAAATTCCCGAATGTACTGACTCCATTGCCTCACGGGCTTCTCTCACATCCAATCACCTCAGTTGTAAACCATCGGTGTGCCTTTTGTAAAGCAAGTCGTTATGGATGACGAAATGCTGAGCTAACCTTCTAATCACAGCCTGATCCCTAAGTTCTGATTCTGCTGGGTATGTTCCACTCTTCATGAAGTTTATGATATCGAAATACCAAGGATTTTCATCTGCCCCCAACAGCATTACATCTTCGTAGCATGGTTTGTGAGACCTCTTCAATACCAAAGGCTTCGAGGCAAGGTTCCGAGGGTTATCCCATACTAATACCAAAGTGGCCAAAGCATCCGCTACCTGGTTCTGCGCTCGAGGAATGTGATAAAAAGGACACTCGCTGAATCTCTGCGCCAATCCCTCCAACTGGTCTAGGTATGGACGCAACCTTTCTTCCCTCACTTCCCAGTTTCCATGCGCTTGTTCGATAATCAGTTTTGAGTCGCCCCAGATTTCAACATATGATGCTCCCAGTGCTGCTAATGACTCCAACCCATAGATGCACGCTTCATATTCGGCCATATTATTGGTGAGAGGGAAGGATAGCTTCTTTGCCATTGGGATCCTTTCTCCTTCTGGTGAGATAAGTAGCACCCCTACTCCGGCTCCATTCGAATTAACTGCTCCATCGAAGAACATTTTCCACGGTATAACTTCTATTGCGTTCAAGTGCTCATCGGGGAAATCATAGTTTATCTCTTCCTCTTCTACGTTCAGAGGTTGGTTGGCCAAAAATTCTACTACAGCTCTCCCCTTGATAACCTTCTTCGTTACATATTCAATATCAAATTCGGACAAGAGCAACAACCATCGGGCTAGCTTCCCTGTTAGAGACGGAGTTCGGTACAGATACTTTACGGGATCCATCCGGGAAATAATGATCACTTTGTAAGATTGAAAATAGTGTTATAGTTTCTTTGTTAGCCATACTACTGCCACGCACGTCTTTTCGATCATGTTATACTTAAGCTCGTACTCCAGGAACTTTTTACTCAGATAATACACCGCGTGCTCCACACCGGTGTCCCCTTCCTGGGCCAGCATTGCCCCTATAGATTGCTCTTCGATCGCTACATAGAGGAGAAGCGGTTTTCCAAGTTTAGGTGGTCTCAGAACTAGCGGATTAGACAAGTAGTCCCGGACCTTCTCTAAGGCTTGCTGACACTTATCATTCCAAATCGTGGGTTGATCTTTCCGCAGCAGCTTAAAGATTGGCTCGCAGATTGCAGTGAGTCTTGCTATGAACCGACTGATATACTGAACCTGCCCCAGAAACCCTCTCACCTCTTTCTCATTCTTTGGTATCGGCATTTCCCGTATGGCCTTCACTTTGTCGGGATCTACCTCAATTCCCTTATTCCCGATCACATAGCCTAAGATTTTCCCCGATGAAACGCCAAAGAAGCACTTCTTCGGGTTCAACCTTAGTTTGAATTCTGCAATTCGGGCCAAAAACTTCTCGAGTGCCGCAAAATGTCCTTCTCTCATCTCTGACTTGACCATCATGTCATCCACATAAACCTCTACTTCCTTGTGTATCATATCGTGGAACAATGCCGTAGCCATTCATTGGTACGTTGCCCCGGCATTTTTCAAACCAAACGGCATCACCCTATAGCAGTATGTTCCCCACTCAGTTTTGAACGAGGTTTTTGCTTTGTGTTTCTCGGCCATCTGAACTTGCATGTAACCCATGAAACCGTCAACATTCGTGTGTAAGACACTCGATGCTGCACTGTCGATTAACACGTCGATATGAGGCAACGCGAATTCATCTTTGGGGCACGCCTTATTAAGATCTCTATAATCAACGCACATTCTCACTTTGCCATCCTTCTTCGCGATTGGCACTACATTTGCGACCCAAGGAGGATAGTCGATTACTTCAATGAACCCTGCTTCTAACTGCTTCTTCACTTCTTCTCTGATCTTATCTACCCATTCTGGTCTCATGCGTCGGAGTTTCTGTTTCACGGGCTTAGCATCGGGGTATGTTGGAATACGGTGAGTTATGATTGATTGATCGATTCCTGGCATGTCTTCGTATGTCCAAGCAAACACTATTTCGTGTTTTTTAATTATTCTCTCAAATTCTTTCCTCTCTTCAATAGTTAATTCTTGAGCAATTTGTATAAGTTTAGGATTTTCATCCGTGCCAAGATTGAAAGTTGACATTTCTATTGTATTGATTTCAAATGTAGGCATGTTATATGAATGAGAATGCATGGAATGATCACGATCAACATCAAGCAAGTAAGCAAAATCAGAATTTATTTCATTGATAGTGTTGGTGAGTACATCATCGGATTCAAATAAAGCAGTAATACAATTTTCATCATCGGGGTTCTCGGGTTTCTCATAAGCCTTGGAGGTACTGGGCTCGTCCACCGCTCCCACAGTTGCTTCAATAGTGATGACCTGCTCCTCGGCATTAAGATCTAACATCATGATCTCCTCGACGAAACAGCTTGCCTTTCCTTTGCCCCAGTCGGTAATATCATTGAAGATCTCGAAACCTGGCAGAATCTTTCCTTCGGCGCTAACAGCCACTTCCGACTCATCATTAGACTCATCCCAGATGTTGATCGGAACCCTCTGATTGATACCTTCCTCGTCGGAGGAACTTCCCCAAATGTCCACGACCATCAGATCCATTATGTGAGGGACATTCGGATTTATGTAGGAAGGGTCCGACGATCCATACCGAGCCCAGCCTATCAGTTCTTCATAGTCCTTGAGGAACATTCCATTCATTCTTTTAGCCACGAGTGGAATAGCACCCTTCTGGATGCACATGAGTTGCTCCTGATCACTCAAGGTGACCCGACACGAGGCATACTTGAACCTCCATCTTCTAGCATAATCCACGAATGCTTCTTCGGGAAATTGCTTGATCCTTTCTAAATCCTCCAACGACCCTGTCCACAGAATGTACATCTCATACTCTGCACAAAGGCCTCCATGAGGGATCCCCAGTCCCATTTTGTCTTTGCCGAGAGCATTCGGTGCCACATCAAAGCTTCTCCTATGAGTGTCTTTGGAAAATGCTGGACTAACTCACTTCGGTAGAGTCCCGCGTCAAACATGTAGGCACGGAAACGGTTTATGTGATCAATGGGGTTCTCATCTCCCTTATACTTAGACATGGCTGTTACTGCTTCAGGTGTCTCCTCTTCGGGTAATGCAGGCATTTCCTCTGGACATTCCCATGCGGCGTATTTCTTGATGAATCTCTTAGTCATTTTTTCCCAATCTGCTTTAACGTGCATTGGAAGAGACATGTACCACACTAGTGACTCTCCTGCCAATGAGTTGCAAAACAAGCTCGTGATCTCCTCCTCTTTGAAACCTAGAGGACCCATAGCCGACAGATAAAAATGCAAGTGCTCCATGGGGTCCTTCCCTTCATTATACTTGCGGACAGTCGGAAACGGACGTTTGATAGGCCCAATTTGCATCGCGCTATATTCCCCTGCTTGTGTTTTGTCTCTTCGATACTTCATCAAAAACAAGCGTGACATCAGTGACCAATCATGCTTAGTCGAGTCAGGTAGCGATTGAAACCAATTCAAAGGTTCGCCCACCAGCGAAAGATAGAACCACAGAGCGACTTCTTCCACTTTGTATGGCTCCCCAAACATAGCACACACGTATCCATACAAATGAGCTTCGGGGTCTTCTACCCCACTAAAAAATTTCAACACAGGCAGGATCCTCCGAGATGATACTTCCTCGGTTTCCTCAGTTTTAGTTCTATCGTCCATCACTTCTTCCGTTGGCTCTTCCTCCAAAACAGACACGTATAAACCATTTCCCATATTCCTTTTCTCATCGGAGTCCAACAACTCCTCTTCGCTTGCCTGGAAGGATTCCATCACTAAACTCTCTTCGAGCCCAGACCCGATCATGCTCACCCTATGATTAGGCAATGGATTACGCCTAGTGGAGGGGTTCGCCGATGAAGGATCAGCTATCTTCTTCTCCTCAATCAAATCCTGAATCTCGTGTTTCAGTCTCTCGCAGTTCTCAATAGTGTGCCATAATTACTGTGGAACTCGCAGTATCCCCTAGCTTGTACCTGCGGAGTAGGCGGTGCTTTGTTATAAGGAGTGAGGGCTTTCAACAATCCCTTCTTCTGCAACCGTTCGAAAACTTTTGCATAGGTTTGATCAAATTTGACGAACTGCCTCTTCTCGGTAGCATTAAGATCAAGCACTTTCACTACGACAGATTCTGCACTCGCACTTGGCCCTCCGACACTATATCCAGACTTCGTCCACTTGGTATAAGCTTTCTTCGGCTCTCCGTCCCCCTCAACTGTCAAGGCGCAGCTATACATCTGATTGAAATCGGTAAAAGGCATATACCGCAGCTCATTCTTAATATACGACAATGTGTTACCCACTACCATTCGGATCTGATCCTGCTCAAGCGGCTTCTGCTTCATAACTGCCGCCTTGGCTCTCCACCTCCTCACAAAATCGGAAAAAGACTCATTAGCTTGTTGCTTAGTGCTTTCCAGTTCCTTTAGAGTAACCTCAAGCATAGTGTTGAAACTATACTGAGCGATGAATGATTTCGCCAACTCCTTCCAATCTCTCTTCGTCACCATCGGCAACGCATGAAACCATATGAGGGCAGCCCCTCCAGATAAGTATTAAACAGCCCCATGACTTGATCCTCAGTCAGGATCGTATGCTTTATTACCGCAATATACTGATTCATGTGGGCGGTAGGATCTCCAGTTCCGTCAAACTTTTTCATGTCAGGAAGTCGAAACTTCAAAGGCAAAGTAGTTGCTGATAAACAATTCTTCAAATTATAAAAGTCTTGACTTCCGGAACTTCCCCCACGCAGATCCTGCACCTCCTGAGTGATGTGCTGCTTCCACTCCTCTTCCTTAGCCTTCTCTTTCTCAAGCTGTTTCTGGATATAATCTTGATAGTCATCCTCGTTCCCGAAGCGGGGACCGGTGTTCACTTCATTCTTAGCGCGCTTACTACCACTCTTGTTATCCTTCAATGCCAGCTCAGCTAGCTGGGCCAAAATTGTGGCCAACTGATCATTAATGTTGTTCACAGAGTTTTCCAATTCGGCCACCTTTTCGTCGGTCGCAGACATACTGACAGAAGACTGAGTATACTCGGACGAAGAAGATTCAGAAGCCACAACTGTCGATTCAGAACTGTCTATCTGTAGCTGATCAAACTGCCTGACTAGCCGGTTACTCTCGCGGAACCACAACCGCTTAATGATGAAGTCTGCGCGAACGGTCATCCATTAGCATGTATGCATGATTTTATATGCATGATTCGTGGTGTGTGTGTTTATTTATTTACGGATATATAAGATAAGAAGAACAAACGTTAGTCTAATTACATGTATCACAACATCTCTCTTCCACCCTTATTCCTCCACACACTCGATGGTCCAAGTATCTTTCCTAGGATTTTGGTTTGGGGCTCACATTGCGGTCCAGGGGACGCGTGATGCCGTCGATTATTGTGGAAAAATAAATCATCCATCAGACAATACAGTTCGTTTTGACGTATCAATGTTCAGTGACTAAGATATCGACCAAGTTGGATTGTCCTTTCGGAATAATTCGTCTTTTGTCATTTTGCGAGACGCATTAGTTTGGGTTTTGACTCCCTTTGAACGCATCTCGGATTTTAGACGTGGTACGAGTTATTCTTTCAGTTCAATCGTTCGTTATTGACAATGACTCGTTCCCTTTTATTCGCGTGGGTTCGTGTCTCGATTTTTGGATTACGATGGGATCTTTTTGGATCTATCGAGAGATGTAACCACGTGTTTATTTAGTGATGAAATCACTTTTTATTTTAGGGAACAGACTCATCGCGTAATGTGTTTGTTTTTAGCGTTAAGAATTCGTTTATTACCGTTCTTTTTCAGTTAGGCACGAGTCAAGCAAACACGCAGATCGGGCCATACTTCTTATAGTTTTGGTAACGGTCGAAATGATCGAGCCATTAATCAAACCGACAGTCTCGTCCATATGGCGCAATTATGCGGTTTTAGCTTAATTCGGCTTTATGATTTTAAACGGCATACATACCGGCTCGAGGCACGTATTTAACGGCATTGGTTCATTTTCTTTAACTACCCTCGGGATGGATATACATCGTAGATACAGGATGACTTTGGTCGTTTGTTTATTTTTGCTTTTCTTTTATTTTCTTAGTCACTTTCGCGGACACGTCCATTTCTCTTAAGAACAACACAAGGCATAACGTAAGAGCTCGTCCTTTATTCGGAAGGGACGGGTCACGTTTGCAAAACTCTTTACGTTACAACGGGGTCGTTCGAAACAGAAATGTTCTTTGTTTTCGTTTTGTCATAATCTCGTTTTATCCCAACCTATTTAAAGAATGTGAATAACGGCTACTGTTAATATAGTCTTTTGAATCGAGATATAACTATCCTTAATACCAAACCAATTCGTATTAATACGTGCTTACATCATAACGTATTTCCTGAACATGTGCCTTCTTCGGGACACGGAAATGGACCAGGCGGGTCGCACAAGTTCATTCATACGAGATGACTAAGTCGTCTTTAGTTCGAATCGTTTTGATGTTTTGGGGTAGTTTGTATATCGGTTTAAGAGTATATATTAACGTATCGTTTCATTTCCTTTACATATTTTAGGATTTAGACACGTATCATGGCAATTTGAAAACATGAACTGATTCATTTATCACATCAAAAATAGTAACGGGTAATCCTATGGCAACTTCTAAGGCTACTATATGATGACACGGCTGATCGCGGGACCTCACAGGACCGCACAAATTCGCCCCTAACGAATGGATGGGGACCCTTTGGCGCCTTACTGTAAGGGGGAACTTACACTAGCCTCTTTCGAGCGACGAATGGACTCTCGCTAGAGGTTTCGCGGAAATTACCCAAAAGGTTTGCAATAATGCTTATGAATGCATACGAAAAGAAATAATACGATCCGTCCCTGTTAAGAGCTTAATACACGCCTTCCGGAATCAAATTTCTCGCTTTCCCAACAGAGTCGCCACTTGTTAGACAAGGTGTCGCGGCCTAATCTCCCGGGCGGACCGGGGGGTGGATACCTCATGGCGACGTAAGCGGTGATTGGCGCCGAAAGCAACCAATCGTGGAATCAAGCTGCTCGGCAGGACCGGAGCTCGGAGTATGGAAGAGTCGCCACCCACGAATGGGAAAATGAACACCGATCCCTTGCGGGAGACCGGTGAGGGTTCGGGAAACTTAGGTACGAGCCGAGAAGGCTAGCTCCTTTCCGGAGAAAGGCTACTAGGCACCCCGATATCGTCCGGTTATGAACCACCGGCCTCCTACTTAGCATGTTAGGCGATAACGGACTAATCGCATATTTCTTTAAGTTTGAAATTCATTTGAAACCTTTTCTTTCTCGTTTTGAAAACCGTTTTGAGCACATATTATTGAAAGCCACTTTGGTAAAGGATCACCCATTTACATCAATTCAAAATACATAGGAGAGAGAATGGGAGAAGGAAGAATTGATTTATTTACCGTGTGATTTATGCTTCATATTATACACTAACTCTAAACTAATCTCGTTCCCCAAAACAAGTTTATTTACATGGTCCGTACCTTAATCGCCGTTGGAACGATTTAGGTACGTTTCAAAAACCCCGTTAATGACGTTCACTTGAATCGCCGTTGGAACGACTCGAGCGTTTTGAAAACATTTGAGCAAACATTTTAATCTAAAAGCGTGATTAGGCATACAAGTCAATTTATTTCGTACAAAAAAATATTTAGTTAAGAAAACGATTCAAAACTCTATTATTTATAATGAAAACGATTTTAATTACAAGGTTCGCTTAATCCGTCGTTGGAACGAATTAAGGTTTTAACACGTGATATTTTAGGAAACGATTTAAAGTGATGCGAAAACCTTTTATTTAATTTAGGAACTTCTAGAAAACTTAAGTTTAAATAAGCAAATTAAACTCTCTTTTTGTGGTTTATTTTCCTTTTTTTACTCAATTGAACCCTACTTGAATGTATGTACAAGAATGAACCATTTGAATCCCCAAGATTTACTAAATAAAAAAAACTTGAAATATGTACATTTTATCTAAAAAATGAGGTGAATATACATATATACATATATACATTTTATCTAAAAATAAGGATATAATTTAAAAGATAAGTAAAGATACTAGATATAAGTATAATAATGATAACACAAAATACTAAGTATAATACATTTTTATCCTACAAAAAAAACATATGAAAACAATGGGCCCAATCCATAAATGGAGAATAATATTTATCTCAAAATAGTTTTATAGAATAAATATGTAAAAAAAAAAATAACTTTCATTCTAAATAATAGCTAATATAGTTCAAATGAGCCAAAACTATATATATATACCTATATACTACTTTATAAAACTAGACCAAAACAAATTAAATCTCAAAATGAAGTAAGTAGCTACATAATATATAATTAGTAGTTATGTAACTCAAAAATAACTTTAACCAATATATTACCTAATTATATGCATGTATATAAGAGATTAAATATAAAAAAAATGAAAAAAAATGGATTTAAGAGGTGATTTTCGGTTTCCAGCAGATTACCGACGGAAAATCCGTCGCCAATCTGCTATTAGTGACAGAAAAGGTAGAATTACAGCAGCAGTCCAAAACTTTCCAGATTTATTCAAACACCTTAAATTAGATCTATTCTATCGTTTAGGGTCCCCGAACTACCAAAATTGGATCATAGTCTATAACGGAGATCCCTAAACGATGTTTTTTTATTTAAAACGTTATTTAGAAAAAATTTAAAAACTTATAATTACAACGTTTTTTAATCCCGAACTACCTTTGAATCGGATCACGGTTCGTATTGGGATATTAAAACGAGGTTTTTATTTCAAAACAAAACCAAACGTTTATTTAACACGTGACGAAAATTAAATAAATACGGAATAATAAATAAAACGTGATGAATAAATAACTAAATAAATAAAAAACTATAACATAAAAATAAATAAATAAGGAAAAATAAATTAAATTAAATAAAATAAAACGAGTCTAGTCCTCGGATAATACCTTAAGATCGGTATCTGACAGTCGAAGTCGGTTGATTCCACGAGTTGTGATTTTCCGGTATTTTTTGTGTTTTTGATAAAATATTCAACTTTAGAAAATTTGGATTTTTTAGGAAAAAAAATATTTTCCCCAAAAATTGACTTTCTCTCTCTAAAAATGTATAGAGTGAGAAAGCTCCAAAAATCCTCCCTCCAAAATGCATGGGGATCCGTGCCTTAAATAGGCAACGGATCCCGGAAGCTTTGGGCGACGCCCAAATAAAATTGGGCGTCGCCCAAAGCTGGTTGGGCGTACGCCCAACCTCAGTTGGGCGCGCGCCCAACCAGCATTGGGCGCGCGCGCCCAACTGATGTTGGGCGTTCGCCCAATGAGCGTTGGGCGTCCGCCCAACGTCGCTGGGCGCTCGCCCAGCGGCCGTCGGGCGTGCGCCCCGCGCTGTCGGGCGCGCGCACCCAACGGTCGTCGAGCGCGCGCTCGCACTGCTGGGCGTGCACGTCTAGCGGACGTCGAGCGTGCGCCCAGCGCTGCTGGGCGTGCGTCCAACTGTCGTCGGACACGCGTCGGCTGCCGCTAGGCGCTCGCGCCACGTCACTGAGCACTCACGAGCCGTCGACTTGACGACCGCGACTCCCATCAACTTTTCCTTTCTTTTTTTTATTATATATTTTTTCTTCTCTTTTTTAAAATTTCCGGAACCAACCGCTTCGACCGTCTTGTTACAGGTTTTCGTCACAGGTCCTCCGACTCGGTGTCTACAACCGTCTTGTGTGAAGAGTCCTTGCAGTGGAAGTGCTGCTTCTCATTGGGTACCTTGTCGTGAACAAGCCAATCAACCTCAATCCTAGGGAGTGAACCGGGCGCAGGAAATGATTTCAGGTGAAGCTCACCCTTCTTGTTCTCATCTTAAGGGAAGGCCCAGGCGCAGAAGGAAGACTCTTTGATCGGGTAGTTCCCCTGCCTTGTTCTCAGTCATCTTAGGTGCAGTTGGCCAATCAAACTAATTACTCTAGTGGTTCCCTTGTTCTTGTCATAGTCATAGCAGTTAGCCCCTAAACCATCTTTTATTCTTTTGTTCCAGTTGTCAGTGATGAAATAGAAAGAAAAACATTCCATTTTCTGGTCTCATATCCAAGTTGCATCAATCAAGTCAGTTTATGAAGGAAAATCTGTTGAACAAATTGAATATTCCTCCCCAATGAACGTACCTGAACCTCAAGCACGACAGATTGACTTTGATAAGCGCACTAGCTGACTACGAGATCAGTCTCACCTCGAGTTCGACTACGGAATGGAATCCTACCCGTCTCATATATAGAATAGAGAACCTGGGCACGAGCCTAATACCAGGGACTATTGACTGAACTTGCATTCATCTAGTTTGCTTCTCTCACCCAATCGTCCAGTCGCAAGATCTATTGCAGTTCCCTTCCCCCAATCGGAATGCTCTATCCATTTCAAGTTGAGTTCGCCCGTCTCAGTAGAGAACTTTTGAGATAGAGACTACTAACAAGCGAGCTACTTCATGAGCACTAGAGAGAGTTCAGGTAAGCAGACAGTCGAGATTGTTGGTCATGTTACTGACCGGTTTCGATATAGTACCGTAGTACACTGATCACTAACCCCATCTGTACTAAAATAAAAACAGTACAGGCAACGGAATCAACTACAACAACATATGCTCAAAGAGGCTTTCTCAGTTCATTCGCTTGTTCTAACTATATAAATATATACGGCCAGGCAGAAATGCATAAAGAGAGAGATTCCTCTTCTAGAGTCATGTTGGGTCCATCTCGAGATGCTCACTACGACCTAGCCCCCTTTCCGTTTAACAGCGGATACACTACATCGGATATGCGACCTTCATTCACTACATGTAAAGCAACCTTCCTAATGTGGAAACCCCGAGCAAGGCGCGGAGGCCCGATCGACTGGTGTCTTCGACGGGGCTTCAATAGCGGCATATTCTGGTACGCTACTAGGAGAGAGAGGGCAGACCTTATACCAGGCCTGTAAAATGGAGCGAAGGGCAAGCTTCTGAGCTAAGAGCACAGTTAACGGATCCGGCTGATTATTATTAACTTGAACAAACTAGATCCTGGGGGCGGACTGACTTCCTTAAACAGGATAAAAACTAGAAGATGGATATTGCAGAAGGCTAAAAGCATAGCGACGGGATGTAATGAATCGGTCTTTGAGGTCGCATACCTTGGTTGCAGTGACATCGACACTGACGAGTCCTCTCATTTCCGCAATCCAAACAAGCCAATGGGATATAAAATATCATAAGTAAGGTAAGCCGGGTTTGAGAGTCAGCCAGTCCTACAGACAGAAAGAAACTGAGAGATAGGAGATTCGAGCGAGCAAGTCCGAGACTATGAGCAGTAGCAATAGCTGTGGCCAAGATACGAGCAAGAGAATAGCCATTCTTTCGAACCTTTCAGAAGAGGAAAAAGATCTCATCTCCCGTTCTGGAAAAAGACTTTCTTGGCTACCATTCTCGCTCAAATCCTCAATCGTCATGTAAGCCCAGGGCAAGACAAATAGGTAGAGTCACGATAGACTTGGAAGGTATTTGTTCCCCTCCTCTTTCTCGATGTGAATCATAGCCCTGTTTTGTAAACTTGAAAAATCGTATTCTAGTTACAGTCAACATAGTAGCTGTAACGTGAACAGCGCTTCGCTACTTATATAGGCTATACCCCGTGCTGAATGAAAAAGTTTCCCCCATTCAATTTGTAGGGACAACCCCGACCTCCTCTCTTCTAGAATGCTTTTAGGCGTTCTGGTTTTGCTTCTCATTAAGAAGCACACTGGGCTTTAGTCGGAATAGGCAAGCGGTGTGCTTTAAGAGTCAAAAAGGAATTCATATCAAAATGAAAAGGAAGCTTTCTATTTTTCAGTATGGATCACATTTTGATCCAACGGGTCCCCCTCGTTATTCACCCAGCGATTGGATGGAGATTTCCGTATCGGAATCTTCTCCATCTGAGGGAAGTTGTTCTATAGGGCCCCCCTGGTCTCCAATAGTTCCGCTTCTGAGGCGTTGTTAAGCCCAAAATATACCTAAAATATCATCAATAATTACATCAATATTGCTACGAATTTATGCTATTTATACCCATTTAGAATGCTTTTACTCTCGAATATGTTTCTTTCATGCAAGGTACATAAATATTTGGTAAAATCCAAATAGGAGTAAATAGAGCTCAAAAATAGAAGAAAAGCCCTACAAAAGGAGTCGAAGACGACGACAATTAATAATGCCAAGTCGAGGACACGAACGAGAGCTGAAAAACGAAAAAAGCTCCGTGCCGCGACCGCGGCTTCCCCTTTTTATGGTCGCGACACGCGTCGCCAGTCACTTTTCCCCTTCGTCCGAAGTACAATTGATGCTCCCCCATTCTCGGTAGTGAATTTGATAAATCTCGGTACGAGCAGGATATTTAGAAGCCTAGATACACACTTTCGTTTTCGACGAAACGCGATCGTTCGGGTGGATAAGAACGTCCCTTCACTAGATATACGACTCTCCACAACGGATACGTCTTTTCGCAACGGACACGACACTTCGATCAAGACTCTTCAACATCTATAAATAAAGAGTTGATGGAGAGTTGATGAGAGAATAATGACATATAATGATATATGTGTAGAAGAAAGAGATTAGTGTAGAATTTATGCAGAAATTCCGAATCAAGTGATTCAGAAGTTAGATTTAGATTCTGTAAAAAGCAATATGATGTACACACATTGTTTACAAATTAATAACAAATTCAGTAGCGTTTAGACATTGTTCCAGTTTAGTTTTCATTTTGGTAGTAGACCGACCCAGTCTCTATTACGAAGATTCAACGAGAAGATTGAGTAGAGGATTCGCCCCTGAGCCTGACAAACTCGAACGAAACCCAAGGAAAGGATTGACAACCCGTTCACTTGCACGCCGTCGAAGAATTCAATGCTCCATGTTCTCTGTAAACTTGTATCAATTTATATTTCATCTAATAAAGTCCGTTCTATTCGATAGATTTTTATGCAGCACTTTGGTAAATGAGCCGAAGTGGATTTATGCTGGTGTTTTCATTAAAACATATTTAATTCAAATCTTTACAAGAAAACTTTGTTGAACACTTAGTCAAATTATCATCTCGAAAGAGTTTTAATTTGATTAAGGGCAACTATCCCGAAAGGGTTTTGTCGCGTTCAAAGCCAATTAATTAGAGGTTTCGTCATTTATTTCATCTTTATAATTCGTACAAAGTTTAAAGTTGTTTCTTTGCTTAATGCAAACAAATATACCTGTTTACTTTTCTAAAGTACTAAAACGTTCCTGTTTTGCAAATTCATTTTTAATCAGATATTTTCTAACATCTTCATATTCTAATCTAATTCTCATTCTAGCAATTTCAAAACCAAAACCGATTAAACGATTTTTCCATATCATAAACCTAAAAGTAAATTTAACCGATTATAAATAAGTTTTGTTTAAAAAAGTGTTCCCCGTGGGATCGATATCTTTTATTACTACAAGCGTATACCGTGCACTTGCGGAAATCGCTCAACAAGTTTTTGGCGCCGTTGCCGGGGAAACGCCAAAATTTTTGACAAAATTTTAAATTTTTCGTGTTTTATTACGAATCTAGGTTTATTCATACTTATTCAAACTTTTATATTTTTAATTATTTTCAATTACTAACTTATTTATTTTTCAAGTTCTGTTTTGTAGGTAGTTTCGGTTCGTGCGAAATTTCAAGTTCATGAGCAGTTCTCAAAGTTCGGGCACGTCACCAGATCCTATTGACCCAGAAATTGAAAGAACTCTTAAAAAGAACAAGAGAGAAAAGAAAAAGAAAAACCAAACCCCAATAAAAACTAAAATTACCGAGCCAGAAGTAATGGCCACACTTATGGATTACGCTAGGCCAGGAGTGGCCGGTGTAACAAACAGTATAGTTAGACCCCAAATCAATGCAAATCAATTTGAAATTAAGCCTGCGTTGCTTAATATGTTGCAAAATAATGTAACGTTTTACGGGTTACCTAACGAAAATCCTAATACCCATTTGACAAATTTCTTAGAAATTTGTGACACTTTTAAAATACCAAATGTGACTGCGGAAGCGATCAATCTTTGCCTTTTTCCTTTTACTTTGAAGGATCGAGCCAAAGAATGGTTAACTTCTATGCCAGCCGCATCAATTGAGACTTGGGAGCAATTAGCCCAAGAATTTTTATCAAAATTTTTCCCTTTAGCAAAAACCGCAAGAGTCATTAAAGAGTTAACATCTTTTTCTCAAAATGATAATGAAACTCTTTATGAGGCTTGGGAACGTTTTAAAGAACTTCAACGTTTATGCCCACACCACCAATTGCCCGCTGAACTTTTAATGCAAACATTTTACAATGGACTAAATCCTACAACTAGAGGTTCATTGGACGCTATGTCTGGAGGGTTATTCATGAAGAAAACATCTGCCCAAGCAAGAGAACTTTTGGAGGAAATGGCAATCAACAGCAGTATGTGGCCCGCGGAACGTGGACACCTACCATCAGCGAAACCATCATCCTCAACAACATCATCATTTAAAGGTATAGTGAATCTTGATCCAGTAGCGATGTTGCAAGCCCAATTTTCTGCCTTGTCGCACAAAATTGATAGGTTTATGGCACCGTGTGATCCTAATGGTCAACCAATCCGCACGGATGTGGATTACGAAGGTATGAGTGAAATTGAACAGGTAAATTTTGTCCAAGGGCAAAACCAAACTAATAATCCTTATTCCAATACATATAATCCTGGATGGAGAAATCATCCTAACTTTAACTGGAGAGATAATAACAATAATAATGTTAATGCTAATCAAAATCGTACTACTAATTATCAAAATCAATCAAGAGATACGATTAGCACCTTATCTTCTAAAATCGACAAATTCATTGATGCGATGAGCGGAAAAATAAGTAATCACAACGATGGTTTTAAACGGATCGAGAATAAATTCGATCAGCTTATTAAAAACCAATCATCTAGCATCCATAATTTGGAGATTCAAATTGGACAACTCGCTAAATCAATTCCATCCCGCAAAGAGGAAAGTCTTCCAAGCCATACGGAAGAAAATCCGAAAGAGCATGTTAAGGCTATCACTCTTCGTTCAGGGAAAAATTACTTAGGTCCGGAAATGCCCGAAAATTCGACTTTACCTGGAACTGATTTACCAAAGCCCAAAGAAGATACGTTAAATCAAAAAGATGCACCGATTGACTCTAGTACAAAAACTTTTGTACCCAAACCACCTTTTCCACACAAAGTCCGCAATAAGGACTATGACAAACAACTTTTAACATTTTTAGACAAACTTAAGAATTTGCATATTAATTTAACGTTTATGGATGCGATTACGCAAATTCCCAATTATGGTAAATTCCTCAAAGATTTAATTTCAAAGAAAATCAGTTGGGAAGGAATTTCATCCATTTCACTAACTGAAGATTGCAGTTCGATTGTGTCAAGCAATTTGCCCACAAAACTCAAAGATCCCGGATGTTTTACCATTCCGTGTAAATTGGGAGATATTGAATTTCCCAGTTGTCTTTGTGATTTAGGAGCAAGAATTAACTTGATGCCATTATCTATATTTAATAAGTTAGGTTTAGAAGAAGACATCAAACGTACCAATGTGGTTTTACAATTAGCGGATCAAACCACTAAAAGACCATACGGTATAATTGAGGATGTTTTAGTTAAAGTTGACAAATTTATTTTTCCTATCGATTTCGTTATTTTAGATTTTGCTTATGATGTAAATTGTCCGCTAATCTTTGGTAGACCGTTCATGAACACGGGACGTGCTCTAGTTGATGTGTCGGAAGGGAAAGTAGTTTTACGAATAGGCGATGATAAGATTGAGTTTGATATGAATCAAGCGATGAAATATCCTATAGAGGATTTCGCTTGTATGAAACTTGATTTAATTGAAGAATGTGTAAATGACATTGTTCAGAAAGAAGAAATAATAGAACCTATAATGAGTGAGGAACTAGAAGATAAGGACCCAGAACCTTTGATTCTAGAAGATGGACCAGTTCCGCCTTCGATTATAGTTCCACCTAAATTAGAACTTAAGGAATTACCAGGTCATTTGAGGTACGCTTTCTTAGGCGAAGGCGATTCTCTACCTATAATTATCTCTAACAAGTTGACACAAGTTCAAAAAGAGAAATTGAAAGAAGTTGTTAGAAATAGGATAGGAAGTATGGGTTGGCAAATTTCTGACTTAAAAGGTATTAATCCAAGTATTGTAATGCATAGAATTCACTTAGAAGAAGATAAGCCACCTAAAGCGGATAGGCAAAGACGCCTAAATCCGAACATGAAAGAAGTAGTAAAAAATGAGATTACTAAACTTCTGGACAATGGAATCATCTACCCTATCTCGGATAGTGAATGGGTTAGTCCAATCCATTATGTACCTAAAAAGGGAGGCATAACAGTTGTAAGGAATGAAGAAGGTGAATTAATACCTACGCGAACCACCACTGGTTGGAGGGTTTGTATAGATTATAGAAATTTAAATAAAGCAACTAGCAAAGATCATTTTCCTTTTCCTTTCATTGATCAAATGATCGAAAGGATAGCTGGTCATGCTTTCTACTGTTTTCTTGATGGTTACTCCGGATTCTTTCAAATATACATTTACCCGGATGACCAAGATAAAACAACTTTCACATGTCCTTACGGAACATTTGCATATAGAAGAATGCCTTTTGGTCTATGTAACGCACCTGCAACATTTCAACGTTGTATGACTGCGATTTTTAATGATTTCATTGAAGATATCATGGAAGTTTTTATGGACGATTTTTCAGTTTATGGAGATTCTTTTGATTCATGCCTAGAAAACTTGGATAAAGTTCTGTCTAGGTGTGAAGAAACAAATTTGGTATTAAACTGGGAAAAATGTCATTTCATGGTTGACGAAGGAATTGTTTTAGGTCACAAAATCTCTGAAAAATGATTAGAAGTAGATAGAGCAAAAACCTCAGTAATAGAGCAATTACCCCCTCCAACTACTGTAAAGGGAGTAAGATCATTCTTAGGACATGCTGGTTTTTACAGAAGATTTATTAAGAATTTTTCTGTAATTTCCAAACCACTTACTAATTTACTCATGAAAGATTCAACCTTTGATTTTAATGAAGAATGCGTTAAAGCTTTCGAAACATTGAAAACTGCTTTAGTCAGTGCACCTATTATTGCTAAACCCGATTGGGATTTACCCTTTGAAATCATGTGTGATGCAAATGATTTAGCTGTCGGATGTGTTTTAGGTCAAAGGAAGGATAAGAAACTTCATGTCATTTATTATGCAAGTCACACACTGTCTAGTGCACAATTAAACTACACCACAACAGAAAAAGAAATGTTAGCCGTAGTTTTTGCATGTGACAAGTTTAGGTCATACTTGTTAGGTTCGAAAGTTATTATTTATACTGATCATGCAGCATTAAGATATTTATTTGCTAAAAAGGATGCAAAACCACGTCTAATTAGATGGGTTTTATTGTTGCAAGAATTTGATATAGAAATTAAAGACAAAAAGAGAGTTGAAAACCTTGTCGCCGATCATCTATCGAGACTTGAAGATGAAAATGGTCCTATAGGTGAAACTATCGGTATACGAGATGATTTCCCTGATGAACATCTCTATCAAATGAAAAGTTTTATATCACCTTGGTATGCAGATATTACTAATTACCTCGCAGCCAATATTGTTCTGGAAGGATTAAATTCCCACCAAATGAAGAAATTTTTCTTCGATATTAAACAATACTTTTCGGAAGATCCCTTTTTGTTCAAGACTTGTGGTGAAGGGATAATTAGGAGATGCGTTGGTGAAAATGAATTTGAATCCATAATGTCAGAATGTCATTCTAGCTCTTATGGAGGACATAATGGAGTTAACAAGACAGCAGCTAGAATATTTGAAAGTGGTTTCTTTTGGCCTACGATGTTTAAAGATGTCCGTTCATTTATTACTCGTTGTGATAAGTGCCAAAGAACAGGAAATCTAGGAAGGAAAGATGAGATGCCCCTCATAACCGTATTAGAAGTTGAAGTCTTCGATATGTGGGGAATAGATTTCATGGGACCTTTTCCCCCTTCCAATGGTAAAACTTACATATTAGTTGTCATTGATTATGTTTCAAAGTGGGTTGAAGCAATTGCAACCCCGACGAGTGATTCTAAGGTTATCGTTAATTTTCTTGACGATATATTTTGTAGATTTGGTTGCCCAAGAGTTATCGTTAGTGATGGTGGTGCTCATTTTATAAACAAGAGTTTTGAAACGCTTATGAAAAAATATGGAGTACGCCACCGCGTATCAACGCCGTACCATCCTCAGTCAAATGGTCAGGCAGAGATATCAAACAGAGAACTCAAATGGATTCTCGAGAAAATGGTCTCATCTTCTAGAAAAGATTGGTCTTCTAAACTTAATAATGCGTTATGGGCATACCGTACTGCGTTTAAAACACCAATAGGAATGACTCCGTACCGTTTAGTGTATGGTAAGGCATGTCATTTGCCAGTCGAATTAGAACATAAAGCCTATTGGGCTATTAGAGAACTTAACTTTGACTTACATCAAGCAGGTAAGAAACGTTTGCTCAATTTAAATGAGTTAGATGAGTTGCGTCATCTATCTTACGAAAATGCAAAGATTTATAAAGAAAAAGTGAAAAAATGGCACGATGCCAAAATTAGAGTTAAACACTTTAATGTTGGGGATAAAGTGCTGTTATTTAATTCACGACTTCGTTTATTTCCAGAAAAACTTAAGTCCAGATGGTTAGGACCATATTTAGTCGTCAAAACATTCGATTATGGTTCTTTGGAACTAGAAGGTCCTAACGGAGTTCGATTCAAAGTTAATGGTAATCGATGTAAAATCTATTACGAAAATATTTCACAAATTGAAATTCCGTTCGTAACGAGATTATCTGACGTATAAATTACTCAGTTTTTCTTGCACAGTTTATTTTGTTTTTCTTATGTTTTTGTTTATTTTATTTTATTTATTTTATTTTATTTTATTTCAAAATGCCATTTTTATGATTAGATTACTTTATGTTATGATTTAGTAACGTAAATATTTTTATTTCATGATTTTAGATTTAATTTTTAGGAAATTAGGATGATTTTGTAGTTTAAGGCAATTCTCTGCCGAGAATTGGAAATTCCCTGCCGAGAATACTCTATTTCAGAATTGTCTATATTGATTCGGATTTCTCTGGTCATACCGAGAATATTTAAATTCTCTACCGTGAATCAGGAGGTGGCTTTGATGCCTGATTTCCGCAAGGAAATCAGCGTGTCGCGACCGCGGCTTTGCCATTCGCGGTCGCGACACGCGTATTTCCTGCACTATCAGGCCTAAAACACTCTCACCCTTTCGACGAACCTCTTGGCAATTGAAACATTAAGTTTCTTCATTCCAGAAAGGTACAAATTATACCTTTTCATAATTAAAACAATACCTCTTTTCATCCTAAACTCTTATAAATTAACCCTAAAGGATTCAGGTTCTGTTCCAATTCTTTTCATCTTTGTCAGAACTCTGATTTTTCTTCGCAAATACCGTTCTTTGCTAAAGTTACACTAACTTTGCACCATGCCTACCAAATACAAATCACCTAGGCACAATGTTGCCTCAATCAACAAACGCCCAGACTTATCCAAGCGATATGGGGCGCCTTTTCGTATCTTCAACCACGATGAAGGTAGGTGTTATTGGAATCACCGTTACAAATTCTTCACCGGAATGTTGTATATGGATGAATTCCTTAACGACCAATTAGGCATTCCTGATGACATGAGCCGCTATATGGAGCGCTTAGGGTGGACAAAATTCGCCCAAATGCGATTTCCAATAATAGGCGACTGGATACTCGAATTCTTCTGTACCGTGCGTTTTACTAATAAACGACGAGTACGTCTCAGTTTTCATCGAGAAGGCGAAATCTTCACTTTCGGCTATCCCGAGTTGCATGCTTGGTTTGGTTTTCCCCCGAAGGATACAATCAAACGTCATCCTGGACGAGACATGACATCCTCAGACATTTGGAGAATGCTTACAGGATTCTGGCGATTCAATTCAAAACTCGCCTATAATCACTCTTTTCGCTCCAACTCCATGCTGTATTTACATAAATTTCTGTGTTACAGTTTATTCAGGCGCACATTTAGTAGTGTGGTCCGTGACACAGATTTGTATGTTCTTGGAGATATATTCCAGGGCAATGCAGTGGATTCTTCCAAAATTCTGATGGAAGGTCTTGTCGCCGCTTCTCGATCCAAAGATAAGAAGATTGGGTTCGGCAATATAATCTGTGGAATAATTCTCGGTTTAAAGGGTACTATTGATGTTCCCTGGAGTGAAAATGAATTCTTCCCGACAATTGACTATGAATTTCTCGAGCGCGAAGGACTTGTGAAACGTGTCTTTCGAGCAGGGCCTCAATTTTTGTCTGCACCGGAACGTGAAACTTTCGTGCAGTTTCAAATTGATCGTATTAAGGCCAGAAATATCCCGTTAGATAGGGATGAATATGTAGAATAGTTTCTGTTTTTTTTTATATATTTTGTTTTGTTTTGATTATTGGTTTGTTTTCATTATTTTGTACATATGTTTATATAATAAAAATCTTATTTAGTTTAATTCTTAATTTTTATCCATTTGATCCATTATCTATACTTAGCATATTTCATATGGGTACTTTCTACTTTTTCTTACTTAAATTAAGATTAAAAAGATTCACTTGAACTAAATATGTGTTTTTTTTTTATTTTTTCCACACATTTATCCACGTTTAATTTTATTTTGTAACTCAATTTATTTTCAATAAATTAAGCTATCTTTTTATCATTTTAATTCATGTGTTAAATATGTATTAACATGCACTTATTATGCATTTAATATGGTTCTCTTAACTTATATGCATAAATGAACATTTAAGTTTCATTAATTACTCATAAATCAATTTATTATACTTTAATTCAATTTATTAAGGTAAAACCTTTGGTTTTCCTTGCAATTAATGTCATTTATTTAACGTTTTTAGTACAGTAACAATTAATATTAAGTTCAGGAACCATTTCAACAAAAACAATGCACAAACCAAGTCAAAAAGAACCAAATTTGGCTATTTCAACCAATTCTCTACCGAGAATTAAGAAATTCTCGGTATGAGCAGCAAGTTTGGACCGATTTCAGGGCAAAAAATTGCCTGAAAATCGCGTGCCGCGGCCGCGGCTATGCCATTCGCGGTCGCGACACGCGTCCAGATTGCCCTATTAAATCCGATTTTGCCAATATTTTTGCCTATTCCTATTCTATTTCTACCTATTCACTTACCTAATCACCCTATATAACCCTACCTCCTACACAACACCTCACATCACCTCTATTTTTACCCAATCCCTTACTCTAAACTCTTCCCCAAAAATCTACTTTTTATCTTCCCAATTTATTCACTCCAATTTCTATCCAATTTCCTATTTTCAATCACTTCCATTTCACAACCCCAAACTCATCTTCAAGCTTAGGTCTTTCTCTTTCACTTCTTCTTCTTCTTCTTCTTCTTTTTCTCATACCATAAGCCCCTAAACACCATCACCATGGTTAGGACAAAGCGTGTTGGTAACAAGCCCGCTGTTACGGAAGCTAATCGCCTCCGGATTCAATGCGGAGCTTATTTTGACATCTATTCGGAGGAATAAGCCTCTCGTTTCAAACATTTTTCACAAGCCGACCGCCAATTTGTGGATATGCACTTCTTAGACTTCCATTCGGTAAGAGTATTAAATTTCTCTACTCGAATTGATGCCTTTATTGAAGCTTTGGGTTGGCAAGAGTTCGTTAATATGCGTTTCCCGTGTATTAATGAGTATGTTGTGGAATTTTTGGTCACTTTATCCATGAACAAGAAGAAAACTTCAATTTCTTTTAGGAATAATGGTATACCTTATACCATTGATTATGAAGCAATGGGAAATATGTTTGGATTCCCTACTTCTGATTTTTACGATAAGCCTAAGGATTTTGATAATGATGCTGTTTGGCAAACTCTCTCGGATCAAGATTATTTTAATTCCAAAAACACTTCAAGCAAGTTGATTAAGGACAATTGTGTGTTCTTCTTTCACAAATTTTTGAGTTTTTCCTTGTTTGGTCGTGTTGAGAGTTCAAAGGTCCAAGTTCGGGATTTGTATGTTTTGGATAGTTTGCTTAAAGGTTTGAGGATTGATAGTATTGGAATCATGTTTGACAATTTGTTCCGTGCTTCGAGGGCTAGTACAATTCAAATCCCTCTTTGTAATTTTATCACCGGTCTTGTGTTGGGAGCACGGGGTGAATTGCCCGACTATGACATGTCTACCTACCGTGGGTATGTTCCGCTTTTGGACATCTCGGCTCTTGAGCGAGCTCATTTATTGCTTCCCCAAGGACCTCCCGTCTTTATTTCCTATGCTACCCGTATTGCCTATCTTCGTGGCACTATGGGTGGTGGCGCTTCAAGTTCTCAATTTGTAGGTACCGAAGGCGGCGGAGATGCGGAAGGAGAGGAGGATGCACCACCGGCTCAAGCACAACCCCAAGCACCTCAAGCGGAGGATGATCCGGTAGATTTGAGGAGGATTTTGGACCAAATCAATTCCAACAATCGCTCAATGAATCTACACATTTATGATTTGGTTGAAAACAATATGGTGATGAATGACAACCTCAACCTTTTGAGGCGTGAACATCGATCAAATCGGCATCGGATGCTTTCCTTTTTTCGACGCCGCAATATGGAGACGTCACCTACACCTCCCGATTCACCACCTCATGCTTAGGTTGTTTTCCTTTCATTTTATTTTTATCTTGTTATATGTTTGATACATTTTCCTTTTATTATGTTTGGTACACTTTTTTTTTATGTTGAATGTTTCATTTGCTTAATTTACATCTTTGTTTCGTATGCCTTATTTCGTATTCTATATTTTCTCCATTATTTTTGCACCAATGAGGACATGATCCAATTTAAGTGTGGGAGGAGACATACATATATCAATTTCTACATTAATGCAACGAATGATATTCATGCAAATGCAACACATATATATATTGCAAACATTTTTCACAATAACTTAACATTTTCATATATTTTTAAAAAAAATTAATCATATAAGTTTTTATGATTATTTTTAGGTTATCATTATCGATAGAAATAATATTTCTATACGGGTAATATTTTTTAAATTTTTTCACAAATCTCCGATACGATTTTAAGTAAAATTGTCTCGAGTGAATGTATTTAAGTAAAAAAAAATTCTTTATTCAATCTCTATTTTTATATCATGCAATTCATGATTCAATAAATCTTATTTTAAATTTTCAATTAGGTTTATAGGCATCAAATTGAACTAACAATTTTAGCTCGGTTTGATTTCGTCTTACATTAACACCAATTGAAGTTTTTAAGGAAACTTTAGCCATAATACATGTTGAATTTTAAATCAATATAGGATGAATGTGCTATTTTTCTTTTTCCCAACTTACAATTTTATAATTCATGTTAATTAATCAATTAGTTGAATTCTTAACTTTTGGCCACGATTGAGACCAACCTTATCACAATCGAGGTATGAAAGGGAAGAATATTTAAGTACCATTTACTTTTGGCCACGGTTGCGACCACCCTTATCAAATTCGAGGTATGGAAGGAACGTTTAAATAAAAAATAAGCGTGTATAAGTTTAAAGTAACGATTGCGTCCACCCATTGCATGGTCGGTACCTCTTAAGCAAACACAAAGCAATAAAATACGTATAAGGTTACGGTTGAAACCACCCTTATTTCGGGCGTAACCAAGCAAATAAATTAAAATCAAGTACTTATTCATTTTAATATATCTCATATATTAGTTTAGGTTTGGGAAAGGAAATTTTGTGCTTTGAAATGCCTTGAGATGAAAGACTCAAAAACATGCGTGCTTATACATTGTCCCGAATGCTTCAATTCAAAATTGGAAATACAAGACGAATGATATATCATATTTATACTAGGTTGGTTTGATATTTTGCGTATAAATTTGTCATGCGAAGTTAGTCTTTTCGGCTTAACTAATTTAAAAGGTAATACAGAGATATATGTTTTATTTTCATAAAGAGATTAGTTAAAGAATTAAATCAGTGAAATTTTGCTCGGGACTAGCAAAAGATTAAGTGTGGAGATTTGTTAAGCTCAAAATATACCTAAAATATCATCAATAATTACATCAATATTGCTACGAATTTATGCTATTTATACCCATTTAGAATGATTTTACTCTCGAATATGTTTCTTTCATGCAAGGTACATAAATATTTGGTAAAATCCAAATAGGAGTAAATAGAGCTCAAAAATAGAAGAAAAGCCCTACAAAAGGAGTCGAAGACGACGAAAATTAATAACGCCAAGTCGAGGACACGAACGAGAGCTGAAAAACGAAAAAAGCTCCGTGCCGCGACCGCGGCTTCCCCTTTTCACGGTCACGACACGGGTCGCCAGCCACTTTTCCCCTTCGTCCGAAGTACAATTGATGCTCCCCCATTCTCGGTAGTGAATTTGATAAATCTCGGTACGAGCAGGAGATTTAGAAGCCTAGATACACACTTTCGTTTTCGACGGAACGCGATCGTTCGGGTGGATAAGCACGTCCCTTCACAAGATATACGACTCTCCACAACGGATACGTCTTTTCGCAACGGACACGACACTTCGATCAAGACTCTTCAACATCTATAAATAAAGAGTTGATGGAGAGTTGATGAGAGAATAATGACATATAATGATATATGTGTAGAAGAAAGAGATTAGTGTAGAATTTATGCAGAAATTCCGAATCAAGTGATTCAGAAGTTAGATTTAGATTCTGTAAAAAGCAATATGATGTACACACATTGTTTACAAATTAATAACAAATTCAGTAGCGTTTAGACATTGTTCCAGTTTAGTTTTCATTTTGGTAGTAGACCGACCCAGTCTCTATTACGAAGATTCAACGAGAAGATTGAGTAGAGGATTCGCCCCTGAGCCTGACAAACTCGAATGAAACCCAAGGAAAGGATTGACAACCCGTTCACTTGCACGCCGTCGAAGAATTCAATGCTCCATGTTCTCTGTAAACTTGTATCAATTTATATTTCATCTAATAAAGTCTGTTCTATTCGATAGATTTTTATGCAGCACTTTGGTAAATGAGCCGAAGTGGATTGATGCTGGTGTTTTCATTAAAACATATTTAATTCAAATCTTTACAAGGAAACTTTGTTGAACACTTAGGCAAATTATCATCTCGAAAGAGTTTTAATTTGATTAAGGGCAACTATCCCGAAAGGGTTTTGTCGTGTTCAAAGCCAATTAATTAGAGGTTCCGTCATTTATTTCATCTTTATAATTCGTACAAAGTTTAAAGTTGTTTCTTTGCTTAATGCAAACAAATATACCTGTTTACTTTTCTAAAGTACTAAAACGTTCCTGTTTTGCAAATTCATTTTTAATCAGATATTTTCTAACATCTTTATATTCTAATCTAATTCTCATTCTAGCAATTTCAAAACCAAAACCGATTAAACGATTTTTCCATATCATAAACCTAAAAGTAAATTTAACCGATTATAAATAAGTTTTGTTTAAAAAAAGCGTTCCTCGTGGGATCGATATCTTTTATTACTACAAGCGTATACCGTGCACTTGTGGAAATCGCTTAACAGGCGTCCACTGGGATCCGAGATGAGCTTACTTATTATTCCCCAATGGATCTAAATATGACTAACATGAGTGAAGAATTTAGAAATGTGTGTGTCTTTTTTAAAGAGAAAATCAAATTAAAGAGAAAATCAAATATAATATATAGGGGCGGACTTGCCATCCACCTGGACTCTCGAAGGATTTACCCAGCTGGTCTGGTGCTTGGGGAAGAGGAGGTCTTCGACCCCTCTTATCTATCGGATGTCTATTCGAACCTTTTAGAGTGTGGCTTTCATAGTTGCTATTGGGAGGAAGCTTTCGAGTATATTCAATTGATTAATGGTATTATTTAGTTTAGGTCAAATGTTATATAATTTCCCTTCTTTTTTCTATACCCGCGAGCCACCACATATCGTATCAAGCTATTGCCCTGTTTGCATTAATGATGGCCTTTTTGATCTCATTCCTGTTCCGATCTTTTTTATTCTTTCAATCTCTTATTTCCTACGGTAAACTTAGAGGTATAGTTAGAACTATGCTTCATATCCGAGAAGCACTCCGCTCTCTATTATATAGTTTTCACCGTTACACCCTTCTCCAGCTTAGGAACCCTAGCCCTCCTATGAGCCCTTTTCCCTAGGCTTGCTTCAGGCAGCTTATTTAGCCTAGAAATTCCTTTCTTTTCTGGTAAACGATTCTGAAGAATCTAGCTTTTCAGGTTTACCGGTTAAAAACCTATCTTTATCTCATTTGTGTGAACCTAACTAGGGCATGTCAAAGAAATAGAAATGTAGCATTAAATACTCATTTCTTACTTCCTACCACCTTTAGGCCTTCTTAGGCCAGCTTTAGGCCTTCTTTGCCCGGCTGCTTAGGAACGAAGTAAGAAGAGGATACGTAGTAGCCGGGAGAGGAAGCCTAGGCTTTCTTCTTCTGATAATTACTTATCTGGCTAATCCACTTTAGAATCGGAAAACTCTTCCCTTGTCAGGTTTTTAACCGCTAACTCCGCCCTCGGATCACCTCAATTAGAAAACTGTAAACAACTCTACTTCTTTCATTCGATCCCTAATTACATCGTCCTAGGTAAAGTAAAGGCTTAGTTCCTAGCAAACAAGGCTATGGCTATATTTCAGCACAATACGGTACGGGATGCCACCAGCATAAATGAGTCGAATAAGAGCCACTGACACGAGATAGATTTAATGCCAGCCTGGAAGTGATTCGCTAAGTCAGGTTTTCCAGCGGCCGCCTATTGTAGAATCGTCGATAACCTGGATGCCACTATCATGTGTGTAAAGACTAACTGTATAGGCATACTGGAAACCGTTTGCCAAGTCAAGGGACCTTGAAATCCGCTTCTTAGCTATAACGTTCCAGAGTCATGCAGAACAGACACTAACCGTCCTCCTATTACAATTAATTGGACCTTCAAGGTACGAGTAGAGTACAAAAACGAAAGATTCGAGTAACCCTCCGAGTTAGGGATATTAGTCGAGCTCTTTCTTTATCGCATGCAGATTCTTTAACAGAAGAGGTTCTTCCTTTATCTTCTTTGCTTACAGAATAAGTAAGTCTTCAATAAGTAACTTCTTTACCTGAAAACCTAAAAGCTGCTATTTCTCCTTCAAGACAAGACCAAGCCTATTTGTCCCGTTACGTTAGAAGGACCGGAAAAGCTCTCGTATGCGGGTACTACGAGGCCCACGACTAAAGTTCTGACCCTTGCTTCAAGCTCTGCTCTGGGAGAATGGCCCACCCGATGTGATCGACGTCACATCTCGACTTGTTTGTGCTACGGAGCGAACACCTACTTTGAGGAGAAAGAAATCCTTTCCTAAAGTAAATTACAGACGGTACATCTTAAATAAGAAGAGAAGCTTCAGTTTCTTGCTTATCTATGGAATATCGCATTGTTACTGGCCTTCCCCCATCTAGAGCAGGGCTTTTTTCTCGTAAAGGTAAGGGTGTTGATATCCTCGATTCGAGGAATCTTGTCTTTCTTTTCGCGTGTTGAAACTCAATTTCCTGGTGTGAAAAGTGAGCCTGAACTGACTTGGAAGTCCGATGAGTTTGCGCGACGGTTAAGGTTTACCTTGCCTCGAGAGCTGGGGAACGTGGTTGGTGCCCCGTCCTAGTCCGATTGTTCAGCAGAGCGATCAAAAGCGCACGCGTTGAGTTTCAGTGGAAAAAACTTGTATTAAAGTATAGAAAAAGATTATCATTTCTCTTTTGTCGAATGATAGATACCACAAAGAAGAATGCCCGGCGATAGCATAGGTGCTCTTGCTCTGTCCGATTGAGTCCGTTCGACTTTCAGCTTAGCTAGGGCGCTGTAAAAGAAATCATTAAAGCGAGCTACAATGTCCTTATCCTCATACGAAACGAGAGCTCCTTCAGTAACTGAAAACCGAAAGCGTTACTTCTTACGTTCCAGCACCTGAACCCCAGCTTGTGGAAGCTGATCCCGGTTCACCTCTCTCTACTTCTACTATATTATAGTGTTAACCAGATACTCGGTCGGGGAGCCTCGGATTAAGAAATGAAATAGAAGTTGTTCGGAGGGCCTTAACATTCTGATCAAAGTGAAGTTGTCCAGCCTTGACCATGGAGCCTGGGGGAATCCCGATTACGGTAAGTTTCTTTCTTTAAGGAAAGATGGCTCCATAGAATGTCTAGATTTTTTCTAAAGCATTGAAATTTTAGGTTCATATTTCTTATTGTATAAAAGGAATTTTGACTGAGATAATTACACGGATGCCATTCCGAGGGGGAAAGAGGTTAGTAAGAGAGATCAGCCAGGCTATCACTGACTTTTTCGCAAAAATAGTAAGCTGATAGTTCCTAAACTATGTCGCAAAAGGTAATGACCTAATTGCTTCCCGATAAGACTCTTACGACGGACATCGGATGCTATGTACGCGAGATGCCGACCCCCACCGGAGCCTACATAGAAAGGAGACGTAGAGGGGACTAAGCCTATAGCACCGCTCGACCAACCCTGGCAGTGACCATTGCTGGCTTCAGAACTGACCCGTGTGGATGAGCCCTCTTTCCCCTTACTGCATGGTTGCCTTAACCCATCTCTTCAAATCCTGAGTCTAAGGTTAGCATTCCAGGCGGCTATCTTTTTACTTGTTGGCTATTTATAAGCCCAACTTTAATTCATCCTACATCTTCCTATTCTGCTGTAATAAAGCAGCTCAGGACCAGATCAATAAGTAGTTTTTTTATTAGCTTCAGACGAAAAAGGAGTCTTTCACTTATGACACTTATGAGAGACCTAAGTGAAACTCTACAAGTTTAATGGACGAGGGGCTTGTTACCGTCACATCTAAGTCAGGTATGGCCCGGCTGGGAAAGAGAGAATGAATGTCGTACGTATCACCGAAGTTCACTCCCCTCATGCCTTCTACCTCTTCTGGTTAAGGCCTCTCGCTAAGCCGGTAAGTGAAGGCGGGTGGGTGAAAAAGGCCCTTAGTAGGGACCCCGAGGATCTGTCCTTGAAGACCGGTTTGGGGAAGCCTGTGTCATAGGTCAAAAGTTGTAGAAAGAAGGAGATCGCTTGGTTAGTTCCTTTCCTTTCGGTCGAGCCCTTGAAGCACCTAAAATCAATCAAAAGAGACTAAAGGGCGTGAAAGCAGATGTTTAATTTTCCTACTCTGCTAGAGCAGAAATAGGGGATCCAACTCTCTCTTCATTTAGTAGAACCCGACTCTTAATTAGCTGATTTGACCAAAAAGCTTAGATACTGCTTCTTTATTTGCTGATTTGACTTGACCAAGGTCATCAATCTTAGATCTCGATTTTGAATTCGCTTCATTGGCTGAGGAAGAACCATAAGAAAGAGGGCTAGCTTGGAATTGAGTGAGAAAGCAGATTCTTCATTTGACTACCTTCTTTCTAGAGCAGAAAGCTGAAATCCAGATGCTAAATTAGCATACTTCGATGCTTCAATAGCTTCATTTTTCGAAGCAAAACTGGTAGATCCAGATGCCTAATTAGCTGCATTTGTTGGAGGATTCCCCCTTCTTTACTCGTTAACAGGAACAGCTACTTTGCTCTATCTTCAAATAAAAGGGAAAGAGTAAGGTCACCCTTGGAACACTTTGACTTAATATGCACATGCACAGGACCCTCTTTCTCTTTCTATAAGGCAGATTTGCATTTTGAAGATCCCCTCCTTCGTCATCATTAGCAGGAAGATCAAGAGCTCCTACTAATAGATTCGAGATCCGTTTTGGTAATGCGGAATTCCTCAATCAAAGAGAGGATAGGAAAACACAGGAGAGCAGACAATTCTTAAACATAGAAAAAATACAAAGAAGAAGAGTCTGATTACCAGGCAAGCTCCCCATACCATACCGAGCGGCTGGAACTTATGATTTTGACGTTGCTCCTACTTCTCTTGCTTGAGAGGTACCCTGTGAATAGATGAATTCTTGGACAAGGCCTTCTTTAGCTTCTATTGCTCGGGCGATAGCAGCAAACTCCAGGCTCGAGAGACCTTCAACAAAGTAGATCCGGCTGCCTTCTTAGTAAGGAATGAGGGAGAGGTTCGATCAAGCTGTCTCTCTTTCTTTTAATCAAGGAATCCGGACCTCTTTCCTACGAAAAAAGCTGGGAATTTTCCTTAAGTTTCTGAGCAATTCTTCTTCTTCCTCTTCAGCGGCCAAAGCATTAAGCAGTTGTTTTCGGTTCGTTTTGAGTTGAGTTCCTTTCTACAGGGACGCCCACGCAGCGGGGATATGGGGGTAAAAAGGGGGCTGACAAAGCAACAGGGGGTAAGTCCATTAAGTCCAGCTAGTCCAGTCAAGCTAGTCTAAGCAATTCTGCAGTAACTTCACTTGCTCCTTGGGAGCACTAAGGGAGATCTTTACTTACATAGCCAGAAATAGTAAAATAAAATTGGGGTACGGGAGGAATCCATAACGGGCTACTTGCTTACCGGAATAGCCGGAGGGACTGCTTCCCCTAAACGCTTAGAAGTTGAAGTTATTCGTTTAAAGAAGAGTTACCCGTTAAGAAATGGAATGCTGGCAAGCAAGCGTTTAAAGAGAGAATGCTGGCAAGCAATCCAGGAAGATAGGAATGGAGTTGAGTTAGAAAAGCTAGCGAGGAAGCAAGTTAGTAATAAGCAAGGCAAATAAAGAAAAGAAGTTCGAATTCCTCTTCTCAAAGCGAGCAAGGGCTTACACGGTAAGAAAGCTAGATTTAGTCAAGCCGAGAAAGAGTCTCAAGTACGGTTTACGTAAAGCGAGTACGAGAAAGAAAATCTCCATTTCTACAGCAAGGCGAGAATAAGCCCTGATCTTCCATTTCATAAGAAAGGATCAATGCAAGCCGTAGTTCGTTGCATAAGCATTGGGGTCGTGCCTGAATCCTTTGACTTATTTGTTCCCTTAAAACTATAAGACTGTGTCGGTTAGAACGCATCTGAGAGCTACAAAACCTGCTATTTGTTAGAAAGTCTCGTTAGAACGAGCTTAAAAGCTTTTATTTCTCTTGAAATGAAAGACAAGACCGAGCCTATTTCGTTACGCTACAAACCACCTATTTGCCCCAGCTTAGAACAGATTGGATTGTTTACGTTAGAAGGACCGTAAAAGCAGCTATTTGCCCCTATAGAACGAGCGTAAAAGCAACTATTTGCCCCTATAGAACGAGCGGAAAAGAACTCACCCATTCTACACTCACTTCTCGGAAGAAAGGTAAGGTAAATCTAGTCTTACAGGAAAGAAGGATAAGAAGTTTCCTATTCTACAGAACCCATAGCCATAGCTCTAGAACCCATTACACCAGACAGAGGGGCCCTATACGGCTTAGAATAGTACTTTTGCGTAGTAACGTGTTAGACCAGGCAGAGGGGGGGACTATAAGGCTTACACAGACCTCCGTAACCTGAACTATACCATAGCTCCAGAACTACCTTTCCATTTCCAGAAGACGAGTATATTATCACTGCATGCACGATTATAAATTTGATATATGACATAAATGTTATTATATTTCAAATTGGATTTGAAATATCCTTATTTTTGAATTTTTACCCAATACAAGTTTATAAAATATCTTTATTTTTTATATTTTTACTCCAATACAAGAAATGTTATAACCATATACAAGTTTATAAAACTCAAGATTTTCATAGATATTATCAAGTTACTCGAGTGTGGTTAGCGATTTTCCAAATCATAAATGAACACAAATAAGCAAGCATATGGAATTACAATAATATGAATTATCGAGTGGGATATGGTGAGATGATATCTCTTTCCTAACATGTAACCAAAACCCAAATTTGAAGTCATTACAGACCATTATCTTATCTGAATTACCTTAAATGGTCAATTCTGAATCACAATATATCTAATCAGACCATTAACTTGTTTGGTAGCGACTCGAGTTATGAATATCGTCTCAAAGAGGCTATCCTCCCCTACAAACATTATAGAGACATCGAAGACGAATCACACTCCCTGGACATGGGTGCATCAAAAGCAAATTGACTAAAAAGTAGTTGAGTTTGTTCAAGAATAGTTGTTTCAATAAATTTCTTCATGTAGGAGATTTTGTGTATCAGTTGCAATTGATTTATTATTTTCTAGTGATAGATGTTTATCAAAAGGATAATTTGAGTGTTTGTATTCAAGTTGGTGATGTGAATGTGATATTTTGGATTGAGGAGTTTGTTTTAATTAGCAGAATGAGTTGTTTAGAAAATATGCAATATTTGTTGGGGCAGGGAAGGTTGTTGGCGAGAAGTATTTTGGTAGGAAGATTTTAGTGACTATTGATTATGTAGAATATGTTTACTTGAAAGATAATGAGATTAAATTGGATTTTGATAGGAAAGTTGTGAAGGTTTTTATGGTTTTTTTTTTCTTTTTTGAATGTTTTTCTCTATTATGAGAGGTAAAAAGGCTATATCCTACATCATTTTGATTTTATACTTTTGGAGTCTGATCATACAAATGGACAAGAAATGTTTGATATAATTATCCAATCTTTGAAAATAAATCTTTAATTTTGAATATTCCAACCATGTACAAGTTGTATGGATCTCCGTATTTTTTTTTTTTTTTGAATTATAGGTCTATAAGATATGTGGTTTAGCGCAGGACTTGTTCAATAAGAGGGCATTTTCATATAGTCCTAGGATATTGAATTGGATTCTATTGGTAAACATTACCATAAAACTTATGTTGAATCTATGCTATTTTCAAAGTCTATAGAAGAGGTATTTTTTGGATTATGTAAATTTTTATGTTTTATTTTTATTTTTGCCTTTGTTTTTTAATAATGTTTTTGTGTTTCATTTTTTATATTAAGTGAAGTTGAAGGATATTTGTGCATCTGAATATGAGAAAATGAGTTGAAAAAGATAACTGATAGTTTGCTAAAGATTTTTTTTAGGTACTAATGAGTTTTCCAATGTTGGTGGATCTATTATGGGTGTTTTTAGTAATTTGAGAGAGAATATTGTTTCTTTGGTGGTTTTCGTGAGTAGTTTGAGAAGTTTTCAAGTGATAAAAGTGAAGATAATCTTCTAATGAAGAGGATGGTGCTTTAAGTAACTACATGAATGCATCTTTTCAAAAGGTTTTCAAGATGTTTAAAGATCTTAACAAAAGATTGGGAAGAGGTACATTGTGTTGGAGTATGCCCTATTCTTGAGACATTATATCTATCAGAGTCGTTATCTGTAAGGCAATAATCTGTTAAGTCAATACTTACTTGTGCAAGATGATTAATAGAGTATCCAAGGTTAGTGATTTGCACACGTTTGGCGGGTTTAGAACCTGGTTAAGTGAAGTCATGTGGTAATAAGATACTAATCTAAATATCTTTGTTCAGTTATTATCATGGGGAAAAAATTAACTAAAGACTAGTATATGCATTGGTTGTGATGATGTTTCAACGGTCACAAACATGGAGTGTCAAACCAAGGGCATTAGGGTTTACAAGAAGTAAACTCTGGATCTATCCGCTATAAGAACACCATATGGTTATCAATGTCACAAGTGGTTCTCATGTAATGTTTATAGATGAATCCTTAGACCCAAAGTCATTATGAGACCTAGATGAGACACTACATGCTTTTGTTATCACTTAACGGGCCAGTAACTTGGTGCCAACTATGTACTGAATCATGTTGAAGGACTATGAGCGAAGTGTGGGGATTGCTACTCACTTGAGGGAGAGTAGACATCACTTTAATTAGTGGAACTAAAAAGAGTGTGGCCATACCCAAGTGAAGCAATGGAATATTGTTTATTCGCACTTATCAGTTCACTAAGAGATCAAGGAATGTCAGAACACTATACGAGGATGAGAGTGCCATGCCTCATGTTCAACATGATATCGTTTAGCATGAGATTACTATAAGATTACTATTAGGTTCTGAATCTTCGAACACGAGATTAATATTTGATTTGGATAGTCATAGAGTTCAACTAAAACCTACTAATTGGTTAGACGAACCAGAAGTTTGATCTAACCACCACATGTAGATATACCTATCTGAATCGCTCGCGAAATGGAGCTGTTAAGGAATCAGGGTTTTTTGCTTAAGAAATGTTAGAACAGTGTTATTGGGCTCAGATGAATAGTGGAATTCAATTGGATTGAATTCAGTTTCGGTCTAGCCCAAATAAAAAAAAATACAATATGGGCAAGGTTAATCTGAATTTAGCTTTCAGTCTAATTAGATTAAATATAAATTCTATATATATATATATATTATTGGATTAAAGTCAGATCAAGCCCATTCTAGTTAAACTGGATTAAAGGCCCATATAATCAACGTAAATTAATATTGTATATTAATTTACATAAATTGCTTTTATGCATAATCATATGTATATAAATATAATTTAGATTATCTTAAATATATTTTAGAGAAAAGTATAAAAATAAACCATGTGGTTTGAATCATTTTCAAACATAAACTACGTAGTTTAAAAGTTTACAAACGGGTACCTTGTGGTTCATTCCGTTAGCAAAGACAATCCAAACTGATTAACGGTGTTTAAAAAAAAGTCAAAAGTTAAATGGTAAAGAGCTATTTTTATCTTTCTATTTATTTATTTTATAAATTAACCCTTTATTAATTATCACACACAAATTCCAAAACAAAAATAAAATATCAAATTCACCATCTCTTTCTCTCACATCTCTTTTTAATTTATTTCATTCTCTTTATAAACACATTCACTCTTCCTCTCTATCTAATTCGCTTCCATTCTTTTCCTTTTTTCTTCTCCATTTCCAGTTGATTCATCACCTGAGTGAGTTCATTATTAAGGTCACGGATGTTAGCATTCCGATGAGTCTCGATGAGTTGCATAGTTGGGGAAGGATGAGGCTGGTTGTCGCTCAGGTTTCGATCGATCACGGTTTAACATACGAATGTCTAAAGGAAAACACCTTCTTTCCTAGTGAGAAGACGATGATACCAATTTCGACACCGCAGTGAGTAGAAAGCTCACTGGCCTGTCGGACCGTCTTTTGGAGAATGTTACCTGCAGATTGTTTTCGTTGGCCATTTTCGCCATTTGCACCTTTTGTCTACCTTTGCTCTTTCTCTTCTTCTCCGTAGCCATAAAAAGAGAAAACACAGATGAAAAACTTGGAGATATGAAAGGGAATTTCAATTTGTATGAAAAACAAAAATGAAACTTAGGGAATTTATATGAAAATATTATTGGATTTATGAAACATGATGAATATTGGCATAATTGGAAAAAAAATATATATGGCATTCTATTTTTATTAATCAACATTCAAAGTTTCTTGTTGTCAAAATGGATTTTGATATTTCATCGGAGGAGGGAGGATGAAAGAATCGGAAAACCTATGCTTATGTTTTGCAATCTGAGATGGCGCTGTTAATACTGTAAAAATCACAGTAATGGCAATGAAAATAAATCTTTAAGATAAAAGCAGATTTTTCGATGTTAGATAGAGAGGGAGAGGGAGAATGTTTAGAGAGACAATAAAAATAAATTAAAGAGAGATGTGAGAGAATGGGGAGATTGTGAATTTGATGTTTTGTTTTTGTTTTGATTCGTTTGTTTGTGATAATTAGATAATAAGAATGTTAATTTATAAAATAAATAAATATAAAGATAAAAATAGCTCTTTGCAATTTGTCATTTGACTTTTTTTAACATCTTTAGTCAGTTTGGACTGCATTTGCTAACGAAATAAACCACAAGGTACCAGTTTGCAAACTTTTAAACCATGTAGTTTATGTTTGAAAATGAACAAAACCACTAGATTTATTTTTGTACTTTTTCATATTTTTTATAATTAGAATATAAGATAATTAGATTATCTTAAACCGATTAAATACAAAATATTTAAATAAAATAATAAAAGGGATAATGGAGAGTGTTTTAAGGAGAAAAATATCCACTCCCCTATCCTAATCACAAGTGACCGCCTCCCTCTCTCCATCTCCATCTGTGATTTTGCTTTTCACTGTTTTTTTAGGAAAGAAAAGAAAAAAACATTGTGTTCTCCAAGCAGAAGTCGCCCCTGTACTGCAGATTCGGCGAAGGCTACTTGATCCGGGTACGTGGAATTGATTGTGGTAATTGCAAGAAGTAGTTCATATTCTGCATGTGACGAAGTAGAGAGAGTTTGTTTTTCAACTTATGTGTCTCATTCAAGAATCTGATTGCTCCACACACTTCTCCAAACGAAACTAGGATTATTGCCTAATTTGAAATCTAGAAAAGTTACATTAGGGAAATATTTTTCTTTAAATATCTTACTAATCAGAGTGTGTGGGGAATAATCAACTTGCAAGCTTGTTTTCCCAATTGACATATTGAAGGAGCATAAATCCCAATCCTCATTGATTAGTTCCCCATTTGAACCAATGCATACTTCTTTTACCATCCGCTTTCGAACCCCGCCAAAAGGAGTTCATCATCTACTGCAGGTCTTCATAGATTGATCTTGTTAGGAGAAAATTGCTCATGCAGAATGTCAGGAGAGCCTAATCCATTAACTTTATCAAAACCTCTTTCCCCGTACTGGAGAGAAAATGGAATCCCCAACTACCAAACCGCTTACGAAGTCTATCAAGGAGGAAGACAAAAATATTACGCTTTGATATGCCAATAAGAGATGGGAGTCCCAAATAACGTCCCATATCAAGTGGAGATGATACATGTAGTATTGAACATAGGGCTTAGCGGAGATTACTTTTGACATTTAAGCTGAAGAGCACTCCCGATTTACTCAAATTAATGGCTTGCCCAGAAGTGAGCTCGTACTTCGTGAGAATGTCCACCACTGCCCGAGCTTCAACTTGAGATGCACCAAAGAAAAGAAAATTATCATCTACAAAAAATAGATGAGATACAAATAGGGCTCCAAGACATATTATGTAACCTTTAATTAAGTCATGATTCTCACCTTTTAGAATTAATTTAGATAGAACCTCCACTCATAAGATAAACAAATACGAGCATAGCCTTGCCTCATACCTCTCCCCGGATTGATTGGACCTATAAATTCCCTATTATACCGACACTAAATACACAAAGCATAATCCATTTGACCAATTTCTTATTAAAACCTATCTGATCCATCACATCTTCTAAGAAACCCTAATCAACTATGTCGTACGCTTTGCTGATACTTATCTTAAGAGCCATTTCCCCAAAATTGCCTATATTCTTCCGCTTCATAAATGGATTGACTCAAAGGCTATCTGAACGTTATCAAGAACGACCCGTGACAAATGTCGACTAACTTTCATTAATAATTTCAGACAGAATATGGTTCAATCTATTTGCTAGGACTTTTGTATAATTTTATATAACACATTGCAAAGCAAAATAGGTCTAAGTCCTTAATAGACGTTGGGGACTCACATTTGAGGATAAGGACTACAATAATGTCATTTAAATTAGCTGGAAATTCACCACTTTCTAACGATCCTGAACAGGTTTGAAACACATCCATCCCTCTTCTATCCTAGTAATGTTGAAAAAAACCCTAAACTTGACCCACCAGGGCCAATGGACTTTCCGAGTTCATGGAGAACACAACAGATTTAAATTCTTCAAAACAGAAAGGTGCAACCAAACTACTATTCATGTTGCCATCAATAATAGAGGACAAAATATTAACTATGTGGGTTTGAATAGAGACAAATGGAAAAGCTTACAGAAATACTCACGTATGTGGCCTCGTAGCACAGTTGGGTCTTCGATTGTAGCTCCCTGGTCATCAATGAGGTAAGATAAAATCCCCTTTTAATGAATAATTTTCTTGTTACACTATTTTGCATTTTGTTTTCTTGCTTTACTATTTAAGTAATTAAAAATTCTTAAATTTACTATTTTAACATATTTACAAGTAAAAATTACACGAGTAATTATCATTTTTAATCATAATATTGTACGTTTATGGTAATATATTGTAAATATAAAATTAGAATTTAAGTAGAAAAGGTGGAATCAAGTGTAAAGTTTAATTTGTATAATGATTTTCATAGAAAAGCAAAATAGGTAGCCTGAATAATAATAATAAATTATTATTTAATAATAATAATAATAATAACAATAATAATTCAGGAAATAAACTTACAACATCATCCATATGGACCAAATCCAAGAAGGGTCATCATGCAATATATATTTTAAAACTGAAATTTAGGGAAAAGAAAAAAGAAATACAATAAAGTTTTAAAATTGATTAAATGAAGCTTTTGTATTATCATGTGACATGTGCATCACTGCTTTGCCTAATTAAAGCTAAGTGGCCTCTCACAATATACAAAACACTAATTTGAATGGCTCTTACCTACTCTCTCTAACCCATTTCTCTTCCTAAAAGACATCAACTTGTTTATAAACTCTTTACCAAATTATCATATTTAGCTACCTTTCTCTCAATTTTATATAAAAGCTATTTGTTTTAACCCTTTTGTGCAATTAATTAGGTATTCCCATATCAAATAGTAATTTGTTTAGTTAATACTCTAAATCTATTGACATTTGATATTTATTAGGGTGTAATAAGTGTGATGACTTAAAAAAAAAAAAACCATCCCACTCTCAAAAGCCTATTAATGAGAGATAAATACTAAGAATATAAACCACCCCACCACCAAGGTCAAGGGTAAAATGGTATTTTCATACCACCAATAACTTATAAATAAATAATAGTTACTTTCTCTCTCTCTTCATTGTGACATTATTATTCAATCACTTTGACTGGATACTAACTTTGACATCATAGTGTACCCAGAGGCCCACCTGAGTAAAGTTCAATAGACAGTCGGTAAAGTCAACACAAAACTCGGACTAGACTGGATAATTGATGCGGTGAGCATGGATCATACTCTACGATCTTCAGATTCTGGTTTTCTAGCTCGAAAGAAATCCACGATTCCTATAAATGAGGGAAACAGAGAATCTCATATAATGAAAAGCACGAAGTTGAAACCCAAAATCTTGATGAATAGAAGAAACTGATGCAACTCCAAACTCCCATTTAGATCCTCATGTTGTGCTTCTTGTCACACTATAGAAGTTGCAAGAGACTCGAAATCAAATGGTATTGCAAGAGGCAAATCAATAATTGTGAGCTTATTCAACCAAAGACAGAACACCTTTTCCCGAGCATGATATGGTAGGAACAAAAGATAATCCTAAGACTCATGTTCAAAGTGTAACCAATGACACCCGACATCATAAACAAGATGCTCGCCGTAGAAAAGACAAAGAAATCGTAAATCATGTTAGTCATTATGACAATGCTGAAAAATTTCTACTGGTAAATATTTTGAGGTTCTCTTCCAACATTTTCTAGATAAATGAGTGTTTGATGGAATGATAGGCTATCAAATACCTTCCCACACTCATTTTTCACAATTGATATTCCTTTTCCACCATACTGGAAAACTCCTTGTATGCTTCACTATCCAAGCATGGAAGACCAAAATAAGCATCATGAACATGTACACTCAGGATGATGTTATGATGTGTAAGATATTTCCCACCACTCTACATAGAGGGCACATGGATGGTATTGAGAATTTGCATCTGAATATATAGATTCATTTCGACATTTTAAGGATCTATTTCTAGCTTGTTTTGTGGGAGCACTGGAATCCCGAAGAACAAGCATTGATTTTCATGATGTCCGTCAATGGGGCACAAAATCTCTTCATGATTATCTCACATGATTTTATCAAATGGCTTCCTTTGTTAAAACTTCAAATATAGAGGTATAATTGATGCTCTAGCAAAAGGAACCACTTAGGAACCTTTGAGGCATAAATGTTATAATGATCCACCTCGAACTGTTGAGGAGTTTATGGCCATAGGTCAAAGTTTCGTGTTGTATGATGATAGTAAGCGCCCTTCTAATTATGTTGATACAAAAAGCACAAAGCTCGTAGAGATCCTTCCCAAGATGACCAAGTGAAAGAAATCGATGATAAATGGAATGCAGCTGATGCAGATATGATGCTCATAGCTCGAATAGGAAACTGAGAAATAATTGGCCCCTTTTGGAAGAGAAGAATAAACGCTAGACATGTCTAAAATGCCCATTATACAGAGGTTTGAGCTCCGATAATTCAAGGTGGTGACCAAAGAACAAAACTCGAGAAAAGAAATACAGGACAATCCCTAGAAGTGGTCGAGCCTATCATGGAAAAATTCTATACATTTCATAAAATAATAGGGACACTAGACAGAAGAATGAAACCATTTTAACAGGGAGGTCGAGCACCTTCTTAGCTAATGGCCGATGTTGATACCTGCCCAATGCAACATGATGAAAAGCAGAAGAACTTGAGGAATTGTGATTCTCGAGTAGATGACTTTAAGCACTCGAGATACTAGGGTGAGGTAAATTTCATTTGTTAGAGGGTCCATTCCTCAGTTGGTTCCTCCTCGAATAAAATGGAGAAAAGGGTTCATCCTTCTTTGTGCACCCTTCATTCCCAACTATGTGAAATGAACCCTTGGTTATTTCGGCAACCATTAATAGTTTTATGGTATACATGATTATGGTAGGCATTGGGATCTTGGTGTATCTATTGACTGCTCTAGTTCTAAAGCTAATGAAGAAACCTCAAAAGAGGTTCCACAAATTTACTTTTCTATTGGTAGGTTATCAAATATTGAGGTACCTATTGTTGGAACTATAACAGTTCCTATTGTGTTCAAGAATTGTAAATGGCGATGAGTAGTTCATGCAAAATTTATGGTAGTAAACATAACATTGGATTATAATGATATCATTGACAGGCCATTGTTTACAGAAGTTGATGATGCTATTAATATACGAAAGCTTACGATGCCACTACCATGTGATGAGGGAGTCATCATTGTCTTAAGCGATAGATGTGAAGCTCGAAAGATACATTGGGCAAATTTACCCCCAAAAACAGGCTTTGGTCATTGAGATTGTGCAAGCTTTTGAAATGATAGAATCCACAACCCTTATAAGTAGTGGATACTTTCCGCTTAGAGGCAAATCAACCATTCGAACTAGGTATGCAACCATTCGAACTAGGTATGCAACTCCCAAATTTACATATGAACTTGTCATGTTGCACATCTTAAAATTTATTTACCACGTAGATTTCCTCATATAAAATAATTAATTAGATTAAAAAGAAAACAAATAAAAAAAATACAAATTTCTAAATTAAAATTTATTAAGTCAAAGCATTAAAATATCATCACGTGTGAATAGAATAACAGTTCTTTTAAGTCTCAATCCAAATTGAGTGAACTTTCACCAATTGGAAAGATTAAAGATTAAATATAACCAATAAATAAATTGGTAAACAAATGAAGTTGGGTGTACAAATAAATGGTTTAAGCCTATCTTTAAACTTCCACAAAAGCGTTAATTACAATATTACAAATTTTATCCTTTTCAATTTTCAATTACTAAAGCGATAATGTTTCCAAAAATAGAAATATGATTTTTAGAGAATTCTACGTACAAACTAACACCAATATGAGTTTAACGTTTAAAAAACGGTACCAATTTAGGATTCGAAACAAAATGTAACACATCATCCATATTACTTCTTTAAATTCTGATTTCTTCTCTCTACATATAATTGATAGAACTTAACACACTAATATAAATCACGTTCCGTTCTCAAATCCTAAATAGTTATATTTTATAACAATAAAACCATAAAACTATTTTATTACTTTATCTCATTATTAAATGCAAGGGTTCGCGACTCTGTTATCTCAAAAAATCAAACGGTTGTATTTTATATCACTGCCTCAAAAATAAAATATTAAATCGCAGACTCCTATAACCAATGATTTTACATTACAATAATTTATTAGGAACAATACTCGATAGATTCTCATCCATCATCAACATTCTAATATGATAAATTTATATTAATGGAAAGTGCATTAAATTATTGAAAGTTTATATTTTAATCCTTTCAACAACTGACATGTTCGTAAGTTTATATATATATAATTTTTGTTTTTCTGGAAACAAACGACTAAATAAAATGATTAGAGATCCCTTCCCACAGGGAAAAACTGATTATTTAATGAATATGCTTAATTAAATCATGAAATCTCCCTATTATATGCACTATTATACGGCAACAAAGTTGAGGCAGCTTATTGATATATGAGATAATTTCTAGAGAAAGAGATTGAGAGAAAGGAAAACTAATATGCCTTCATTGATAACCTAATCCTTCCATTACAATTGATAAAACGATAATCCTTGTTCTTCTCACACATTAATGGGTGTTGTTAAACCCAGCCCCAATTTCCCACCTCTAGCCCCGTGAAATGACGAAAGTACCCTTTCAGGCTTTGAGGTGGGAAATTGGGGGAAAAAACTTCTCCCGGCACGCGGGCGTGAGGTAATCACGCCTCACCGTGTCACGCCTCACCACACGGTGAGGCGTGGGACTATCACGTCCGCACCTACGGTGAGGCGTGATAGCCTCACGCCTCACCACATGGTGAGGCGTGATTACCTCACGCCCGCATGAATAAATCACAAAAAAAAAGAGTTCATAATTGTGGTAACTCGAATTATCCGTTTAGAAATAAAATTACGGCATTTTAACTCGTTTTACCCGTTAACAAATAAAATTTAAAAACATAAACATAAAAATTTATAAACATAAAAGAGTAAATATAATATCAAAAGTGTTAAAATATATGAAGTTCTACAAAAATAATTTAGCTCGCCCGACGCCACGCATCCATAAACTCATCCATCTCCCTCTTAATGCGTGGAGCATCCTCGTCAGATCGGTGGGTAGCCGATAGTTGGGTGACACGCCACAACCAGCTAACCCACTGCAAAAAAAAAAATTAATAAATAAATATTAAAAAATAAACACATATAAACTAATACTAAATAATAATAAACTTACAAATTCACTCTTCCTCTCTATCTAATTCGCTTCCATTCTTTTCCTTTTTTCTTCTCCATTTCCAGTTGATTCATCACCTGAGTGAGTTCATTATTAAGGTCACGGATGTTAGCATTCCGATGAGTCTCGATGAGTTGCATAGTTGGGGAAGGATGAGGCTGGTTGTCGCTCAGGTTTCGATCGATCACGGTTTAACATACGAATGTCTAAAGGAAAACACCTTCTTTCCTAGTGAGAAGACGATGATACCAATTTCGACACCGCAGTGAGTAGAAAGCTCACTGGCCTGTCGGACCGTCTTTTGGAGAATGTTACCTGCAGATTGTTTTCGTTGGCCATTTTCGCCATTTGCACCTTTTGTCTACCTTTGCTCTTTCTCTTCTTCTCCGTAGCCATAAAAAGAGAAAACACAGATGAAAAACTTGGAGATATGAAAGGGAATTTCAATTTGTATGAAAAACAAAAATGAAACTTAGGGAATTTATATGAAAATATTATTGGATTTATGAAACATGATGAATATTGGCATAATTGGAAAAAAAATATATATGGCATTCTATTTTTATTAATCAACATTCAAAGTTTCTTGTTGTCAAAATGGATTTTGATATTTCATCGGAGGAGGGAGGATGAAAGAATCGGAAAACCTATGCTTATGTTTTGCAATCTGAGATGGCGCTGTTAATACTGTAAAAATCACAGTAATGGCAATGAAAATAAATCTTTAAGATAAAAGCAGATTTTTCGATGTTAGATAGAGAGGGAGAGGGAGAATGTTTAGAGAGACAATAAAAATAAATTAAAGAGAGATGTGAGAGAATGGGGAGATTGTGAATTTGATGTTTTGTTTTTGTTTTGATTCGTTTGTTTGTGATAATTAGATAATAAGAATGTTAATTTATAAAATAAATAAATATAAAGATAAAAATAGCTCTTTGCAATTTGTCATTTGACTTTTTTTAACATCTTTAGTCAGTTTGGACTGCATTTGCTAACGAAATAAACCACAAGGTACCAGTTTGCAAACTTTTAAACCATGTAGTTTATGTTTGAAAATGAACAAAACCACTAGATTTATTTTTGTACTTTTTCATATTTTTTATAATTAGAATATAAGATAATTAGATTATCTTAAACTGATTAAATACAAAATATTTAAATAAAATAATAAAAGGGATAATGGAGAGTGTTTTAAGGAGAAAAATATCCACTCCCCTATCCTAATCACAAGTGACCGCCTCCCTCTCTCCATCTCCATCTGTGATTTTGCTTTTCACTGTTTTTTTAGGAAAGAAAAGAAAAAAACATTGTGTTCTCCAAGCAGAAGTCGCCCCTGTACTGCAGATTCGGCGAAGGCTAGTTGATCCGGGTACGTGGAATTGATTGTGGTAATTGCAAGAAGTAGTTCATATTCTGCATGTGACGAAGTAGAGAGAGTTTGTTTTTCAACTTATGTGTCTCATTCAAGAATCTGATTGCTCCACACACTTCTCCAAACGAAACTAGGATTATTGCCTAATTTGAAATCTAGAAAAGTTACATTAGGGAAATATTTTTCTTTAAATATCTTACTAATCAGAGTGTGTGGGGAATAATCAACTTGCAAGCTTGTTTTCCCAATTGACATATTGAAGGAGCATAAATCCCAATCCTCATTGATTAGTTCCCCATTTGAACCAATGCATACTTCTTTTACCATCCGCTTTCGAACCCCGCCAAAAGGAGTTCATCATCTACTGCAGGTCTTCATATATTGATCTTGTTAGGAGAAAATTGCTCATGCAGAATGTCAGGAGAGCCTAATCCATTAACTTTATCAAAACCTCTTTCCCCGTACTGGAGAGAAAATGGAATCCCCAACTACCAAACCGCTTACGAAGTCTATCAAGGAGGAAGACAAAAATATTACGCTTTGATATGCCAATAAGAGATCGGAGTCCCAAATAACGTCCCATATCAAGTGGAGATGATACATGTAGTATTGAACATAGGGCTTAGCGGAGATTACTTTTGACATTTAAGCTGAAGAGCACTCCCGATTTACTCAAATTAATGGCTTGCCCAGAAGTGAGCTCGTACTTCGTGAGAATGTCCACCACTGCCCGAGCTTCAACTTGAGATGCACCAAAGAAAAGAAAATTATCATCTACAAAAAATAGATGAGATACAAATAGGGCTCCAAGACATATTATGTAACCTTTAATTAAGTCATGATTCTCACCTTTTAGAATTAATTTAGATAGAACCTCCACTCATAAGATAAACAAATACGAGCATAGCCTTGCCTCATACCTCTCCCCGGATTGATTGGACCTATAAATTCCCTATTATACCGACACTAAATACACAAAGCATAATCCATTTGACCAATTTCTTATTAAAACCTATCTGATGCATCACATCTTCTAAGAAACCCTAATCAACTATGTCGTACGCTTTGCTGATACTTATCTTAAGAGCCATTTCCCCAAAATTGCCTATATTCTTCCGCTTCATAAATGGATTGACTCAAAGGCTATCTGAACGTTATCAAGAACGACCCGTGACAAATGTCGACTAACTTTCATTAATAATTTCAGACAGAATATGGTTCAATCTATTTGCTAGGACTTTTGTATAATTTTATATAACACATTGCAAAGCAAAATAGGTCTAAGTCCTTAATAGACGTTGGGGACTCACATTTGAGGATAAGGACTACAATAATGTCATTTAAATTAGCTGGAAATTCACCACTTTCTAACGATCCTGAACAGGTTTGAAACACATCCATCCCTCTTCTATCCTAGTAATGTTGAAAAAAACCCTAAACTTGACCCACCAGGGCCAATGGACTTTCCGAGTTCATGGAGAACACAACAGATTTAAATTCTTCAAAACAGAAAGGTGCAACCAAACTACTATTCATGTTGCCATCAATAATAGAGGACAAAATATTAACTATGTGGGTTTGAATAGAGACAAATGGAAAAGCTTACAGAAATACTCACGTATGTGGCCTCGTAGCACAGTTGGGTCTTCGATTGTAGCTCCCTGGTCATCAATGAGGTAAGATAAAATCCCCTTTTAATGAATAATTTTCTTGTTACACTATTTTGCATTTTGTTTTCTTGCTTTACTATTTAAGTAATTAAAAATTCTTAAATTTACTATTTTAACATATTTACAAGTAAAAATTACACGAGTAATTATCATTTTTAATCATAATATTGTACGTTTATGGTAATATATTGTAAATATAAAATTAGAATTTAAGTAGAAAAGGTGGAATCAAGTGTAAAGTTTAATTTGTATAATGATTTTCATAGAAAAGCAAAATAGGTAGCCTGAATAATAATAATAAATTATTATTTAATAATAATAATAATAATAACAATAATAATTCAGGAAATAAACTTACAACATCATCCATATGGACCAAATCCAAGAAGGGTCATCATGCAATATATATTTTAAAACTGAAATTTAGGGAAAAGAAAAAAGAAATACAATAAAGTTTTAAAATTGATTAAATGAAGCTTTTGTATTATCATGTGACATGTGCATCACTGCTTTGCCTAATTAAAGCTAAGTGGCCTCTCACAATATACAAAACACTAATTTGAATGGCTCTTACCTACTCTCTCTAACCCATTTCTCTTCCTAAAAGACATCAACTTGTTTATAAACTCTTTACCAAATTATCATATTTAGCTACCTTTCTCTCAATTTTATATAAAAGCTATTTGTTTTAACCCTTTTGTGCAATTAATTAGGTATTCCCATATCAAATAGTAATTTGTTTAGTTAATACTCTAAATCTATTGACATTTGATATTTATTAGGGTGTAATAAGTGTGATGACTTAAAAAAAAAAAAACCATCCCACTCTCAAAAGCCTATTAATGAGAGATAAATACTAAGAATATAAACCACCCCACCACCAAGGTCAAGGGTAAAATGGTATTTTCATACCACCAATAACTTATAAATAAATAATAGTTACTTTCTCTCTCTCTTCATTGTGACATTATTATTCAATCACTTTGACTGGATACTAACTTTGACATCATAGTGTACCCAGAGGCCCACCTGAGTAAAGTTCAATAGACAGTCGGTAAAGTCAACACAAAACTCGGACTAGACTGGATAATTGATGCGGTGAGCATGGATCATACTCTACGATCTTCAGATTCTGGTTTTCTAGCTCGAAAGAAATCCACGATTCCTATAAATGAGGGAAACAGAGAATCTCATATAATGAAAAGCACGAAGTTGAAACCCAAAATCTTGATGAATAGAAGAAACTGATGCAACTCCAAACTCCCATTTAGATCCTCATGTTGTGCTTCTTGTCACACTATAGAAGTTGCAAGAGACTCGAAATCAAATGGTATTGCAAGAGGCAAATCAATAATTGTGAGCTTATTCAACCAAAGACAGAACACCTTTTCCCGAGCATGATATGGTAGGAACAAAAGATAATCCTAAGACTCATGTTCAAAGTGTAACCAATGACACCCGACATCATAAACAAGATGCTCGCCGTAGAAAAGACAAAGAAATCGTAAATCATGTTAGTCATTATGACAATGCTGAAAAATTTCTACTGGTAAATATTTTGAGGTTCTCTTCCAACATTTTCTAGATAAATGAGTGTTTGATGGAATGATAGGCTATCAAATACCTTCCCACACTCATTTTTCACAATTGATATTCCTTTTCCACCATACTGGAAAACTCCTTGTATGCTTCACTATCCAAGCATGGAAGACCAAAATAAGCATCATGAACATGTACACTCAGGATGATGTTATGATGTGTAAGATATTTCCCACCACTCTACATAGAGGGCACATGGATGGTATTGAGAATTTGCATCTGAATATATAGATTCATTTCGACATTTTAAGGATCTATTTCTAGCTTGTTTTGTGGGAGCACTGGAATCCCGAAGAACAAGCATTGATTTTCATGATGTCCGTCAATGGGGCACAAAATCTCTTCATGATTATCTCACATGATTTTATCAAATGGCTTCCTTTGTTAAAACTTCAAATATAGAGGTATAATTGATGCTCTAGCAAAAGGAACCACTTAGGAACCTTTGAGGCATAAATGTTATAATGATCCACCTCGAACTGTTGAGGAGTTTATGGCCATAGGTCAAAGTTTCGTGTTGTATGATGATAGTAAGCGCCCTTCTAATTATGTTGATACAAAAAGCACAAAGCTCGTAGAGATCCTTCCCAAGATGACCAAGTGAAAGAAATCGATGATAAATGGAATGCAGCTGATGCAGATATGATGCTCATAGCTCGAATAGGAAACTGAGAAATAATTGGCCCCTTTTGGAAGAGAAGAATAAACGCTAGACATGTCTAAAATGCCCATTATACAGAGGTTTGAGCTCCGATAATTCAAGGTGGTGACCAAAGAACAAAACTCGAGAAAAGAAATACAGGACAATCCCTAGAAGTGGTCGAGCCTATCATGGAAAAATTCTATACATTTCATAAAATAATAGGGACACTAGACAGAAGAATGAAACCATTTTAACAGGGAGGTCGAGCACCTTCTTAGCTAATGGCCGATGTTGATACCTGCACCAATGCAACATGATGAAAAGCAGAAGAACTTGAGGAATTGTGATTCTCGAGTAGATGACTTTAAGCACTCGAGATACTAGGGTGAGGTAAATTTCATTTGTTAGAGGGTCCATTCCTCAGTTGGTTCCTCCTCGAATAAAATGGAGAAAAGGGTTCATCCTTCTTTGTGCACCCTTCATTCCCAACTATGTGAAATGAACCCTTGGTTATTTCGGCAACCATTAATAGTTTTATGGTATACATGATTATGGTAGGCATTGGGATCTTGGTGTATCTATTGACTGCTCTAGTTCTAAAGCTAATGAAGAAACCTCAAAAGAGGTTCCACAAATTTACTTTTCTATTGGTAGGTTATCAAATATTGAGGTACCTATTGTTGGAACTATAACAGTTCCTATTGTGTTCAAGAATTGTAAATGGCGATGAGTAGTTCATGCAAAATTTATGGTAGTAAACATAACATTGGATTATAATGATATCATTGACAGGCCATTGTTTACAGAAGTTGATGATGCTATTAATATACGAAAGCTTACGATGCCACATAATGAGGGAGTCATCATTGTCTTAAGCGATAGATGTGAAGCTCGAAAGATACATTGGGCAAATTTACCCCCAAAAACAGGCTTTGGTCATTGAGATTGTGCAAGCTTTTGAAATGATAGAATCCACAACCCTTATAAGTAGTGGATACTTTCCGCTTAGAGGCAAATCAACCATTCGAACTAGGTATGCAACCATTCGAACTAGGTATGCAACTCCCAAATTTACATATGAACTTGTCATGTTGCACATCTTAAAATTTATTTACCACGTAGATTTCCTCATATAAAATAATTAATTAGATTAAAAAGAAAACAAATAAAAAAAATACAAATTTCTAAATTAAAATTTATTAAGTCAAAGCATTAAAATATCATCACGTGTGAATAGAATAACAGTTCTTTTAAGTCTCAATCCAAATTGAGTGAACTTTCACCAATTGGAAAGATTAAAGATTAAATATAACCAATAAATAAATTGGTAAACAAATGAAGTTGGGTGTACAAATAAATGGTTTAAGCCTATCTTTAAACTTCCACAAAAGCGTTAATTACAATATTACAAATTTTATCCTTTTCAATTTTCAATTACTAAAGCGATAATGTTTCCAAAAATAGAAATATGATTTTTAGAGAATTCTACGTACAAACTAACACCAATATGAGTTTAACGTTTAAAAAACGGTACCAATTTAGGATTCGAAACAAAATGTAACACATCATCCATATTACTTCTTTAAATTCTGATTTCTTCTCTCTACATATAATTGATAGAACTTAACACACTAATATAAATCACGTTCCGTTCTCAAATCCTAAATAGTTATATTTTATAACAATAAAACCATAAAACTATTTTATTACTTTATCTCATTATTAAATGCAAGGGTTCGCGACTCTGTTATCTCAAAAAATCAAACGGTTGTATTTTATATCACTGCCTCAAAAATAAAATATTAAATCGCAGACTCCTATAACCAATGATTTTACATTACAATAATTTATTAGGAACAATACTCGATAGATTCTCATCCATCATCAACATTCTAATATGATAAATTTATATTAATGGAAAGTGCATTAAATTATTGAAAGTTTATATTTTAATCCTTTCAACAACTGACATGTTCGTAAGTTTATATATATATAATTTTTGTTTTTCTGGAAACAAACGACTAAATAAAATGATTAGAGATCCCTTCCCACAGGGAAAAACTGATTATTTAATGAATATGCTTAATTAAATCATGAAATCTCCCTATTATATGCACTATTATACGGCAACAAAGTTGAGGCAGCTTATTGATATATGAGATAATTTCTAGAGAAAGAGATTGAGAGAAAGGAAAACTAATATGCCTTCATTGATAACCTAATCCTTCCATTACAATTGATAAAACGATAATCCTTGTTCTTCTCACACATTAATGGGTGTTGTTAAACCCAGCCCCAATTTCCCACCTCTAGCCCCGTGAAATGACGAAAGTACCCTTTCAGGCTTTGAGGTGGGAAATTGGGGGAAAAAACTTCTCCCGGCACGCGGGCGTGAGGTAATCACGCCTCACCGTGTCACGCCTCACCACACGGTGAGGCGTGGGACTATCACGTCCGCACCTACGGTGAGGCGTGATAGCCTCACGCCTCACCACATGGTGAGGCGTGATTACCTCACGCCCGCATGAATAAATCACAAAAAAAAAGAGTTCATAATTGTGGTAACTCGAATTATCCGTTTAGAAATAAAATTACGGCATTTTAACTCGTTTTACCCGTTAACAAATAAAATTTAAAAACATAAACATAAAAATTTATAAACATAAAAGAGTAAATATAATATCAAAAGTGTTAAAATATATGAAGTTCTACAAAAATAATTTAGCTCGCCCGACGCCACGCATCCATAAACTCATCCATCTCCCTCTTAATGCGTGGAGCATCCTCGTCAGATCGGTGGGTAGCCGATAGTTGGGTGACACGCCACAACCAGCTAACCCACTGCAAAAAAAAAAATTAATAAATAAATATTAAAAAATAAACACATATAAACTAATACTAAATAATAATAAACTTACAAATTCACTGTTGGCGCGAGCATGCTGTACCGGTCCAGCCTGTGGCGCATGAAGGAGATGAGGATGCGAATATCGCATATACCAGTCTATATAAGCAGGATCACAGGCAGTGGGATCGTATCCAACTGGTCGGCATCTCCTCCGATCAATGCCCCGAGCCGATGGAAATCTCCGCCAGGTATCCTCAACTGTGACTAAGGAATGCGTGAGCTTATACGCTAAAGATCTCCATGGTCGTACCACTTTATCAGGTCTAATACGCTTAGCTGGGATAGGCTGAGTATATCCGACCTGTCGCAGCGCTCGATCGGGCATATACGGCTCGACGATGTCTCTACACCGTATCCAACCGGCGTAGGACACTCGAAGCCGATCATCATCGGAGACAGGACCATTAGGCAACCACGTCACCTGAAAAAAATAATACTCAATAAAAAATAATAATATACTATAAATAATACTTAAATTAATTCTAGAATTCTATAAAATACCTCTGCTGCCGTCATACGGTCCAGCTTCCCACGTATGGTATCTAGTCGGGTGGTCGTCTTGCCTGGTACCCCGACCTCCCATCTGAGTGCACGGGCTGAAGGTCTATAGGCAAACGTTTGGCATCGGAAATATAAAATTTTAACCTTTTTCCATTAACCCAAGATCCGTTAATCGTTATTTCATACAAAGAGGGATAGAAGGAAATACCTTTTAGAAGTTCTATCTACCGTTGCAATCGAAGTGCCCACAACTCTTACTTCGAGTTCCCGAGCACAAGACAAAAACACAATTCAAAACAAGTTAGAACTCAACCGTGTAAAAGCAATCAAGAATAGATTGCCTCTAATTAATCAACACAAGATCAAGGAATAAAAGAAAGAGATGAAAATCGATCGAATCGGAAGGAGGCGGTGAATGATCTCGTCCTCAACTAGGGGGTCGAAATTCTCTCTCTTCGGTAGACTAGGGTTGGCCGAAATTCTTATGTAAGGGGGTATATATATTCTCTTGTATTTAAACCCTAGTTAGATAGAATTAGGTTACTGAATAAGAATTTAATTCGGAATAAAATTCTTATTAGTTATTATCTATAATTATATCTAAATATAAAGATAATAATAATAACCTGACAGGATAATAATAGAAGCAATTTAATCTCATTAAACCTCCTAACTTATTTATCCTTTAATTAATTTAATTCACAATCATAATCTAATTAGAATTGTTAAAATCAAATTAATTATTTATGTATTTTATATACATAAAATCGCCCCCCTCACTTACTGGGCCTTAGTGGACTCAGTTGGGCTTCCATCAATTAATTAACATTTGTTTCTCTTTTGGGCTCCAAGTCTTATGTGTGACCCATTAGGTTCTTATTGCTTCTAGCCGTATGCAACTATTAAATTAATTTTCTCAGAATTATATTTAATCTTTGCATAACGGAATGAGTGCGCGAAATGTGATTAGCAAATCCGAAACATTCCCCTAGAGCTATAAGAAGACATGTTGATTCTGTCGTTGACCTTTCCGTATTAGTTACAGTATAATTCGATCCTTTATCAGCTACATCCTTGAACTGAATCTTATGACTATGGATAATGTCAAGTCACATATAGCAAGACGTTCGTTTTACTTGTACAGGCCGAGTCAACTCCAATTAGATAGGTTAAGTGAAATCTGTATTTCAAGTCTTAAGCTATCACCTTGCAAGGATTTAGAGTCAAGTCTTCCACAAGAGATCCTTGGACGTATCTCCCATTTATTAGGAGTGACAAATGCTCAATCCAATGTATAACTATCCTGTAATTACTTCCTGTGATACCCAACGTCTGCCGCTCACACCCCAGAGTCATCTCTGTTATGGATCGTGTTACAACATGATCAAAGCATCACATTCCGTAATCCAGAATCAGTAATTAACATTCCTTTGAGTCTTAGGATTACTTATACCTATTAATACCAATGAGATGAACATGTGACAAGGATAAATCTACCCATCCTGTTATATCAAGTCGGGTCCCCAATCCTAATGAATTCCCTTTCATTGGATCCATGCAACTGTCCAGATTATCTGTATATCTGAAGCTTGTGAGATCAGCTCTCTGTCTTGACAGAAGACATTGTTACATGCAAGTCTCAACAGTGATATGTCAATCCTTTTCTAAACATATTACTTGACTTGGAGTGGTTTTAAGTTTATTAGTTTATTATAAAGTTTCGTCTCACTTCATGCTTGTATGAACACTTTATAATCACTTTAAACAAACTTAGAGATTTCCTTTTATTACACTTATTTAGTTCTTAAAAAAGGTTGCCTTTATATAGTTATGAAATCATATCTTATTAAAACAAAAAGACATAAAGAACACTTCATTTATATTTAGTTCATATCCTAGAACAATTGTCTATAGGACACTAAACCCCAACACGTGCATGGTCAGCTGGGATAAAGTGAGCTCCTCTATGCGGCCGAAACACCGGAAAATACTCGTATATCCATGCCTGCAGTAGGGTCAAACATCCGCATATACCTTAACAGTCTCCTCTGCTCGCTATCCCCAGCTGCCGGTACAACATGGCAAGTGTAGCAGACCCCCATGAAAGTCTAGCTTCCCCGCTGACACCGCCGTAAACCTCAGCAAGATGGGCTGACCTAATCCTATCTCCACTCTTGTCAACAAACAGAGTGGATCCAAGCATAAGCCACATCCACGCTGTGGCCCGAGTAGCGTCATCCCTACCCTGGATGACAAGCCCGTGTACAGCCTGAAAAAATACACCTCCACCACCCCATAAATGTCGGCCCGGCAACAGAAGCTGATCCCGATCCACCCCAAACATCATCATGCACATGGCATGAAGCCTATCAATATTGGGAGACTCGGACACCATCGGACCGTCGATCGGGATCCGAAGAATCTGCCACACATCATGCAGCTGGATAGTCATCTCCCCGAACGGCATGTGGAAGGAGTTCGTATCGGGCTACCACCGCTCCACGAACGCAATCAGCAGCGGAGTGTCGAGGTTCTTAAACATGGCATGTGGAAGGTGAGACAAACCAGTCTTCTCGATCATCTCCTTCAGCTGTAAAATGACACATATACAATTTATACAATTACTGAATGTTTTTGATGTTTATAATTAAAAATACAAATTACAATAAATGTTGATACACTATATTATTCTTACCTCGGGTGACGCACCAGAAAACCACTGACACAAATCTCGGCATGTTGATGATCTGTTGTAGCATGTCAGAAACGACCAAATCTCTCCTCCCAGCATCCGTGAGGCAACATGTCCTAGAAAACTAGGAATCACGGAACCATCAACGGGGCCACCATCCACCGGTCCAGTAACTAGCCAGCTCTCGTCCTCACTAGCTTTGGGACGTTTGCTTGTCCCTGAAAGTTATAAAATTATACTAAAATTATAAAATACTAAAATTATACTAAAATTATACTAAAATATACTTAAATTATACTAAAATTATACTAAAATCATAAAATTATACTAAAATACTAAAATTATACTAAAATACTAAAATTATACTAAAACACTAAAATTATACTAAAATATACTAAAATTATACTAAAATACTACAAAAATACCTGTACTCGCAAAGCGACCTCCTACGCGCTGGGTCGGCTGTCTCCCCGGGGTCGGCTGCTCATCGCTATCCTCAACCTCGCGATCACGTGCAACTGCAGACTGTCGCACTGCCTGGGCTGCCACATCCAGGTAGTCCTCCACAGTATCGCTATCAGGCTCTCTGTCATCAAAATCTATCGCCCCCTCCGATCCATCAATAGCGGGCTGCTCCACAATCGGTCCCCTCCTCAACTGGTCCGTCGCAGCCCCTCTACGCCTACGACCGGATATATCAATACCACGCAATCTCGTATAGCGTGGTGTATCATCCTCGCCGTCTATATCTAGACGATGAGTAGATGACGGGATGGATTTCCCACCCCTAGTAGGCCGCTCCGTCTACAAAAAAAATTACATATAGTTAATAAAAAATGGTAACATATAAATTATAAATTACACTAAATTAATAAAATTGTAAATAATGTAAATTATACTAAAGTTATAAAATTATGCTAAAATACTACTAAATTAATAAAATTGTAAATAATTGTAATTATACTAAAATTATAATAAATTATACTAAAGTTATAAAATTATGCTAAAATTATACTAAATTTATACTAAAATTATACTAAATTTATACTAAAATTATAAAATTACACTAAATTAATAAAATTGTAAAAATTATGCTAAAATTATACTAAATTTATACTAAAATTAAACTAAAATTATAAAATTACACTAAATTAATAAAATTGTAAATAATGTAAATTTTTATTAAAAAAAACCTTGGGCGTAAGGGAATCACGCCCAGACCACTGGTCGGGCGTATGAACATTACGCCCGACCAGTGGTGCGGGCGTAAGCGCATCACGCCCGACCTGTGGTTCGGGCGTTCGAGCATCACGCCCGACCAGTGGTGCGGGCATGTGCCTATCACGCCCGCACCACTAGTCGGGCGTGATTCCCTTACGCCGGAATCACAGGTCGGGCGTGATGTTCATACGCCCGACTGCGATTCCGGCGAATTTTTTAAACACCCCACATATCACAAAACATAGCGAAAATCAACGAAATAAAACCGTAAATCTTAGGGGTGTCAATATGGGTTCGCGGGTTGTAAACGTGTCGTGTCGACTTACTCAGGTGACCCATTTATCCCAATCCTGACCCAATCCATTTAATAAATGGGTCGACTCGGCACGATTCGTTTAAGAAGCGGGTTGAACGTGTCAACCTGGCTAACCCATTTAATTTTGCAACTCCATACTAAAAAAATATTCAACTAAATAAAATGAAAAAAAAAATAAAAACATGCATAATTGCATATGAAAAAATAAAATTCAATACAAACTAACAAAACTTGAGTAGTACTAGTCATCTGCAAAATATAATTTTCTATCATTCTCACTTTACTAATCCAGTATCGTGAACAAAGTGTAAAAACAATGAGAAACTAAAAAAACGAAAGAAATAAATTAAGTATCTAATTTGATTAGCCAAACAAAGAATAGGAACCATGATAATAATAATAAAAAAAAAGAAGAAGCAAAACAACTACCTAGGTTACCAATTTGATTACTATTAATTCAATTGATTATGAAATTCATGCCTTTGAGATCGAAACAAGAACAAATAGAAGTTAGGTTCAAGCTTCTGGAATTTTTTAGCATAGATGATCTTTGATTATTAATGTATGTTTTGTTGGGTAATCTATGAATTTGTTGTGTAGCTATAGCCTACTACACTACACCATCATGAATCTAATTTTAATATAAAGAAAAGTTTAAATACTTTTATAATAAGAAATAAAAATTTAGAGACCATAATTAACCTGGTTTAGATTGATAGCCTATTATTTATTATTTTATATACCAAATGAATAAAGCATATTAAAAGCAACTACATGAGTTCTAGATTAAAGGAAAGCATTCACTATCCTAGAAAAAAGAACTACTAACAGTCTACTAGAGTACAAAAGCCATCGAATCTCATGATCTCTCAAAATCAATACCTAATTCCCTAGCATTTCTTAGGCTTGCAGTTTGGGATAAATGAGTGTAACCGACTGAAGCTGAATCTTATGGACAGGAACAAGAGGCAAATGACAATTTAAACAAAAGACTCACTTGTGGTTGGAGACTGAAGCGTTCACCAGATGTCAATAAAGAGAGGCAGGCAGCACAAATTATTAGGGAAAGAAAGTTGGAAACCTAACGTGTTTTGTAATCTACTAATTTGTATATATATATATTAGGATTAAAAATTAAAATTACTTTAATATCCATAAAACTTTTTTTATATTTACATGATATATGAGTTAAATGGGTTATATGAGTCGGGTTATATGGGTTTGCGGGTTGGGTTGACACGATACATAGACTCGTTTAAATTATACGGGTTATAATGAATTCGCGAGTCAACCCGCGACCCAACCCGTTTATTTTACGGGTTAGGCGTGTAGACCCATTTATGACCCAAACCCATTTATCTCAACCCTAATTCGTTTAATTTCCGTGTTACGCGAATCGTGTTATCGTGTTGTGACCCATATTGACAGCCCTAGTAAATCTTACCATTTTGTCTTTCCCTTTACGGGCTCTTTCACGATCCATGATTTGGTTCACAAACGAGTCCGGATTTGATCGAAGAGTGTATAGGGTATTTGAGAGGTTTTGGTTTTTTTCAATTTTTGGGCAAATGGTAGTTCAGTCAATTCCCGAGGCTAGAGGTAGGAATTTGTGGCTAGGTATAGTAAATCACCACATTAATCCATCCCTCTTACGGAACCTGGTCCTCAAGGTTGAAGTTGATAAGGATACTTCTGTAATTACATACTTAGTCAAGATAAGCTTTGAATTAGTCATTTATATTTTGAATTAGCAAATCTTCTGTTGTAACAAACTACTGTACACAGTTTATTTAAAGTCACTTCAATATACGTGAATATTATTAAGAGTTCAAATCTTTATGGTATCAGAGCTTATCAGTGGTTTAACAACTCTGCTCTATCTCTCTCTAAATTTCGAACTCTCTCTCTCCTAAAAACACCATGGCTGCAAATGGTGCAAGCTCTGCCGCCCTCAATTCCATCGCCAATTCACACCCTTTCTCTTCCATTTCAACCCAAATTTCTGAAAAATTAATCTCCACTAATTATTTATTACCTTAACTATAAGTTCGAGCTTTTAGTTCAATCGGTTTCATGACATGGTATCAGAGCCTCTATGACCAAATGGTCGAGGGTTCGAGTCCCGGCAACCTCATTAATTTGTGGAATTAAAAAGACATGGCGGGATGGGTCTGTATTGTGCACGCTGCAAGCCCAAATGGGTATTTGCGTGTGGGGGTGTGTCAGAGATTAATATAAGATATATGATTGGGCCTTAACTATCAGTTCGAGCTTTTAGTTCAATTGGTTTCATGTCTATCTGACCACTACTGCAATTCATAAGCGACTGAACCAATCTTGTCAACAATCTTGTAAGGCCCATAATACAAAGCTTACTAATTATTGTCCATAGAATTTCATGACATGCATTACCACCTCTCTATATCCTTCAAGAGTTGATCTACTGACTTAATAGCAGAATCACCTACATAGCATGGGATGTGTATAAGTGGGTAAATTCCATACACTACTTTAAAAAGAGTCATCTAGATTACAGTATGATAATTGGTGTGGTACCATCATTCAGCTAGAGGTGGCTGACCCAAGTTTTAGGATTTTGATGATGTTTAAACACCTTTCCACATGATTTTGATTTGACAAAATTATTTAAGTTAATCCATGATTAAGGGACAATTAAATTTAAGTTCTTTGATTTAATTGTACTAATATGTTTGTTCAATGTTGAGTATAAATATAAATACAAACAGAAATAAAAAGTAAGACAGGATGAAGTCAGCGTAAGATCACAGCACAAGCTGAGTAGAGTGGAACTCAACGTGAGAGAAGATAAGTCATCTTCAGAACAGAAGCTTAAAGATCAATAAGCTGAGTGGAACGAAACTCAGTATCAAAAGTAGAAAAATCTTCTGAGAACTATGTCTTGCAGAACGAAGCTGACCATGGAAGCTGAATAAAAGAGAACTCAGTATATGCATTAGCAAACAATCACAAACAACGGCTATCAAAGACAAGTTGAGTGATCTTCAGGACAACATGAATGATCCTTTCGCTAAAAGACAAGCTCCGACAACTGTCTGCACCAATAATAGAAACCTTGGAATTACGCAAAAGCCAATTTCGAGATGCATGGGTCAAATGTTCATTAGCTAAAAGACGAACTGGCACAAGAAGATGAAATCTGCGAGAAGAAGACAAACCTGACGACTGTGAATTTCAGACGACATGATTGGCCTGCAAAACTGAAGCTGACCAGAACTTGTCTAAAAAAGGAGCCGTTTGGATCAACGGACAAATCCAAAGTTCAAACCATTTCTGCTTCAGACCTCAACTATAAAAAGGACATGATCATTCTTGGATCATAAGCCTATCACAACAAGAACAAAAAGAGTATACATACAAAGCACATAAAAGCCAAAAGAGATCTTACACCAAATTTCTATTCTTGTGTAAAAGCTAGATTGATTTTCTGTAATCATCTAAAGTGTTCTTCATTCGAAAAGAACAATTTGTATCAATTGTAAAATTGAGAGTGTTGTGCTAAGTACTCGGTGTTGAGTGCTTAGTGGTAGAGAAATCTAGGTGTTTGGCTATAGCACTTAGTAGGAGTTGAGTAGACGAATAGAGGAAGGTACTCTTGCATATTCAACTGCCTTGTAAACGGTTTGTGCTCTACCTTTAAAGAGCTCAGTATTGGATTTAAAAATCCCGGAGGGACTCTGGGGACTGGACGTAGGCGGAGAGGCCGAACCAGGATAAGTCGTACTGAGTAATCTCTAACTCTCTCTCAATATATATATATATATATATATATATATATATATCTGTATGTGTTGCGTGTCATATTTACTCAGCATATAAATTGTTTAAACTGACACTGAGTAAATAAGAGTGCTGAGTTTGAAGCTGACCACAATAGTGTCAATTCCCAACTCATACGTAAAATAGTTCTAGTCAACATCTGACTAAAGCTGTCTTACACTATAATCGGCCGTGCTGACCAAAGCTGAGTTAACTAACTCAAGAAAATATATTAAGTCAGCTTAATTAAATTGGAAAAAGTTATATTAGTTCATAACCCCCCCCCCCCCTTGGAACTAATCACACGGGACCAACAAGTGGTATCAAAGCTTAATAGCTCACTATTCAAAGATTTAACAATCTTGAAGCTGATCCCGATAAATGGCTGAGAACAGCACTCGTTTCCTTCCAGGGAACCAAACAACACAGATACTCCCAGAGGGGTTATCAATTAGTCGGCCTCCCCTATTCTTTGGATCTAATTATACATTCTGGAAGAATAGGATAAAGAACTTTATTCAAGCCACAAACATGAGTGCATGGCTTGCAATAGTTCAAGGCCCATATGTGCCTTATAAAACTGTTGACAATGAGAAAGTTGTTAAGAGTGAAACTGAGTGGTCAGAAGATGACCTTAAAAAATTACAAAACAATGCTTCGGCTATCAATATGCTTCACTGTGCGTTAGATGCTGCAGAATACAATAAGATTTCAGGTTGCGAGTCAGCACATGAGATTTGGAAGAATCTCGAAGTAACCTACAAAGGTACAAGCAAGGTCAAGGAATCAAAGGTGAACCAACATATGAGATTATACGAGCTGTTTGAGATGAACGAAAATGAGGACATCTCAGGAATGAACGCTAGATTCACCAACATCATAAATGAGCTAAAGAGGCTCGGCAAGAACTTCACTGAAGAAGAGCAGGTGAAGAAAATCCTGAGAAGCTTACCAAAAAGTTGGCAAGCTAAGAAAACTGTCGTGGAGGAGGCTCAAGACTTGACCACATATAAATATGACGAGCTGATCGGATCTCTGCTGACTCAAGAGATCTCTATGAAATTTTTTGAAGCAAAAGAAAAGTCAGAAGACAAGAAACAAAAATCACTTTCATGAAAGCTGACTCAACCGAAGCTGACTCATCTGATGATGAGGAAATGGCCATGTTCACAAGGAAGATGAAGAAGCTGTTTAGAAAGAATGAAAAGAACAGCAAGAGGCCATTCAGAAGAGGCGACAGGTACAAAGCTGAGTCCAGTGACAAATACAAAAAGGACAGCTCCAAGTCTGTCACATGCTTTGAGTGCCATCAAACTGGGCAAATTAAGTCAAGCTGCCCTAATCTAAAGAAAGAAAAAAGGGAAGCAAAAAGGCAATGGTGGCCACATGGAGTGACAGCGATGAGTCAACATCATCTGAAGCTGATGCCACCAAGTCAGCAAACATATGCTTTATGGCCGATGATGCTGCTGACCACACTCGATCTGAGCAAGTTGACCTCTCTGAAGAATCTGAACAGGAGGAATACTCAAATGAGGTAACATCATTACACTTGCTTAGAAATGAAATGATTAACGCCTTAGGTGATTTATACACACTGACTAAAAAGTGTAACAAGAAAATAAAGGCACTCAGCAGGCGATGTGACGAGATTGAAGAAGTCAAACTTAGTGACCTTCGATATCTTCTCCAAGACAACTCAACTTTGCATAGTAACATGGAAATTATGCACAAGTTCATCTCGGAGGTCCAATCAGATTCAAAGAAACTAAAAAAGGATGTCACATACCTACAAAGCCAAACTAAAGGCTCAAACAAAAATAAATCCCATGCTGAGTACTCAGGTACTAGTCAACATAGACAGTTCACTCAATATGACTGTTGTGGGAAAAGGGGACACACAACAGATGTGTGTTTGTACAACAAGCGGATTGTCCAATGTGACTTCTGCGGAAAGAAAGGACATACCACTAAGGTATGTTGGCTTGCTCAGCACAATGGTGCTGACAAAAAACAAAGTCACCCCAAGAGGGTAACATTCTGTGACTTCTGTTGTAAACAAGGCCACACTATAAAAGTATGCCGTCACAAATTAAAACATGACTTTGCACCTGTTTATGCTAACAAACGAGGACCCAAAAAGAATTGGGTACCTAAAGATGAATGATTCAAAATGCAGGTGAGTCTGAGGTGCGTGGAGAAGTCAAAACTGTGGTATATTGACATCATATGCTCGAGGCATATGACTGGTGATGAAACTCAGTTCATCACACTTGAGCTTAAACGAGGTGGAAACGTAAGCTTTGGAGACAATAAGAAGGGTAAGATAGTAGGATCAGGTACTATCAGAGGTAACCCCACCATTGAGTCAGTCTCCTTAGTTAAGGGTCTCAAATATAACCTATTGAGTGTAGCTCAGCTTTGTGATAGCGGTAAACAGGTTATATTTGATGCTACTCAGTGTCGGATACTCGAGGGAAAAAACAAATAATTTAATTTTAACTGCCCCTCGTGTTGACAATGTATATATGTTGAGTTTAGAAAAACATTTTTCCAAAAATCTATGCTTAGTATCTAAAGAGGATAACTCCTGGCTATGGCATAGTAGACTTGGTCATGTAAGCATGGACCTCCTTGCCAAATTAGCTAGAAAGCAATTAGTTGAGGGTTTGCCCAAATTGAAATTTGAAAAAGATCAATTATGTAATGCTTGTCAGCAAGGTAAACAAACGAAAAAGTCTTTTCAAAGTAAAAACATTGTCTCAACCAAAAGTCCATTGGAATTACTACATTTGGACCTTTTCGGACCTGTCCAGCCACTCAGCTTGGGCGATAAGAAATTCTCCTTAGTCATTGTAGATGATTTCTCTCGGTATACTTGGATCATCTTGCTGAGTAGCAAGGATGAAACATTTGAGATGTTCACCACATTGATTAAAAAGCTTGAAAATGACAAAGACCTAAAAGTAGCTCATATTAGAAGCGACAATGGTGGAGAATTCAAAAACCAACAGTTTGACGAATTCTGTGAAACCAGTGGTATTGACCACAACTTCTCTGCACCTAGAACTCCTCAACAAAATGGGGTTGTTGAAAGGAAGAACAGAACAATTGTCGAAATTGCTAGGACAATGCTGAGCGAAAATAGGCTTCCAAAGTATTTCTGGGGTGAAGCTGCCCACACAGCTTGCTACATACTAAATAGAGCTTTAGTTAGACCTATTCTCAAGAAAACCCCATACGAACTTTGGAAAGGACGAAAGCCCAACATTGGCTACTTTCGTGCCTTTGGGTGTAAGTGTTTTGTACTCAATACAAAAGATAACCTTGCAAAATTTGATGCTAAAGCTGACGAAGCGATCTTTTTAGGGTACTCAACTAACAGTAAAGCATATAGAGTATATAATAAACGAACTCAAGTTGTTTAAGAGTCTGTCCATATAGAGTTCGATGAAACTGACCCTGCAGGAAAGACAACTCAGTCCGCCGAAGATGAACCGAGCTCAGCTTCCGCTGACCAAACAGGAGCTACTAAGTCATCAGTACAAGGGCTGACCAAAGGTAAACACGAACCCGAAATTACCTTTGCTGACCAATCTATTCCTGCAGATATTATAGAAACACCTATTCCAGACAACTCAACATTACCTAAAGAAATAAAAATCACAAGAGGACATTCGGAGAAGTCCATTCTTGATGCCGCTGACAACAAGCTGATGACAAGAGATCAGCTTAGAAAGTATCTCGGTAATGTTGCATTCGTCTCAGTAAATGAGCCAAAGAACTTCGCCGATGCTGAGCACGATGAATACTGGATCAATTCTATGCAAGAGGAGCTTGATCAATTCATGAGAAATGAGGTATGGGATTTAGTACCAAAACCTAGAAATCAAAAGACCATAGGAACTAAGTGGGTCTTTAGAAATAAATTAGATGAGTAAGGCAACGTAGTCAGAAACAAAGCCCGACTTGTAGCCCAAGGCTATAGTCAGCAAGAGGGCATTGACTATGGTGAGACCTTTGCTCCTGTTGCCAGGTTAGAGGCTATACTTATATTGTGTGCATATGCTAGCTATATGAAATTTAAACTATATCAAATGGATGTTAAAAGTGCTTTTCTTAATGGCTTTAGAAATGAAGAGGTATATGTTAGTCAGCCTCCAGGGTTTGAAGATCCAAAATTTCCAAACCACGTTTATAAACTCAAGAAGGCCCTGTATGGCCTAAAGCAAGCACCACGTGCTGTTGGGGTTTAGTGTCCTATAGACAATTGTTGCATGATACAAACTTATTGTAAATGAATTGTTCTTTATATCATTTGTTTTAATAAGATATATGTTTTATAACTATATAAAGGCAATCCCTTTTAAAGCACTAAATAAAGTCTAATAAAAGGAAATCCGTAAGTTTGTTTAAAGTGATTATAAAGTGTTCATACAAGCATGAAGTGAGACAAAACTTTATAATAAACTAATAAACTTAAAACCACCCCAAGTCAAGTGATATGTTTAGGATTGATATATCACTGTTGAGACTTGTATGTAACAATGTCTTCTGTCCGACAGAAAGCTGATCTCACAAGCTTCACATATATAGATATCTGGACAGTTACATAGATCCGGTGAAACGTTGTTCATTAGGATTGGGGATCCGACTTGAGATAATAGGATGGGTAGATTCATCCTTGTCATCTGTTCATCTCATTGGTATTAATAGGTATAACTAATCCTCATACTTAAAGGAATGTTAATTGGTCATCCTGAATTACTGAATGTGAGACTTTGATAGCGTGGTCCCACGATCCTTAACAGAGATGACTCTGGGGTGTGAACTGCAAAGGTTGGGTGTCACAGGAGGTAATGTCAGGGTAGTTATACATTGGATTGAGCATTTATCACTCCCGATGAATGGGAGATACATCCAAGGATCGCTTGTGGAAGACTCGACTCTAAACCCTTGCAAGGTGATAGCTTAAGAGTAGAAATTCGGATTTCACTTAACCTATCTTTTGAGTTGACTCGGCCAATAACAAGTAAAATGAACGTCTCGCTATATGTGACTTGACATTACCCATAGTCATAAGATTCAGTTCAAGGATGTAGTTGATAAAGGATCATATTATACTGTAACTAATACGGAAGGGTTAACGACAGAATCAACCTGTCTTCTTAACGGACTCTGGGGGAATGATTATGGACTTGCCAATAACATACTCTGTACATCATTTCGTTATGCAAGGGATTAAATATAATTCTTGAAGAAATTAATTTAATAGGTTGCATACGGCCAGAAGTAGTAAGGACCTAATGGATCACACATAAGACTTGGAACCAAAAGGAGAGATGGATATGATTAATAGATGGAAGCCCAAAATTAAGCCCAGTAAGGCCCAATTACATGGAGGGGCCGAAATTTATATGTATTTGAGTAAGGAATTAATTTATTTCATTCATCCTAATTTGATTAGGATTGTGAAATTAAATTAATTAAGAGATAATCAAGTTAGGAGTTTTAATTAGATTAATATACTCCTATTATTATCTAACTAGGTTATTTATTATTATCCTAATTATATTAGATATATAGTAAGATAATAATTAGAACTCCTATTACGAATTGGATTCCTATTAAGTAACTTATTCCTATCTAACCAGAGTTTAGATACAAGCAAATATATATACCCCTCCTACATGTGAATTTCGACCTAAGCCTCTACCCTCCCCTAAAGTGATTTTCGAAATTGCTTAGTTAGAGAGAGAAAAGAATTCTCATCCCCAAGTTCGTGGACAAGAATTCATTCGGCATTCCATCGATTGATTAATCTAATTCATCCCTCTTTCTCCTTGATTTTGTGTTGGTTAATTAGAGGTAATCTATTTTGGTTACATCTCATAAGGGTTGATTCTAATTTAACCTCACCGTGTTCACGAAAGAAGAAAAACAATCAAAAGGGAGAAATTCGTTTTTCTTCGCCTACATCAGGTCAGTTCACTATTTCGAGGATTCCCGGAGATTGAACCGTCGGATCGTCGCGATTTTTGGATAGTAGCTTCTAGACATATGCTTCCACGTTTCCACCGAAGGGATTGTCGTTCGGAGGTCTGGAAGGTCTGTTTCGAATAGGGGCAGATTGGTAAACAGTTTACCTCTCCTTTGAAGTTGTGGGCACTTCGTTTGCAACGGTAGATTGATCAACGAAAAGTATTTCTTCTTATTCCTCTTTATATGAAATAACGATTAACGGATCCTATGGTTAAAAGGAAGTAGGCTAAAATTTTTATATTCCCGCTGCTATACCTTAGCCCTATTTCCAACAGTGGTATCAGAGCCATCGTTAAATCCGTTATTTCATATATGAAAATATAGAAGTTTTCAATAGGATTGAATAAATATTTATGGTTAGCATTAATTGACAAATAGTATTGATTGATTAATTCTAAAGATAAATAAAGTTTTGATTAATTGTTAATTTAAACTGATTATGCTTATGTTCCTAATTATTTCGGTTGATAATCATTATAACAAAATCTATTAGTTTTATGGTTAGATTAATAAAATTAGTTTTATTGATTCTAAAGATAAAACGGAAATCTATTGTAGTTTTTCCTATTTCTGAAAATCGCTTTTCAACCGTTTTGAAAATCTGATATATATGTGTTTAAAATTAGTTTTGAATATAAAATATATATACATGTTTCGGAAATTAATAGTTTTCTGTTTTGATTATCGAATGAAAATTCGTTTAAAAGTTTGTTTTTACCAAGTTGTAAATCAAAGTGTTAAATGAATTGAAATCAAAATAATTGGGACATGCATAATCAACGTTTTGTATGGTTATATTAATCTAAGAATTAATATAAAGATATAAAACGATTAGAAGTAAAATTGGATGAAAGTTAATTTGATAAGTTAATGTGATTAACCTAAATATTACATAAGACAGTTATGTAATCAACCAATTAAATTTATTTAATTGAGTCTTTGCATGTTTGGAGTTATGGACATATTTGGACCCTCTTTTAGTCTTTTGGTATTTTTGAAATAGGGCATGCGCGTCCTGCCTTTCTACTATCTATTGTAATTTCTCCTCTCATCTGATTCCCTTCAATTCAATTGAAGTTTTCTTTTAGTAGTATAGAAATTAATATGTAATTTCAAGGCGCCATGGAGAAGACGGAGGACCTAAAGAGAAATATGTAATAGTTAGTATTTCCTTAGGTTTGCCCTTTTATTCCGTCTCTGGCTCGACGGAATAATTTAGATGATATGTCCATAACGCCAATGTATGTGTGAATGTGTGTCTGATGTATGCTAAAGCAAATCAAAACTAAGTTAGATTATGAGACTTAAATAAAAATCCCTCATTAAAAATTTTAGTAAATAAATAAGTTATTAAAATCGGTTGCCCCTCCCTAATATTATAATTCAGCCGGCAGTACTGGGGGCCTTTGGGTTGTTGGCCAAAGTCAAGCTCGGGGTCTTATGGTAACACCTGGATTATCGAAAATCATTCTTTCATGAATATGGGGTAATACTTAAATTAGAGTATGATAATTGGATGGGCAAACTCATGTTGTCATACACTAATGGACAAAATGGTTGGGATTAATATGAATGACATATTAGTTACTAATGTGGTTAGTAACCCAATAACCTAGGAATCGCATTCGAGATGTGATTGATTGAATGAATCTACCTAACGAATGAGACTAGTTTGTTGGCTAAAGTTAAGGCGAAATCTCAGGAGTTAGGATCCTAGCTCACTAAAGGATTTGTGAAATTCTTCGAATTAATATGGAGGGTTATTAATTTGGCAAAATAGTGGGAGCAATCTGAAATAAATTAAAAGGCCTATAATTTTAGATTGTTATACTTTAAAGCAAATGAATAACATACGTTTACTCTTTCTCACTCTCAGTTTAATGAAACACTCTTAAAATCATGACTAACACCAATCTGCAAAACACATTTACTGATAACAAGTTGAATAGTTCAAACTTCACCGACTGGTATCGCAACCTCAAAATTGTTTTGAAGTTCGATAAAATAGGATATGTATTTGATACATCGATACCCCCTATCCCTAATAATGATGCTCCAAATCGAGGAAATCGATGCTTATAAGAAGCACAAGGCTGATGACGATCATGCCGGATGCATCATACTTGCATCGATGACATCGGAATTACAAAGGCAACTATGCCTGTTCCATCATCATGCGCCTAAAGGAATTGTTTGGGAAACAAACCAGGTGCAAATGCTACGAGATATCCAAATGGTTATATCGTTGCAGGATGCAAGAGGGCACATCAATCATGACACATTATGTCAAGATGATTGGCTATATTACCAAACTTTCTAGTATTGGATTCGCGATGGATAACGAACTAAGTGTAGACTTAATTCTTCAATCCCTCCCAAAGAGTTATTCATAGTTCATCATGAACTATCAGATGAATGACTTGTAAACCTCTCTTGAAGAGCTTGCAAATATGCTCAAGTCAGTTGAGCCCAATATTCAGAAAGGCAAGGCAATACCGGCTATTGTCATATAGGGATCAAAGAAGTGGAAAGGGAATTCTCCCGATCCTAAACATCCCAAGAAAGGTAAGAAAGCCATGCCCACTAAAGTTAAGGGAAAGGAAGTGAAGAAGCCTAAAAGAAAGTACCACTATTGTGGTGACATGGGGCATTGGAAGAGAAATTGTTCTTTGTACCGAGCTACCCTCCAGAAGGGAAAAGCCGGTACTCCAAACATCTGGTATGTTCTATATTTCGATAAAGAACAAACATTGCGATTTTTATAGAGATGAGATTTTCTATTTTTCAGGAATATCACAAAATGGGATTTATGTGTTAGATTTCTGTTTTCGCAATTGATACCAAAAGACATAAGCTAGATAATTCAACTTACTTGTGGCATTGTCATATAAACGAGAGACGCATGCTAAAGCTACATTCAGATGGGCTTATAGATCAAATCGATTCTGGATCATTGGAAACATGCGAATCATGTTTAAAAGGTAACATGACAAAGACACCCTTTAGCAATAAAGGTGAGCGTGTATCAGACACTCTAGGACTCATTCATTCAGATGTATGTGGCCCTATGTCAGTCCAAGCAAGAGGAGGATTCAGATACTTCATTAGCTTCATAGATGACCATACTCGCTATGGTTATATCTACTTGATGAGGCACAAATCAGAAGCTTTTGACAAGTTCAAATGCTTCAACAATGAAGTGGAAAATCAATTAGGAAAGAAAATAAAGACACTTCGATCTGATCGAGGTGGCGAATATCTTTCTGATGATTTTCTGAATTATCTAACTGAATGTGGGATATGCTCACAATGGACACCTCCCTATACACCACAACACAATGGTGTATCCGAGAGGAGAAACCGTACCCTGTTAGATATGGTACGATCCATGATGAGCATGGTCTTACTTCCAAAGACGTTCTGGGGCTATGCCTTAGAAACTGCCCTCTTCACCCTGAATTGAGTATCAACTAAATCTGCTAGTTCCACGCCATATGAATTGTTCGTTGGTAGGAAACCCGTGTTCTCTTTCATGAGAGTATGGGGTTGTTCAGCATATGTCAAACGCGTTGCGTCCGACAAATTAGATTCTAAATCTGATAAATATTTCTTCATTGGATACCCTAAGGAAACTATGGGATATTACTTCTATCATCCAGATGATCAGAAAGTGATCGTATCCAAACACGCAACCTTCTTAGAGAAAGAGTTTCTCGAAGAAACACAAAAGGGAAGCGTGATTGAACTCGACGAAGTTCAAGAGGAAGAAACAACGACTGAAACAACGGAGGCGGTCGAGGTACCCGAAGAAGTCCCATTAGATGAGACTCCAGTGGCACCTATTCGTAGATCACGAAGAGTTCGTGAACTCCCAGTTAGATATGGTTTTCTAGTGGGAGATGATGACAAGGTTCCCGTGTTAGACGACGAACCCGAAAACTACGAAGAGGCTCTTACTAGTCCAGATTCTAAAGCATGGCTTGAAGCCATGGATTCTGAAATGGATTCCATGTATACTAACCAAGTTTGGACTTTGGTTGATCCACCCGAAGGGATAAAACCCATTGGGTGCAGGTGGATCTTCAAAAAGAAGACTGACATGGATGGAAAGGTTAGCACCTACAAGGCTAGGTTGGTAGCGAAAGGATATCGTCAAAAACAAGGCGTTGATTATGACGAAACCTTCTCTCCCATTGCTATGTCCAAATCAATCAGAATCATGCTTGCAATTGCCGCTCATTTTGATTATGAGATTTGGCAAATGGATGTGAAAACAGCTTTCCTAAACGGAAACCTGCTTGAGGATGTATACATGATGCAACCTGAAGGTTTCATATCAAAGGATGCAAATAAAGTTTGCAAACTTCAGAGATCCATTTATGGACTTAAGCAAGCATCTAGAAGCTGGAATAAGCGTTTTGACGAAACCATAAAACAATTTGGTTTCGAACAAAATTGCGAAGAAGCTTGCATTTATAAGAAAGCAAGTGGGAGCTCTATAGCATTTCTCATACTATATGTGGACGATATACTGTTAATGGGAAATGACATTGCTCTATTACAATCGGTGAAAGTATGGTTATCCGGTAACTTCTCAATAAAAGACCTTGGTGAAGCAGCCTATATACTTGGTATAAAGATCTATAGAGATAGATCGCGTAGACTGCTTGGTCTTTCACAGGCTACATACATTGAAAAGGTGCTAAATCGGTTTAGCATGCTTGAATCGAAACGAGGTAACTTACCCATGGTACATGGAGTAAAGTTAAACAATCATCGATGTCCTAAAACTGATGATGACAAACAACGCATGGCTGTTGTCCCGTACGCCAGCGCGATCGGTTCGATTATGTATGATATGCTATGCACTAGACCTGACGTAGCGTTCGTGTTATCTGTAACGAGTCGCTACCAAGGGAATTCGAGAGACGAGCATTGGATTGCCGTCAAGAACATTCTTAAGTACTTGAGAAGGACTAAAGATATGTTCCTAGTGTACGGAGAAGGAGATCTGAAAATTGAAGGATTTTCAGACGCTAGTCATCTCACAGATGAGAATGATTTTAAATCCCAATCAGGATACCTGTTTATCTTGAATGGGGGCGCGGTCAGTTGGAAAAGTTCCAAGCAGGGAAGCGTAGCTTTCTCTACGACCGAGTCAGAGTACATCGCTGCTGCGGAAGCAACAAATGAAGCAATTTGGATTAGAAAGTTCATTACAGAACTAGGAGTGGTGCTTGACATTGTCAATCCCATTACTCTGTACTGTGATAACAATGGAGCCATTGCGCAAGCAAAGGAACCACGGTCTCATAATGCATCCAAGCACTACCTAAAGCGATACCACATCATTAGAGAGATTGTGGCTAGAGGAGATATGAGAATAGAAAGAGTACCTATCGAGGACAACGTTGCAGATCCGTTGACAAAGCCATTTGCCCAGAAAGTACATGATCGTCATTTAACTTCTACTGGGATAAGTTTTAGAAACAATTGGCTTTAGTCCAAGTGGGAGTATGTTGGGGTTTAGTGTCCTATAGACAATTGTTGCAGGATACAAACTTATTGTAAATGAATTGTTCTTTATATCATTTGTTTTAATAAGATATATGTTTTATAACTATATAAAGGCAATCCCTTTTAAAGCACTAAATAAAGTCTAATAAAAGGAAATCCGTAAGTTTGTTTAAAGTGATTATAAAGTGTTCATACAAGCATGAAGTGAGACAAAACTTTATAATAAACTAATAAACTTAAAACCACCCCAAGTCAAGTGATATGTTTAGGATTGATATATCACTGTTGAGACTTGTATGTAACAATGTCTTCTGTCCGACAGAAAGCTGATCTCACAAGCTTCACATATATAGATATCTGGACAGTTACATAGATCCGGTGAAACGTTGTTCATTAGGATTGGGGATCCGACTTGAGATAATAGGATGGGTAGATTCATCCTTGTCACATGTTCATCTCATTGGTATTAATAGGTATAACTAATCCTCAGACTCAAAGGAATGTTAATTGGTCATCCTGAATTACTGAATGTGAGACTTTGATCGCGTGGTCCCACGATCCTTAACAGAGATGACTCTGGGTGTGAACTGTAAAGGTTGGGTGTCACAGGAGGTAATGTCAGGGTAGTTATACATTGGATTGAGCATTTATCACTCCCGATGAATGGGAGATACATCCAAGGATCGCTTGTGGAAGACTCGACTCTAAACCCTTGCAAGGTGATAGCTTAAGAGTAGAAATTCGGATTTCACTTAACCTATCTTTTGAGTTGACTCGGCCAATAACAAGTAAAATGAACGTCTCGCTATATGTGACTTGACATTACCCATAGTCATAAGATTCAGTTCAAGGATGTAGTTGATAAAGGATCATATTATACTGTAACTAATACGGAAGGGTTAACGACAGAATCAACCTGTCTTCTTAACGGACTCTGGGGGAATGATTATGGACTTGTCAATAACATACTTTGTACATCATTCCGTTATGCAAGGGATTAAATATAATTCTTGAAGAAATTAATTTAATAGGTTGCATACGGCCAGAAGTAGTAAGGACCTAATGGATCACACATAAGACTTGGAACCAAAAGGAGAGATGGATATGATTAATAGATGGAAGCCCAAAATCAAGCCTAGTAAGGCCCAATTACATGGAGGGGCCGAAATTTATATGTATTTGAGTAAGGAATTAATTTATTCCATTCATCCTAATTTGATTAGGATTGTGAAATTAAATTAATTAAGAGATAATCAAGTTAGGAGTTTTAATTAGATTAATATACTCCTATTATTATCTAACTAGGTTATTTATTATTATCCTAATTATATTAGATATATAGTAAGATAATAATTAGAAATCCTATTCCGAATTGGATTCCTATTAAGTAACCTATTCCTATCTAACTAGGGTTTAGATACAAGCAAATATATATACCCCTCCTACATGTGAATTTCGACCTAAGCCTCTACCCTCCCCTAAAGTGATTTTCGAAATTGCTTAGTTAGAGAGAGAAAAGAATTCCCATCCCCAAGTTCGTGGACAAGAATTCATTCGGCATTCCATCGATTAATTAATCTAATTCATCCCTCTTTCTCCTTGATCTTGTGTTGGTTAATTAGAGGTAATCTATTTTGGTTACATCTCATAAGGGTTGATTCTAATTTAACCTCACCGCGTTCACGAAAGAAGAAAAACAATCAAAAGGGAGAAATTCGTTTTTCTTCGCCTACATCAGGTCAGTTCACTATTTCGAGGATTCCCGGATATTGAACCGCCGGATCATCGCGAATTTTAGACAGTAGCTTCTAGACATATTCTTCCACGTTTCCACCGAAGGGATTGTCGTTCGGAGGTCTGGAAGGTCTGTTTCGAATAGGGGCAGATTGGTAAACAGTTTACCTCTCCTTTGAAGTTGTGGGCACTTCGTTTGCAACGGTAGATTGATCAACGAAATGTATTTCTTCTTATTCCTCTTTATATGAAATAACGATTAACGGATCCTATGGTTAAAAGGAAGTAGGCTAAAATTTTTATATTTTCGCTGCTATACCTTAGCCCTATTTCCAACACGTGCTTGGTATGAGAGGTTGACCAACTTCCTGCTGACCAGGAACTATGTCAGAGGCAAAGCTGACACAACCTTGTTCATTAAGAAAAAGGGTAAAAATACATTGCTTGCACAAATTAACGTAGATGATATAATCTTTGGTGCTACTGACGAGTCTATGTGCAAAGAATTTAGTAAACAGATGCAAACTGAGTTCGAGATGTCTATGATGGGCGAACTCAACTTCTTTCTTGGACTTCAAATCAAGCAAGGTAAGAATGGCATCTTTATTAGTGAGTCCAAGTACGCCAAGGAAATTCTCAAAAAGTTCGATATGGAAGATTGTAAACCCATATCAACCCCAATGGGTACTGACACTGTCCTATGTACGGATGAGAAAGGTAAGTCAGTAGATAGTAAGCTATATCGAGGTATGATTGGCTCTTTACTCTATCTTACTGCTAGTAGACCTGATATTCAGTACTCAGTATGCTATTGCGCTAGATATCAAGCTGACCCCAAGGAATCTCACCTTGTAGCTGTAAAATGAATTTTTAGATATTTGCAGAGCTCGGTTAATGCAAGTTTATGGTATCCCAATTCAAATAACTTCACACTCATTGGATACACTGATGCTGACTATGGACGAGATAAGCTAGAGCGTAAGAGTACTTCAGGAGGATGTCACTGTTGAAACGCCTTTCCACATGATTTTGATTTGACAAAATTATTTATGTAAATGATAAAAATATTCTAATACATTAAATTTAAATGCTTTGATTTATTCACACTAATGTGTTTGTTCAATGTTGAGTTAATTTGATCTATAAGACATTAAGATAAAAAGCCTAAAGGCCTATAAGAGGAAGTCAAGCCCAAGTCAACAGATCAAGACCTCTCGGCCCAGGAAGACAAAACGCAGTCGTTCTAAGCAAAGCACTAGCTCAGCATGAAGAAGGATTGAGAAGCCTTCTATCAATTGCTTCAAGATGAAGCTGCTGAGTTGAACAACAAGAAGTACAAGTCAGCGGCAGAACAAAACCAACTTAGAGACAAAGTATTTCTACTTTGGGTAAAGCTCAGAAGATGCAGTAAGCTGTCTGGAAGACTTTACTATAAATGTCGAAACATTCTGTTCATCTGACAAAAAGCTACTGAGCACTGCCGTAGATAGAAGATACAAGAATCTCATTGGCCAACGACACTGAGCACGTCCAGAGTGAAAGCGACAGGAAGCCGTTAGCCTCCAACGGTTATTTCGAAATTCGAAATCACTGGTGTTTGAAGTGTCACTATAAATAGGCCTCTCAAATGCTTCATTCGATGCAGATCTTCAATCAAGTCGAAACGCTGACCAAATTCATACTTGAAGTTCTGTGAGAAAAGCAAAGCAAATCTTACACCAATTCCAATCATTCTGTAAAAGTCTAGAGTGATTTCATTCATCTAAAGTGTCTTAGCAATTGTTGTTTAGGACAAACACTTATCATTTCTAGAAGAATAGAAAGGAGAAGCTGAGTATTCGGTTATAGTACTCAGCGGTAGTTATAGGAGTGAGTAGAGGAATATAGGAAGGTACTCTTGTATACTCAGCTTCTGTTGTAAAAGGTCTCGTGCTCTACCTTGAAAGAGCTCAGTAGAGGATTCAAAAAGCTTGGAACGAGTTCCGGGGACTGGACGTAGGCGGAGAGGCCGAACTAGGATATGTCTGCTGAGTAACATATTTCTAACCTTTAAACTCTGTTATATATTGCTTGCTATAAAACTGATTAAGTAACGAACCGACACTGAGTTGAGTGCACTAAGAAGCTGAGTTCAGGAATAGACTTAAGTGCTATCTCCTGACTCAAGAAAAGAAGCAGACTTAGTCACCAGTTGACTAAGCTTGTGTCTTAAAACTACTTAGCGCCGTTGTGTAAACCTTTTCTCAAAGAAAAGAAGTCAGCCTTAACGGACAAAATTTTAAATAGTTCATATCCCCCCCTTGGAACTAACCTTGTCACGTTATACGAGACCAACAAGTGGTATCAGAGCTTAAAAGCTCACTGAGCAAGATATAACTATCTTGAGCTGATCCCCACAATGGCTGAGAACAGCACTCGTTTCCTCCCAGGAAATCAGACAACTCAGATTCTTCCTGAGGGACTGTCCATTACTCGGCCTCCTCTGTTCTTCGGGTCTAACTACACCTTTTGGAAGAACAGAATGAAAAATTTCATTCAGGCAACAAATATGAGTGCATGGCTTTCTATAGTCCAAGGCCCATTTGTTAAGTGGACAAAAGATGGCATCAACAAGCTATAAAATCATGCTTCGGCTATAAACATGCTTCACTGTGCGTTAGATGCTTCAGAGTAGAACAAGATTTCAGGTTGTGAGTCAGCGTAGGAAATCTGGAAGAAACTGGAGCTCAAAAGACATGGCAAGATCTTTACTGAGGAAGAGCAAGTCAAGAAGATACTGAGGAGCCTTCCCAAAAGCTGGCAAGCCAAGAAAACTGCTATTGAGGAAGCTCAAGACTTGACCACCTACAAGTATGATGAACTCATTAGATCTCTGCTGACCCATGAGATCTCAATGAAGGATTTTGAGGTGAAGGAGAAGTCTGAGGACAAGAAGCAAAAGTCTATTGTCATGAAAGCTGACTCCACTGATGGGAGCTCAACAGATGATGAAGAGATGGCCATGTTCACTAGAAAAATGAAAAGGCTGTTCAGAAAAAATGATAAATATTCCAAGAAGCCTTACAAGAAGTTTGACAAGTACAAAGCTGAGTCTATCGACAGCAAGTACAAGAAGGACAGCTCAAAGCCCATCACATGCTTTGAATGTCATCAGACTGGCCATATCAAATCAAGCTGTCCTACCTTAAGAAAGGAAAGGAAGAACAACAAGAAGGCAATGGTGGCAACCTGGAGTGATAGTGATGAGTCATCATCATCAGGAGCTGATGCCACTGAGTCAGCAAAGATCTGCTTCATGGAAGATGAGCTTGTTGAGCCTTGTGTTTCTGAGCATGCTGACCCCTCCATTGCATCCGACGATGAGGCACACTCAACTAAGGTAATATCACTACCCCTGCTCAGAAATGAATTGATAAATGCCCTGAGTGACCTCTACACACTTATCAAAAAGTGTAACAAGAAGGTTAGAGCACTCATCAGGCGATGTGACGAGATTGAAGAGGTCAAACTGAGTGACCTTCGATATCTTCTCCAAGACAACTCAACTTTGCATAGAAACATAGAAACTATGCACAAGTTTGTCTCAGAGGTCCAATCAGATTCTAAGAAACTGAGAAAGGACATCACATCTATTCAGAATCAACTCAAGATTCCGAATAAAAGAAATATTCCTCTGAACACTCAGTACCGAAGTACTAGTCAATAGAGATGGAATCCTCAGCAGAATGTCCAGTGTGACTTCTGTGGGAAGAAGGGACACACCACAAAGGTGTGCTGGCATACTCAGCACTAAGATGCTGACCAGTCAGTGAGATATCCCAAACGGAAGGTCAGCTGTGACTTCTGTGGGAAAAATGAACACACTGTCCAAGTGTGTCATCATAAGATTAAATATGATGCTTTACCTGCTGAGCCTAACAAACAAGGACCCAAAAAGACTTGGGTACCTAAAAATAACTAGCTATATTGCAGGTGAGCCAGAGGTGTGCTGAGAAGTAAAAAATGTGGTACATTGACAGCGCATGTTCGAGGCATATGACTGGTGATGAAACTCAGTTCATCACACTTGTGCATAAACGAGGTGGAAGCGTAAGTTTTGGAGAAAAAAAAAGGGTAAGATAGTAGGGTCAGGAACCATTGGTGGTAATCCTACTATTGAGTCAGTCTCCCTAGTCAGTGGACTTAAATATAACTTACTCAGTGTGGCTCAGCTATGTGATAACGGGAGAAAAGTTATATTTGATAACACTGGATGTAAAATACTCGAGGGAAAAACAAATGAATTGATTTTAACTGCCCCTCGTATTGATAATGTCTTTATGCTGAATTTGGAAAAGAAATTTTCGAAAAATGTATGCTTAGTGTCAAAGGAAGAAAATTCCTGGCTATGGCACAGGAGACTTGGTCATGTAAGCATGGACCTCCTGGCCAAATTAGCAACAAAGCAATTAGTTGAGGGACTGCCAGAACTTAAGTTCGAAAAGGATCAATTATGCAATGCTTGTCAGGCTGGAAAACAAACTAAAACATCTTTTCAAAGTAAAAACATTGTCTCAACCAAGCGTCCACTCGAGTTGCTACACTTGGATCTCTTCGGACCAGTCCAGCCGCTGAGCTTGGCTGGTAGGAGATTTTCCTTGGTCATTGTAGATGACTTTTCTCGGTACACTTGGATCATCTTGCTGAGTAGCAAGGATGAAACCTTTGAGACATTTTCAACATTAGTAAGAAAACTTGAAAATGATAAAGACCTAAAGTTAGCTCACATCCGAAGTGATAATGGTGGAGAATTAAAAAACCAAGAGTTTGTTGAATTCTGTGAAGCCAGTGGCATTGACCATAATTTTTCTGCTCCTAGAACGCCTCAACAGAATGGGGTTGTTGACAGGAAAAACATAACCTTGGTTGAAATAGCCAGGACAATGCTGAGTGAGCATAGGCTTCCAAAGTACTTTTGGGGAGAAGCTATCAACACAGCTTGCTATATACTTAATAGGGCTCTAGTCAGACCCATATTAAAGAACTCCCTACGAATTTAGAAAGGACAAAAGCCCAACATTGGATACTTTCGTGCCTTCGGCTGTAAATGTTTTATTCTAAATACTAAAGACAGCCTTGCTAAGTTTGATTCAAAAGCTGATGAATCTATCTTTTTAGGCTACTCAACAAACAGCAAAGCATATAGAGTTTTCAATAAACGAACTCAGGTCTTAAAAGAGTCCGTACACGTTGAGTTCGATGAAACTAACCCTGTAGGAAAAGACAAGCAGCTGATTGAGGATGATCCATACTCAGCACCCGCTGACCAAGAAACAGCCGCTGAGTCATTACCTCGAGGGCTGACCAAAGGTAAAAGCAAAACTCAAATTGTTTTCACTGACCAATCTATACCTGCAGAGATTGTTGAAACACAACCAGCTCAAGACATCACTCTACCAAAAGAGATCAGAATACCAAGAGGACACTCAGAGAGTGCCATTCTTGATGCTGCTGAAAACACCCTGATGACAAGAAATCAACTTAGGAGATACCTCAGCAATGTAGCATTCGTCTCAGTTCAGGAACCAAAGAACTTCTCTGAAGCTAAGCACGATGAGTTCTTGATGAGTGCAATGCAAGAAGAACTTGATCAGTTCAGAAGAAATGAAGTATGGGACTTAGTGCCAAATCCAAAAAGCCAGAAGACCATAGGAACAAGATGAGTCTTCCGCAACAAGCTAGATGAACAAGGGAACATGGTCAGGAACAAAGCAAGACTTGTAGCTCAGGGCTATAGTCAGCAAGAAGGTATTGACTACGGTGAGACCTTCGCCCCAGTGGCAAGGCTAGAGGCTATAAGAATCCTATGTGCATATGCAAGTTATATGAACTTTAAATTATTTCAAATGGATGTTAAGAGTGCATTCCTTAATGGAGTTATAAACGAGGAAGTCTATGTTAATCAGCCTCCAGGGTTTGAGGATCCCAAATTCCCAAACCACGTTTATAAACTCAAAAAGGCTCTGTATGGTCTCAAGCAAGCACCACGTGCTTAGTATGAGAGGTTGACCAGTTTCCTGCTGACTAGAAATTATGTCAGAGGTAAAGCTGATACAACCTTATTCATTAAGAGGAATGGTAAAGATACCCTACTGGCTCAGATATATGTTGATGACATTATTTTTGGTGCCACTAATGAGTCCATGTGCAAGGAATTCAGTAAGCAGATGCAGACTGAGTTTGAAATGTCAATGATGGGAGAACTCAACTTCTTCCTTGGACTTCAAATCAAACAAGGGAAAAATGGCATCTTCATCAGTCAAACTAAGTATGCTAAGGAGTTAAAGAAGTATGAACTTGAGAATTGCAAGTCAATATCTACTCCTATGGGCACTGACACTGTCCTCTGCGCTGACGAAAATGGTAAGTCAGTAGACAGCAAACTGTACCGAGGTATGATTGGCTCTCTACTCTACTTAACTGCTAGTAGGCCGGACATTCAATTCTCAGTATGTTATTGTGCTAGATATCAATCTAACCCTAAGGAATCTCATTACATAGCTGTAAAAAGAATCCTTAGATATTTGCAAGGCTCAGTGAATGCAGGTTTATGGTATCCCAATACTTATGATTTCACACTCATTGGATACACTGACGCTGACTACGGACGAGACAAGCTTGAACGAAAGAGCACCTCAGGAGGATGTCACTTCCTTGGAAGCTGTCTTGTGTCTTGGTTCAGTAAGAAGCAGTCGTCAGTAGCCCTGTCAACCACTGAAGCTGAGTACATTACTGCTGGAAGCTGTGTTGCTCAAGTCCTCTGGATTAAGCAACAGTTAGAAGATTATGGCGTTCAGACTAAGACAATTGAAGTCAAATGTGACAACAAGAGTGCCATTGACCTATCAAAGAACACAATCCAGCACAGCAGGATGAAGCACGTCAGCATAAGACATCACTTCATCAGAGATCATGTACTCAAGGGAGAGATCAAGCTGACCTATGTCCCAACGGATGAGCAGCTTGCTGATATCTTCACAAAGCCACGGGCTCATGAGCAATTCAACATACTTAGAGAAGCCATTGGTATGTTTAATCCTCTTCAGTAAATTCCAAGTATAATATGTGATATATTTATGCTGAGTGGATTGCCATGCTGAGTGATTTATGCTAAATACGCGAATTAAATAGCCATGTAGGATGACGTAAGTGCAATAATTAGAAAATACATGCGCCGATTGTGTCATAAATGCCAGAATCTTTGTCGGTTGAGTATCTCGAGGTCAAACGGCCACCTCAACGCTTCAGATCAACTTGACACCTTTATAAATAGTGAACGAATTCCTACTTGTACCTCTTTATGCTTAGAAATTTCTGGTATTCAAATTCTCTCTTCCCTAAAGTTCCCAAACTTCTCAAATTTTTCTAAGAATCATGTCTAACGATTCTCAAAATGTCTCCGGTGCCGGTTACGACGATAATCGCTCCAATGAAAACCCTCCATCTCCTGCTCAACAGGAATATAGCGAGACTCCCACCAGGTCTCAAGAACCTGGTCAGCGTGACCACTCTAAGGTCACTACCCCGAGCAAGAAAACCCAGGCTGACCAAGCTACCTCTTCGAAAGGGAAACAGAAGCAGGATAAGGGAAAGAAACCGATGGAACGTACCTACTCCCTTGTTTACAGCAGCGTAAGGGGATATAAAGTTGACCACTCCCGCTGGTTCTCGAACGGATTTTTGGAAGCTGAGCAACCCTTCTGTGAGTGGATCTCAAAGAACGGCTGGACCGAGCTGTTCTCGACTCGAGAAGCCACCTACCCTGAGTTAGTGAAGGAGTTCTACACTAACCTAAGAGCCGCTGATGATAACTGGGACTACATGGTCACCAAGGTTCAAGGGAAAGATATCTTTATCAACCCTCCTTACCTTGCCTCACTGCTAAAGCTGAAAACCGAATGAGCTAAACTTAGAAAATCAGGTGACCAAGATAAAATTGACTATCCTGCTGAGTTTTGCAAACCTGTCGGTCATGTCGGGGAAATCTCGAGCACCTCCATGGGTCAGAATCAAAAGATGGCTCATTACATACTGACCAACTTCCTCTTTCCAAAGGTCAACTCCACTTCCTCAGCGTCGAACTTCGAGCGGTGCTTCATCTGGCACATGCTGACCTACCAGCCGATCAACATGCCAGTCTTTTTAATCGGTGGTTTTCAAAGAAATACTGGAACCCTTAGGTTAGGCTCCCTTATTACCAGAATCCTCAAAGATCACCAGGTGAATTTGGTTGAGGAAATTAATGTCTGGGGGACTGAAATTACTGCAGCTGCACTATTTGGCTTGGTCTACGATCAACCCATTGTCCCTAAGAAAGGAAAAGGGGCCGCTGTTCAGGAAACAGAGGGGATGTAGACCAGAGAAGGAAAGAAAAAGAGGAAAGCTCAAGCTGACAAGCAGGACAGAAAAATGAAAGCTGTTCAAAGCTCTTCCAAAGACGATGATGTTCCACCGAAGAAGGTTAGGTTTGTGTCCAAAGGAACAAAGCCTCAAGTTGCACAAGGTCAGGCTGAGCCTAAGTCAGGAGATAACCTCAAAAGGCAAGCAGAGCCTGAAGAAGAGAAAAAGAGGACACTCCTGAGCAACCACTGAGAAAGAAAAAGAAGATCTCTTCTGGGTTAAGTCCTATCGATGCAGCCCCACTTGGCGTCATTATCTCTGAAGACTCTCATTTTTTGAGAAGTCAGGGCAGTGCTCTTGAGAAAAACCCCACTGACCAAGATGAAGAAGAATTGGAAGGTCAGTTTGATGCTAAGGAGACAGTAGATGTTGAGCAACATGAGACAGCAGATGTTAAGCAACATGAAACAACCAACACTGAGCAAGTTGAAGAAGAGGCTGAGCCAACAACAAATGATCATGCTGATCAAGGGGCAACTTCACCTACTGACTCAATTGAGTCCATTCCTGATGACCCCTCTCCTCAAAAGACTAAGAGATTAAGGAGACTTAAAAAGAAGGCTCATAAATCCCCAGTGATTGATCTTATGGATGACTCACCACTACGGGATCCGATCACTGATCTCTCTGATATGCAGTTTAAATTCTTCTCCAATCCCACTGAGTCTCCTCCAAGAGAGCACCCGGAAAAGCAAGCCTCTATTTCTCAACCAAAGGAACATGTCGACTCAATTGCTACTCTAAGCCAAGGTGATACCGAGCAAGTGCTCGAAGTTCCTGCTCCTCAACATACTGAGCTAGCTAAGGAAACACCTGCTTAGGTCAGTGCTGAAACACCTCAACCTCCTCAAACCAGTCAGCTTCAGCCTGACTCTGAGCAAGTAGATAATTCTGTCGATCATCCTCTTCCACACCCTCAAGTGCAGAATATCAACCAGTCGGCTCCTGCTGGCAATCTAAACTCAAGTCCAGCCGCTGATCATGATGGCACTTCCAATAATGAACTGAACCAAACACCTCCTCCATCCGGTTCCACTCATACTCCGGCATTTGGGCCACACATTGATGGATCCTACAACTACTTACACGCAACTGAGTCTGGTCGAAGAATCATTGACTCAGCTCAAGCTTTGCTCCAGGACCTTCATCAAACCAATGCCGACGCCGCTGGGTCAGTTCCTATTGAGCCAACTCAACTTTCTTCTGTCACTCAGCTTCTCACAGAAATCAAAGGTCTTAAGGATCTTCTGAGTGCCATGACATCACTCCAGTCTCAACAGCCCAAGCAGGAATCAATAACAAAGCTGGCCGAACTCCAGCTGACAATGGTCAATCACATGAACTCTCTCCAGGGTCAACTTCAAAACCTATCAGCTGCGAACTCAATGTATGCAACTTCTGCTGAAGTTCATCAACTCTTCACCCAGCTTCACTCTGAACAAGCCAGAACCAATGAGCAACTCTCTTCCACCTCCTAATGATCCATTGAGCAAATTAGTGAGACTGTCCGTCTACTCAACTTGAGTAAAGAAGAGATGGAAACTGACCAACTCAAGACGAATGAGCTTCTACAACACTCCCAATCCATCTTCAAACATGTGCGTCATTCTAATGCTCAACGTCAGTATTATGACTTGGCTCTACTTAAAATGTTTCATCAAGCCTATGCCATGCTGACTGATAGCATCACCTGGGTTGGGAAGTCTCAAGAATACATACTGAGTATGCTCAGTGCCTCGGTCAGGGTTCCCCGTTCTGTCTTGGATGATGGTGTTCCTGTTTTTTATGGTATAAATGAAACCACACGCAAGCTTAAGGCATTCTCTGTACGGTTAACTCGTGCTGCCCTCAATGACACCTTCATTCCTCCTCCACCCGATGCTGGCAAAACGGGGGAGAAAGAACAAGCTCAAAGAACTCAGCAAACAGGAGAAGCATCTGGAAGTCAGCAGAAACAAAAGGGAAAAGCCAAAAAGCATTCTGTCCATATCAACTACAAGAAAAAATAGCTTGACTAGGATTGCTAGATTTTGCTTTTAAAACTTGTATTCTTTTCCTGGTGTATTTTGTTGTGCTGGCCATTAATCCAACACTATGCATGCATCTACCTTTTTCAAAATTGACTAATCTTATGTGATGCTTACCTATGTTTTGTGCTAAACACTTAACGTATCTTCATTAAATCAACTGTGTTATGTGCTTACATTGCTTCATGATTGTCTGCTGTGTTGATCTATAAGTTGACCTCTTTTATATGTCTTCTTAACTAAAAACCATTGAACAAAGATATACTCAGCGTACTCTGATATCTAAATCTTCCGTAGAACTTAACTGAGTTAAATAGAATATGTTTCATGAGCTGACCTATTTCTGAAAACTGACTTTAGACTTACTTGATTAAACCTTGAAATGTTTAAAGTAAAACTAAGTCAGTAGCTCAACCCTTACGGGAGAGTATCTTGAGAAAAACAAGGTCAACTATCATGGGGGAGCTCAACACTGAGTTCCTTACTGAATATTTTTGCCAACATCAAAATGGGGGAGTTTGTTGAAACACCTTTCCACACGATTTTGATTTGACAAAATTATTTATGTAAATGATAAAAATATTCTAACACACTAAATTTAAATGCTTTGATTTATTCACACTAATGTGTTTTTTCAATGTTGAGTTAATTTGATCTATAAGACATTAAGATAAAAAGCCTAAAGGCCTATAAGAGGAAGTCAAGCCCAAGTCAACAGATCAAGACCTCTCGGCCCAGGAAGACAAAACGCAGTCGTTCTAAGCAAAGCACTAGCTCAGCATGAAGAAGAATCGAGAAGCCTTCTATCAATTGCTTCAAGATGAAGCTGCTGAGTTGAAAGACAAGAAGTACAAGTCAGCGGCAGAACAGAACCAACTTAGAGACAAAGTATTTCTACTTTGGGTAAAGCTCAGAAGATGCAGTAAGCTGTCTGGAAGACTTTACTATAAATGTCGAAACATTCTGTTCATCTGACAAAAAGCTGATGAGCACTGCCGTAGACAGAAGATACAAGAATCTCATTGGCCAACGACACTGAGCACGTCCAGAGTGAAAGCGACAGGAAGCCGTTAGCCTCCAATTGTTATTCCGAAATTCAAAATCACCGGTGCTTGAAGTGTCACTATAAATAGGCCTCTCAAATGCTTCATTCGATGCAGATCTTCAATCAAGTCGAAACGCTGACCAAATTCATACTTGAAGTTCTGTGAGAAAAGCAAAGCAAATCTTACACCAATTCCAATCATTCTGTAAAAGTCTAGAGTGATTTCATTCATCTAAAGTGTCTTAGCAATTGTTGTTTAGGACAAACACTTATCATTTCTAGAAGAATAGAAAGTAGAAGCTGAGTATTCGGTTATAGTACTCAGCGGTAGTTATAGGAGTGAGTAGAGGAATATAGGAAGGTACTCTTGTATACTCAGCTTCTGTTGTAAAAGGTCTCGTGCTCTACCTTGAAAGAGCTCAGTAGAGGATTCAAAAAGCTCGGAACGAGTTCCGGGGACTGGACGTAGGCGGAGAGGCCGAACTAGGATATGTCTGCTGAGTAACATATTTCTAACCTTTAAACTCCTTTATATATTGCTTGCTATAAAACTGACTAAGTAACGAACAGACACTGAGTTGAGTGCACTAAGAAGCTGAGTTCAGGAATAGACTTAAGTGTTATCTCTTGACTCAAGAAAAGAAGCAGACTTAGTCACCAGTTGACTAAGCTTGTGTCTTAAAACTACTTAGCGCCGTTGTGTAAACCTTTTCTCAAAGAAAAGAAGTCAGTCTTAACGGACAAAATTTTAAATAGTTCCTATCCCCCCACTTGGAACTAACCTTGTCACGTTATACGGGACCAACAGTCACTTCCTAAGAAGCTGTCTAGTATCTTGGTTCAACAAGAAGCAATCATCAGTAGCCCTGTCAACAACTGAAGCTGAGTACATTGTTGTTGGAAGCTGTGTGGCTCAAGTCCTATGGATTAAGCAACAGCTTGAGGATTATGGAGTCAAAACAGAAACAATTGAAGTCAAATGCGATAACAAAAGCGCTATTGACCTATCAAAAAATCCAATCTAACACAGCAGGATGAAGCATGTCAGCATAAGGCATCACTTCATTAGAGATCATGTACTCAAGAGTGTGATCAAGCTGACCTACGTACCTACAGATGACCAGCTTGCAGATATCTTCACTAAGCCTTTGGCTCGTGAGCAATTCAGTATATTAAGGGAAGCTATCGGTATGTCTAATCCTCTTTAATAATACTATGTGCTTAATTGAATGTTGAGTGATTACCATGCTGAGTGACTTATGCTAAGTTATTAACTTCTACATGCTGAACTTAATATGTGTTATAGAAAATCACCCTATGCTGAGTAAGACATATATGCTGAGTGATTATCTTAAGATGAGTTACTAAAGTAGTATGAAAACCTTCTACGTATAACTGTGCACTCAGTACCATAAACGTTCGGTATTCTAACAAACTGAGTAAAAGCCCACTTGCACTATTAAATGCTAGCACACGAATTAAATAGCTACCTAGGGTGACGTAAGAAAGAATTAGAAAACACATGCGCCGAATGTGTCATAAATGCCAGGATCTTTGTCGATTGATCATCTCGAGGTAAAACGACTAGTTCAACGTATAGGATCAATTTCAACCCCTATAAATAGTGGAAGATCTCCCACTTATTCCTCTTTACGCTCGAAATCCTTGGCAAATTGATTTTTCATTTCTCTCTCTTTCTAAATCTTAAAACCTCTAAACATGTCGGATTCCCAAAATATCTCCAGCGGTGATTACGACAGAAATCACTCCGATGAAAACCCTAAATCTCCTCCTCAGCAGGAATATAGCAAGACACCCACCAAAGGACAAGGTCAGCATGACCAAACTCCAAACAAGAGCCCTCAAGCTGACCTCGCAACCTCTTCGAAAAAGAAGAAGAAATAGAAGGACAAACAGCCCAAGGAAAAGGTATTCCTTAAAGTCTTTAAAAGTGTTAAGAACCATGAGGTACTTCGCTGTAGGTGGTTCTCTCCGAGCTTCGTAACGGCTAAGCAATCGTTCTGTGAGTGGATCTCGAAAAACGAATGGACAGGACTCTTCTCCCTTCCTGGTAAAGCCTACCCTAGGTTAGTAAGGGAATTCTACTCCAACTTCCGTGTTGACGAAGAAGATGCTGACCATCTGGTAACCTATGTCAAAGGCCAGAAAATAACGATTACCCCATCTTATCTAGCAACCCTGCTAAAACTGCCAACCAAAGGGAAAGAATTCAGGACTACAAAGGAGAAACTTGACCACATCGTGACGTTCTGTAAGCCGGCGGACCACAAAGGGGAAATAGCTAGTACATGCATGGGTCAGAATCAAAAGATGGCTCACTACCTCCTGACTAACTTTATCTTCCCAAAAATCAACTCAGCATCATCAGCCTCAAACTTCGAGCAGTGCTTCATCTGGCACATGCTGACCTATCAACCACTCAATATGCCGGTGTTTCTTATTGGTGCACTTCAACGAAGTACTGGGAAACTCAGGTTGGGGTCCCTCATTACCAGAATCCTTGAAGATCATCAAATAGACTTGATTAATGAGACTGAGTCTTGCGGAACTTAAATCACAGCGGCTCTGCTATTCGGGTTAGTATACGACCAACCCCTCAAGTCTAAAAAAGGAAAAGAGGTCATCGAGGAAAATGAGGAAGAAGTTGATGATGTACAAAATGTGCAACCCAAAGAAGGGAAGAACGCCGTGGCTGAACCTGCTGACCAAGCTAAGCGAGAGAAGAAGAGGAAAGAAATTCAAACCTGTTCCAAAGATGTTGATGATGTTCCAAAGAAAATCCGGGTTGTATCAAAGGGGAAGAAAGTTGATGCTGGACAAACTCAGGACACACCTAAGTCAGCAGAGGAAAGAAAAAGGCAAGTTGAGCCTGAAGAAGAGAGTGAGGAAACTCCAGAGCAACCATTGCAGAAAAAGAAATCTTCGGAGTTAAGTCCTATTGATGCTGCCCCTCTTGGTTTCGTGATCTCCGATGACTCGCATTTCGCCAAAAGTCAAGAAATTGATCTTGAGAAAATCCCTGCTGACCAAGATGAAGAAGAGTTGGGTAATCTCGGAGGTCACTTTGATGCTGAGGAGACAGCAAATGTTGAGCAACATGAGACAGTTAACACTGAGCTGGTTGAAGAAGAAGCTAAGCCAACTGCAAAGGAACATGCTGACCTAGGGGTAAATTCACCTTCTGAATCTCTTGATTCTATTCGAGCTGACCCCTCTCCTCCAAAGGCTAAGAAATTGAGAAGACTTAAGAAAAAGGCTCAGAAGTCGCCAGTTATTAATCTTTTGGGTGATTCTCCTCTGCGGGATCCCATTACTGATCTATCGGATATGCAGTTCCAATTCTTCTCCAATCTCACTGAGCCTTCTCCACAGGAACTTCAGAAAAAGCAAGCCTCTGTTACTCATCCTGAGGAACAAGCCAAGACTCCAGAAAATCCAATCCCTGCGGAGCAAGAGCTCGAAGTCCAAGCTGCTCAAAATGAAAAGCATGCAAAGGAAAATCCTGCTCAAACTGAGTTGCCTCCTCCTGCACCAACTCAAACCAATATTGGGTAGGTCAATATCTCTACTGGTCCACCTCCTTCCACTCTAATATCGCAGAATGTTGAGAAGTCAGTACCTGCAGCTGACCTAAATAAAAGCCCAGCTGGTGACCAAGTTGGCCCCTCCGGTTCCACTCGCATTCCGGCAACTGAGCCAATTCCTGAGGCAACATATGCCTATCTTCATGCTACTGAGTCCGGGCATCGCATTATTGACTCCGCTCAAACTATTCTCCAGGATTTGAACACTTCTCATGCCGATGCTGCTGGGTTTGCAAATGTTGAGTCACCACAAATCTCGTCTATCACTCAGCTCCTCAATGAGATCAAGGGTCTCAAAGATCTAGTAAGTGTTATGACAACAGTCCAAACACAGCAACCCAAGCAAGACTCCATCGTCAAGCTGGCCGAACTATAGTTAATGATGGTGAATCACATGGATTCCCTTCAAGGCCAAATTAATGCTCTTTCTACAGTCAACACGGGCTATGCTACCTCTGCTGAGTTGAATCAACATTTTACCACGTTGAACTCTGAGCTGACCGGCACTCGCGAGCTAATCTCCTCAACTTTTCAATGCTCAATCGAACAGATAAGCGAAGCTGTCCGTCTACTCAACCTGAGTAAAGCAGAGATGGATACTGACTTGGTCAAAACAAATGATATCCTGAACTATTCCCAAGCCATTTTCAAACATGTGCTCCACACGAATGCTCAATGTCAGTTCTATGACTCGACTTTGCTCAAGATGTACCATCAAGCTTATGCCCAACTGACTGACACAATCACATGGATTGGGAAATCCCAGGAATATATACTCAGTATGCTCAGTGCCTCTATACGAATTCCCGTGATACCTTGGACGATGGTATTCCAGTGTTTGATGGTCTAAGGGAAAGCACGAAAAGGCTCAAAGCGTATTCAGTCAGATTAACTCGTGCTGCTCTCAATGACACTTTCGTTCCTCCTCCGTCCTATGGTGGCAAAATGGGGGAGAAAGAACAAGCTGATAGAACTCAGCACATAGGAGAAGCATCTGGTAGTCAGCAGGAAAAGGGAAAAGGCAAAGTCAATACTGCCCAAGTCAATAGGAAGAAATAGTTTGGCCAGTTCAGTTTGCTAGCTTTTATTCTTGACTTGTATTTTTGTGTTTCCCTTATCTGGCGTATTTTGTCCTGCTGACTATCTATAAAATCAGGCATCTTTTATTCCAAATTGATTGATTTCATGTGATGCTTACTTACGTATTGTGCTTTATACTATGCTTTATGCTAATCTGTCTTAATTGAACAAACAAACGAAAGAAAAAGGAATATACTCAGTACACATTTGACTTGATACACTTGCTCTGAAAAAAGTTTTCCCATAACTCTGATATCAAACTAACCATGTATCAAAACTGAGTCAAAACATATTCCACATATTGACCTCTTCTAAAAGCTGACCTAGGCTCATTTGAATTAGATCTTGGAAGGTCTAGAAATGAACTAAGTTAGTATACGCATGCCTTAATTTTACTCAATTGAATCTTTAGAAGGTTTAGAGTTAAGTTAAGTCAATAGATGCAACCCTTACGGGGGAGTAATTTCAGAAGCTTAAAAAGAATTTCAATCATGGGGAATCTCAATGCTGAATTCCATCAATTAAATATTTTGCCAACATCAAAATGGGGGAGTTTGTTGAAACACCTTTCCACATGATTTTGATTTGACAAAATTATTTAAGTTAATCCATGATTAAGGGACAATTAAATTTAAGTGCTTTGATTTAATTGTACTAATATGTTTGTTCAATGTTGAGTATAAATATAAATACAAACAGAAATAAAAAGTAAGACAGGACGAAGTCAGCATAAGATCACAACACAAGCTGAGTAGAGTGGAACTCAACGTGAGAGAAGATAAGTCATCTTCAGAACAGAAGCTTAAAGATCAAGAAGCTGAGTGGAACGAAACTCAGTATCAAAAGTAGAAAAGTCTTCCGAGAACTATGTCTTGCAGAATGAAGCTGACCATGGAAGCTGAGTAAAAGAGAAGCTCAGTATATGCATTAGCAAACAATCACAAACAACGACTATCAAAGACGAGCTGAGTGATCTTCAGGACAGTATGAATGATCCGTTTGCTAAAAGACAAGCTCCGAAAACTGTCTGCACCAATAATAGAAACCTTGGAATTACGCAAAAGCCAATTTCGAGATGCATGGGTCAAATGTTTGTTAGCTAAAAGACGAACTGGCACAAGAAGACGAAATCTGCGAGAAGAAGACAAACCTGACGACTGTGAATTTCAGACGACATGATTGGCCTGCAAAACTGAAGCTGACCAGAACTTGTCTAAAAAATGAGCCGTTTGGATCAACGGACAAATCCAAAGTTCAAACCATTTCTGCTTCAGACCTCAACTATAAAAAGGACATGATCATTCTTGGATCATAAGCCTATCACAACAAGAACAAAAAGAGTATACATACAAAGCACACAAAAGCCAAAAGAGATCTTACACCAAATTTCTATTCTTGTGTAAAAGCTAGATTGATTTTCTGTAATCATCTAAATTGTTCTTCATTCAAAAAGAACAATTTGTATCAATTGTAAAATTGAGAGTGTTGTGCTGTGGTAGAGAAATCTAGGTGTTTGGCTATAGCACTTAGTAGGAGTTGAGTAGACGAATAGAGGAAGGTACTCTTGCATATTCAACTGCCTTGTAAACGGTTTGTGCTCTACCTTTAAAGAGCTCAGTATTGGATTTAAAAAGTCCGGATGGACTCTGGGGACTGGACGTAGGTGGAGAGGCCGAACCAGGATAAGTCGTACTGAGTAATCTCTAACTCTCTCTCAATATATATATATATATATATATATATATATATATATATATCTATCTGTATGTGTTGCGTGTCATATTTACTCAGCATATAAATTGTTTAAACTGACACTGAGTAAATAAGAGTGTTGAGTTGGAAGCTGACCACAATAGTGTCAATTCCCAACTCATACATAAAATAGTTCTAGTCAACATATGACTAAAGCTGTCTTACACTATAATCGGTCGTGTTGACCAAATCTGAGTTAACTAAACTCAAGAAAATATATTAAGTCAGATTAATTAAATTGGAAAAAGTTATATTAGTTCCTAACCCTCCCCTGGAACTAATCACACGGGACCAACAAGTGGTATCAAAGCTTAATAGCTCACTATTCAAAGATTTAACAATCTTGAGCTGATCCCGATAAATGGCTGAGAACAGCACTCGTTTCCTTCCAGGGAACCAAACAACACAGATACTCCAAGAGGGGTTATCAATTAGTCGGCCTCCCCTATTCTTTGGATCTAATTATACATTCTGGAAGAATAGGATGAAGAACTTTATTCAAGCCACAAACATGAGTGCATGGCTTGCAATAGTTCAAGGCCCATATGTGCCTTATAAAACTGTTGACAATGAGAAAGTTGTTAAGAGTGAAACTGATTGGTCAGAAGATGACCTTAAAAAAATTACAAAACAATGCTTCGGCTATCAATATGCTTCACTGTGCATTAGATGCTGCAGAATACAATAAGATTTCAGGTTGCGAGTCAGCACAAGAGATTTGGAAGAAGCTCGAAGTAACCTACAAAGGTACAAGCAAGGTCAAGGAATCAAAGGTGAACCAACATATGAGATTATACGAGCTGTTTGAGATGAACGAAAATGAGGACATCTCAGGAATGAACGCTAGATTCACCAACATCATAAATGAGCTAAAGAGGCTCAGTAAGAACTTCACTGAAGAAGAGCAGGTGAAGAAAATCCTGAGAAGCTTACCAAAAAGTTGGCAAGCTAAGAAAACTATCGTGGAGGAGGCTCAAGACTTGACCACATATAAATATGACGAGCTGATCGGATCTCTGCTGACTCAAGAGATCTCTATGAAAAATTTTGAAGCAAAAGAAAAGTCAGAAGACGAGAAACAAAAATCACTTGTCATGAAAGCTGACTCAACCGAAGCTGACTCATCTGATGATGAGGAAATGGCCATGTTCACAAGGAAGATGAAGAAGTTGTTTAGAAAGAATGAAAAGAACAGCAAGAGGCCATTCAGAAGAGGCGACAGGTACAAAGCTCAGTCCAGTGACAAATACAAAAAGGATAGCTCCAAGTCTGTCACATGCTTTGAGTGCCATCAAACTGGGCACATTAAGTCAAGCTGCCCTAATCTAAAGAAAGAAAAGAAGGGAAGCAAAAAGGCAATGGTGGCCACATGGAGTGACAGCGATGAGTCAACATCATCTGAAGCTGATGCCACCGAGTCAGCAAACATATGCTTTATGGCCGATGATGCTGCTGACCACACTCGATCTGAGCAAGTTGACCTCTCTGAAGAATCTGAACAGGAGGAATACTCAAATGAGGTAACATCATTACACTTGCTTAGAAATGAAATGATTAACGCCCTGAGTGATTTATACACACTGACTAAAAAGTGTAACAAGAAAATAAAGGCACTCAGCAGGCGATGTGACGAGATTGAAGAAGTCAAACTTAGTGACCTTCGATATCTTCTCCAAGACAACTCAACTTTGCTTTGTAACATGGAAATTATGAACAAGTTCATCTCGGAGGTCCAATCAGATTCAAAGAAACTAAAAAAGGATGTCACATACCTACAGAGCCAAACTAAAGGCTCAAACAAAAATAAATCCCATGTTGAGTACTCAGGTACTAGTCAGCATAGACAGTTCAATCAATATGACTGCTGTGGGAAAAGGGGACACACAACAGATGTGTGTTGGTACAACAAGCGGATTGTCCAATGTGACTTCTGCAGAAAGAAAGGACATACCACTAAGGTATGTTGGCATGCTCAGCACAATGGTGCTGACCAAAAACAAAGTCACCCCAAGAGGGTAACATTCTGTGACTTCTGTTGTAAACAAGGCCACACTATAAAAGTATGCCGTCACAAATTAAAACATGACTTTGCACCTGTTTATGCTAACAAACGAGGACCCAAAAAGAATTGGGTACCTAAAGATGAATGATTCAAAATGCAGGTGACCCTGAGGTGCGTGGAGAAGTCAAAACTGTGGTATATTGACAGCGCATGCTCGAGGCATATGACTGGTGATGAAACTCAGTTCATCACACTTGAGCTTAAACGAGGTGGAAACGTAAGCTTTGGAGACAATAAGAAGGGTAAGATAGTAGGATCAGGTACTATCGGAGGTAACCCCACCATTGACTCAGTCTTCTTAGTTAAGGGTCTCAAATATAACCTATTGAGTGTAGCTCAGCTTTGTGATAGCGGTAGACAGGTTATATTTGATGCTACTCAGTGTCGGATACTCGAGGGAAAAACAAATAATTTAATTTTAACTGCCCCTCGTGTTGACAATGTATATATGTTGAGTTTAGAAAAACATTTTTCCAAAAATCTATGCTTAGTATCTAAAGAGGATAACTCCTAGCTATGGCATAGGAGACTTGGTCATGTAAGCATGGACCTCCTTGCCAAATTAGCTAGAAAGCAATTAGTTGAGGGTTTGCCCAAATTGAAATTTGAAAAAGATCAATTATGTAATGCTTGTCAGCAAGGTAAACAAACGAAAAAGTCTTTTCAAAGTAAAAACATTGTCTCAACCAAAAGACCATTGGAATTACTACATTTGGACCTTTTCGGACCTGTCCAGCCACTCAGCTTGGGCGGTAAGAAATTCTCCTTAGTCATTGTAGATGATTTCTCTCGGTATACTTGGATCATCTTGCTGAGTAGCAAGGATGAAACATTTGAGATGTTCACCACATTGATTAAAAAGCTTGAAAATGACAAAAACCTAAAAGTAGCTCATATTAGAAGCGACAATGGTGGAGAATTCAAAAACCAACAGTTTGACGAATTCTATGAAACCAGTGGTATTGACCACAACTTCTCTGCACCTAGAACTCCTCAACAAAATGGGGTTGTTGAAAGGAAGAACAGAACAATTGTCGAAATTGCTAGGACAATGTTGAGCGAAAATAGGCTTCCAAAGTATTTCTGGGGTGAAGCTGCCCACACAGCTTGCTACATACTAAATAGAGCTTTAGTTAGACCTATTCTCAAGAAAACCCCATACGAACTTTGGAAAGGATGAAAGCCCAACATTGGCTACTTTCGTGCCTTTGGGTGTAAGTGTTTTGTACTCAATACAAAAGATAACCTTGCAAAATTTGAAGCTAAAGCTGATGAAGCGATCTTTTTAGGGTACTCAACTAACAGTAAAGCATATAGAGTATATAATAAACGAACTCAAGTTGTTGAAGAGTCTGTCTATATAGAGTTTGATGAAATTGACCCTGCAGGAAAGACAACTCAGTCCGCTGAAGATGAACCGAGCTCAGCTTCCACTAACCAAACAGGAGCTACTGAGTCATCAGTACAAGGGCTGACCAAAGGTAAACACGAATCCAAAATTACCTTTGCTGACCAATCTATTCCTACAGATATTGTAGAAACACATATTCCAGACGACTCAACATTACCTAAAGAAATAAAAATCCCAAGAGGACATTCGGAGAAGTCCATTCTTGATGCCGCTGACAACAAGCTGATGACAAGAGATCAGCTTAGAAAGTATCTCGGCAATGTTGCATTCGTCTCAGTAAATGAGCCAAAGAACTTCGTCGATGCTGAGCACGATGAATACTGGATCAATGCTATGCAAGAGGAGCTTGATCAATTCACGAGAAATGAGGTATGAGATTTAGTACCAAAACCTAGAAATCAAAAGACCATAGGAACTAAGTGGGTCTTTAGAAATAAATTAGATGAGCAAGGCAACGTAGTCAGAAACAAAGCCCGACTTGTAGCCCAAGGCTATGGTCAGTAAGAGGGCATTGACTATGGTGAGACCTTTGCTCCTGTTGTGAACTTTAAACTATATCAAATGGATGTTGAAAGTGCTTTTCTTAATGGCTTTATAAACGAAGAGGTATATGTTAGTCAGCCTCCAGGGTTTGAAGATCCAAAATTTCCAAACCACGTTTATAAACTCAAGAAGGCCCTGTATGGCCTAAAGCAAGCACCACGTGCTTGGTATGAGAGGTTGACCAACTTCCTCCTGACCAGGAACTATGTCAGAGGCAAAGCTGACACAACCTTGTTCATTAAGAAAAAGGGTAAAAATACATTGCTTGCACAAATTTACGTAGATGATATAATCTTTGGTGCTACTGACGAGTCTATGTGCAAAGAATTTAGTAAACAGATGCAAACTGAGTTCGAGATGTCTATGATGGGCGAACTCAACTTCTTCCTTGGACTTCAAATCAAGCAAGGTAAGAATGGCATCTTTATTAGTCAGTCCAACTATGCCAAGGAAATGCTCAAAAAGTTCGATATGGAAGATTGTAAACCCATATCAACCCTAATAGGTACTGACACTGTCCTATGTACGGATGAGAAAGGTAAGTCAGTAGATAGTAAGCTATATCGAGGTATGATTGGCTCTTTACTCTATCTTACTGCTAGTAGACCTGATATTCAGTACTCAGTATGCTATTGCGCTAGATATCACTCTGACCCCAGGGAATCTCACCTTGTAGCTGTAAAACGAATTTTTAGATATTTGTAGAGCTCAGTTAATGCAGGTTTATGGTATCCCAATTCAAATAACTTCACACTCATTGGATACACTGATGCTGACTATGGACGAGATAAGCTAGAGCGTAAGAGTACTTCAGGAGGATGTCACTGTTGAAACACCTTTCCACATGATTTTGATTTGACAAAATTATTTATGTAAATGATAAAAATATTCTAACACATTAAATTTAAATGCTTTGATTTATTCACACTAATGTGTTTGTTCAATGTTGAGTTAATTTGATCTATAAGACATTAAAATAAAAAGCCTAAAGGCCTATAAGAGGAAGTCAAGCCCAAGTCAACAGATCAAGACCTCTCGGCCTAGGAAGACAAAACGCAGTCATTCTAAGCAAAGCACTAGCTCAGCATGAAGAAGGATCGAGAAGCCTTCTATCAATTGCTTCAAGATGAAGTTGCTGAGTTGAACGACAAGAAGTACAAGTCAGCGGCAGAACAGAACCAACTTAGAGACAAAGTATTTCTACTTTGGGTAAAGCTCAGAAGACGCAGTAAGATGTCTGGAAGACTTTACTATAAATGTCGAAACATTCTGTTCATCTGAAAAAATGCTGCTGAGCACTGCCGTAGACAGAAGATACAAGAATCTCATTGGCCAACGACACTGAGCACGTCTAGAGTGAAAGCGACAGGAAGCCGTTAGCCTCCAACAGTTATTTCGAAATTCAAAATCACCGGTGCTTGAAGTGTCACTATAAATAGGCCTCTCAAATGCTTCATTCAATGCAGATCTTCAATCAAGTTGAAACGCTGACCAAATTCATACTTGAAGTTCTGTGAGAAAAGTAAAGCAAATCTTACACCAATTCCAATCATTCTGTAAAAGTCTAGAGTGATTTCATTCATCTAAAGTGTCTTAGCAATTGTTGTTTAGGACAAACACTTATCATTTCTAGAAGAATAGAAAGGAGAAGCTGAGTACTCGGTTATAGTACTCAGCGGCAGTTATAGGAGTGAGTAGAGGAATAGAGGAAGGTATTCTTGTATACTCAGCTTCTGTTGTAAAAGGTTTCGTGCTCTACCTTTAAAGAGCTCAGTAGAGGATTCAAAAAGCTTGGAACGAGTTCCGGGGACTGGACATAGGCGGAGAGGCCGAACCAGGATATGTCTACTGAGTAACATATTTTTAACCTTTAAACTCCTTTATATATTGCTTGCTATAAAACTGACTAAGTAACGAACAGACATTGAGTTGAGTGCACTAAGAAGCTGAGTTCAGGAATAGACTTAAGTGCTATCTCCTGACTCAAGAAAAGAAGCAGACTTAGTCACCAGTTGACTAAGCTTGTGTCTTAAAACTACTTAGCGCCGCTGTGTAAACTTTTTCTCAAAGAAAAGAAGTCAGCCTTAACGGACAAAATTTTAAATAGTTCCTATCGCCCCCCCCCCCCCCCCTTGGAACTAACCTTGTCACGTTATACGTGACCAACAAGTGGTATCAGAGCTTAAAAGCTCACTGAGCAAGATATAACTATCTTGAGCTGATCCCCACAATGGCTGAGAACAACACTTGTTTCCTCCCAGGAAATCAGACAACTCAGATTCTTCCTGAGGGACTGTCCATTACTCGGCCTCCTCTGTTCTTCGGGTCTAACTACACCTTTTGGAAGAACAGAATGAAAAATTTCATTCAGGCAACAAATATGAGTGCATGGCTTTCTATAGTCCAATGCCCATTTGTTCCTGTTGAAAGTGTTGACGGCCAAACGGTTGTCAAAGCTGAGGTTAAGTGGACAAAAGATGGCCTCAAGAAGCTACAAAATCATGCTTCGGCTATGAACATGCTTCACTGTGCGTTAGATGCTGCAGAGTACAACAAGATTTCAGGATGTGAGTCAGCGCAGGAAATCTGGAAGAAACTGGAGGTCACCTATGAAGGAACCAACAAAGTTAAGGAGTCCAAGGTGAACCAGCACATGAGGTTGTACGAGCTGTTTGAAATGAATGATGATGAAGGAATCTCTGAAATGAACTCAAGATTCACAAACATAATCAACGAGCTCAAAAGACATGGCAAGATCTTTACTGAGGAAGAGCAAGTCAAGAAGATACTAAGGAGCCTTCCCAAAAGCTGGCAAGCCAAGAAAACTGCTATTGAGGAAGCTCAAGACTTGACCACCTACAAGTATGATGAACTCATTGGATCTCTGCTGACCCATGAGATCTCAATGAAGAATTTTGAGGTGAAGGAGAAGTCTGAGGACAAGAAGCAAAAGTCTCTTGTCATGAAAGCTGACTCCACTGATGGGAGCTCAACAGACGATGAAGAGATGGCCATGTTCACTAGAAAAATGAAAAGGTTGTTCAGAAAGAATGATAAATATTCCAAGAAGCCTTACAAGAAGTTTGACAAGTACAAAGCTGAGTCTAGCGACAGCAAGTACAAGAAGGACAGCTCAAAGCCCATCACATGCCTTGAATGTCATCAGACTGGCCATATCAAATCAAGTTGTCCTACCTTGAGAAAGAAAAGGAAGAATAGCAAGAAGGCAATGGTGGCAACCTGGAGTGATAGTGATGAGTCATCATTATCAGGAGCTGATGCCACTGAGTCAGCAAAGATCTGCTTCATGGCAGATGAGCTTGCTGAGCCTTGTGTTTCTGAGCATGCTGACCCATCCATTGCATCTGACGATGAGGCACACTCAACTGAGGTAATATCACTACCCCTGCTCAGAAATGAAATGATAAATGCCCTGAGTGACCTCTACACACTTATCAAAAAGTGTAACAAGAAGGTTAGAGCACTCAGCAGGCGATGTGATGAGATTGAAGAGGTCAAACTGAGTGACCTTCGATATCTTCTCCAAGACAACTAAACTTTGCATAGCAACGTTGAAACTATGCACAAGTTTGTCTCAGAGGTCCAATCAGATTCTAAGAAACTGAGAAAGGACATCACATCTATTCAGAATCAACTCAAGATTCCGAATAAAAGAAATATTCCTCTGAACACTCAGCACTGAAGTACTAGTCAACAGGCATGGAATCCTCAGCGGAATGTTCAGTGTGACTTCTGTGGGAAGAAGGGACACACCACAAAGGTGTGTTGGCATGCTCAGCACTGGGGTGCTGACCAGCCAGTGAGATATCCCAAACGGAAGGTCAGCTGTGACTTCTGTGGGAAAAATGGACACACTGTCCAAGTGTGTCGTCATAAGATTAAATATGATGCTTTACCTGCTGAGCCTAACAAACAAGGACCCAAAAAGACTTGGGTACCTAAAGATAACTAGCTATATTGCAGGTGAGCCTGAGGTGTGCTGAGAAGTCAAAAATGTGGTACATTGACAGCGCATGCTCGAGGCATATGACTGGTGATGAAACTCAGTTCATCACACTTGTGCGTAAACGAGGTGGAAGCGTAAGTTTTGGAGATAAGAAAAAGGGTAAGATAGTAGGGTCAGGAACCATTGGTGGTAATCCTACTATTGAGTCAGTCTCCCTAGTCAGTGGACTTAAATATAACTTACTCAGCGTGGCTCAGCTATGTGATAACGGGAGAAAAGTTATATTTGATAACACTGGATGTAAAATACTCGAGGGAAAAACAAATGAATTGATTTTAACTGCCCCTCGTATTGATAATGTCTTTATGCTGAATTTGGAAAAGAAATTTTCGAAAAATGTATGCTTAGTGTCAAAGGAAGAAAATTTCTGGCTACGGCACAGGAGACTTGGTCATGTAAGCATGGACCTCCTGGCCAAATTAGCAAGAAAGAAATTAGTTGAGGGACTGCCAGAACTTAAGTTCAAAAAGGATCAATTATGCAATGCTTGTCAGGCTGGAAAACAAACTAAAACATCTTTTCAAAGTAAAAACATTGTCTCAACCAAGCGTCCACTCGAGTTGCTACACTTGGATCTCTTCAGACCAGTCCAGCCGCTAAGCTTGGGTGGTAGGAGATTTTCCTTGGTAATCATTCTATAAAGTCCATGTTAATGTCCGTCTAAATACTTCCTGGAATTGGTAAAGGATGTAGTAAGTCATTGGAATTGGTTATTTCATACTTGCAAGTCTAGCAGGTTGTGCATCTCTGATGTCATTTCGTACATCCCTTTCCATCCATTTCCAATAAAATAGTTGTTGCAATCTTTTGTAGGTAGCATGCATACCTGAGTGCCCTCATAGAGATGAATCATGACCTAATTGCAATAGTTTGGTTTTGAGCGCAGGAATATCGCCCACCATTAATCTTCCTTTTCTCCTAAGTGTAGAGTCCTTCCATGTGTAGGGCCTTGTAGGATAATGAGTGGTCCTTGTTGGTCCCGTGTGATTAGTTCCAAGGGGGGGTTAGGAACTAATATAACTTTTTTCGTTTAATTGTGTGCTGACTTAGTTATTTTGCAAGTTGGTCAGCTCAGCTTTTGGTCAGCTTGGCCAGATATACTATAAGACAGCTTTGGACGGATATTGACTAAAGCTGTTTTATTTATAAGTTAGGTATTGACACTCTTGGAGGTCAGCTTCTAACTCAGCACTTGAAATTACTCAGAGTCAACTTTAAACAATTTTATATGCTGAGTAAATTTCACATACAACACATGCACATATATATATTGAGAGAGTTTAGAGATTACTCAGTATCACTTATCCTGGTTCGGCCTCTCCGCCTACGTCCAGTCCCCAGAGTCCTCCGGGCTTTTAGAATCCAATACTGAGCTCTTTAAAGGTAGAGCACAAACCAATTACAAGGCAGTTGAATATGCAAGAGTACCTTCCTCTATTCGTCTACTCAACTCCTACTAAGTGCTACAATCCAGCACCTAGATTTCTCTACCACTGAATGTTTACAGCCAAACACTCAGCATAGCACTCTCTATTTTACAATTGATAAACACTTGTTCCTTTTCAAATAAAGAATACTTTAGAAGATTACAAGTAATCACTCTAGCATTTACACAAAGAATGAAAGATGGGTGTAAGATCTATTTTTGTAACTGAGTGCTTTTTTATCTTTTCTCTTTTGTATTTTTCTCTTTGTAATCCGGCAATGATCCAAGGATTTTGATTGTCCTTATATAGGAGAAAATCTGGGATCGGATCATTTTGAAATGATGTAGCCGTTAAGGTTAAAACGGCTCTCTTAGGGGACAGATTCTGGTCAGCTTCAGACTGTTCCGACCATTCCTTTCCTCTGCATTTCTTCAGACGTCAGGCTTGTCCTCTTGTGTCTGGCTTGTCTTTTTGTGTCAGTTGTCCTTTACCAATAATCCATTGACCCATACATCTCGGAATGTGTCTTCTGCGTATTTCCAAGGATTCAATTATTGGTACAGAGGGGCGGTAATCATTGTCTTTTAGCTAACGACTTTTTCATGCTGTCCTGAAGAATCACTCAGCTTCTACTTTGTAAAACCTTGTCATTTACAATTTCCAATCTGAGTATAAGTTTAGTCAACTCAGCTTCGTGAGACAGTTGTTGTGGGCGTGTATGTCTTTGTCTTTTGATGCTAAGTTTAATTCCACTTAGCTTGATACTTTAGGCTTCTATGCTGACCTCTTCCTGTCTTACTTCTTATATTTATCTTTATTTATATTTATACTCAACATTGAACAAACGGATTAGTACAATTAAAATAAAGCACATAAATTTAATTGTCTCTTAATCATGGATGATTTTGTCAAATCAAAATCTTGTGGAAAGGTGTTTCAACAAACTCCCCCATTTTGATGTTGGCAAAATGCATAATTATGGAACTCATTTTTGAAATTCCCCATGATTGATTTATCTTTCATATTTCTGAAATTTCTCCCCCGTAAGGGTTGCATCTGTTAATTTACCTCTTAAACCTACCAAGATTTATTTGAGATATACTAAGGATGTGTGTACTGACTATATTTAGCTCTAATTAATTTTGAGTCTAGGTCAGCTTTCAGAAATGCTTGAATACTCAGTTTAATTTACTCGTTATTATGTATACTGAGTATTTGCTTGTTCAATGTTTATGTTAATGTGTATTGACGAGCATGGCATTTGAACAGAATAAAGAAAAACAGTTCATTGAATGAAACATACACATACATAAAACTTATGCCCACAAAATAGATTTTTAAACAAAAACTTAAGTTTCACTTCTTCACTTCTTCACACAGCTTTACCCTTTCCTTTCACTTTGCTTCCTGATGCACCTGTCTGTTGTTGAGTTCCAGGTTTAGTTCTCTCCGCCGTTTTGCCAGCATCGGGTTTGTAGACAAAGGTTTCATTTCTTGCAGCTGAGGATAGAACATTCGAATAGCGTTGTAAATGCTTCGTGCTCTCACTCAAGCCGTCTATGACAGGAACGCAATCATCTCGAACGTTTCGAGGAACGGGGATGGATCCAGTGATCAGGTTGATAATACACTCATGGGACTTGCTAAGCCATGTAAGGGAGCTGGTGATCTGAGCAAAGGATTGATGATACATCTTCAATAGGGCAGAATCATAGAAGATGCGTTGAGCATTGTCATAGCAAACAGCCTATAGAATACCTTGGGAGAGTTTATCATTGATGGGATCAACATCCATCTGAGCCTTGTTGACACTGAGACGACTTACGGCTTCACTGAGTTGATCAATTGTACATTGAGAAGTGGAGGAAATGAGTTCTCGTGTACATGTAAGATCGGCAGTCAGCTTGGCAAAGCATCCCTGCAACTCAGCAGATGTGGCATACTCAAGATTGGCCGTTGGCCCAAGGTTGGGTAGTTCTGCTCTCAGTTTGGCAAATTGTTGATCTAACTCAGCTGAAGTTGCATATCCTGGATTAGGGGCAGAGAGATGATTGATTTTACCTTCAAGGGAGTTCATGTGGTTGATCATCAGAAGGAATAGCTCAGTCAGCTTGGCAATGTGATCTTGCTTAGGTTGCTGTGATTGGACGGTGGTCACAATACTGATAAGATCCTTGAGTCCCTTAATTTCCGTGAGAAGTTGAGTGATGGCAGAGATATTTGTGGACTCAGGATGAGTAGACCTAGCAGCATCAGAAGTGGTGAACTCCTGGAGAAGAGATTGAGCCGTTTCGATGATGCGACGGCCAGACTGAGTTGCACTAAGATAGGCATGTTGCTCAGTTGAAGTTGGCTCAGATGCAGGAATGGAGGTGGAGCTGGATGGCGATGGAGTTGGCTGCTTACTAGCTTGAGCAATTGGGTCTTGATCAGGATGTGGAGTTGGAACAGGTGGATCCATAGTTTTCTCCCCATATTGAGTGGCTGGATCTTCGAGCTCTTGCTCGGCAGGATTTGGATCTTGTGGAGTCTTGGCATGTTCCTCAGTCCGAGTAACAGAGGCTTGATTTTGCTCTGAATCCTTAGGAGGAGACTCAACATGATGGGAAAAATACTTAAACTGGATTTCGGATGGATCCGTGCTCTGCTCCAAAGATGGAGACTCAGCCAAGAGATCAAAAAGAGGGGTTTTGACAGCTTTCTTTTTCAGTCTTCTGAGGGACTTAGTTTTTGGAGGTGATGGGTCAGTTTGAACATCTTCATCCTCAACCTCAGCTTCAACATTCAGATCCTCTCTTTGATGTTCCTCTTCTTCTTGGTCAACATCATGTGCCTCTTGATTTTGCTCAATATTATCATGCTCAGCTTGCCCTTTCCTTTTCTCTGTAACCTGGGGTAGGTCAGCATCAATATTCTTACCTCTTGTGATAGCCCTCTTCTTTCTGGGCACAGTTTCAATGTCCTTGGCACAAGTGGCCAGTGTCTTTCTCTTCTTCTTTGCCTTAGAGGATTCGGCAGGAACTTCCTCTGTTTCAACTTCTGGCTCAGCATCATCTGCTGCTAGCTCACTTTCAATTTCTTGCTCAGCATCGTTTTCTTCCTCATCCTCCTCAACATCTTCACCTCCCTTTAGTGGTTGGTTGAACAATAACCCAATTAGCAGAGCTGCGGTTATTTCTATTCCCAAACTTTTAGTCTCAGTGATGGTTTCAATCTTGCGATCTTTAAGGATCTTGGTGATGAGAGATCCTAGTCGAAGTTTCTTTCCCCCTCGTTGAAGTGCTCCAACAAAAAACACAGGCATATTCAGCGGACAATAGGTTAGCATGTGCCATATGAAGCACTGCTCAAAGTTGGATGCCGACGAGGCGGAGTTGAGTTTAGGGAAGATGAAGTTTGTTAAGATGTAGTGCGCCATTTTCTGGTTTTGCCCCATGCTCGTGCTGGGTATTTCTCCTTTGTAATTTTTGGGTTTGCAAAAACCTTTCATTTGGTCAAGCTTTTTCGTTGACACCTTTTCTTTTGTTGTTCTGAACTCGGTTCCTTTGTTGGGCATGTTGAGTAAGGTTGCCAAGTAGGACAGAGTGATTACAATCTTGTGACCCTTAACGTGCGTCTCCAGATAGTCAGCATCGTCCTCATCAACATGGAGGCCGGAGTAGAATTCCCTAACCAATCGTGGATAGGTGGTTCCAGGGAGAGAGAAAAGGCCTGCCCACTCGTTCTTCTCAATCCATTCACAGAATGGCTTTTCGGCAGTAACGAAGCTGGGAGAGAACCAGCGGAATTTGAGGACTTCCAGATTGTGGACTTTTGAGTGAACTTTGACCATCGTTCTAACCTTGGGTTTCTTCTGTTTTGAGGAACTTACCGGGTCCGTTTGACGGCGTTTGTTCGGAGTTAGGTTAGACTTAGGAGGAGATTTAGGGCTTTCATCGGTGATCAATTTTCCAGAATTTTCACCAGAGATTTTCTGAGTGTTGGTCATTTTAGAGATTTTTGTGGAGGATTTGAGAGAGAGAGATTCTGAATACCAAAGGATTTACGCGTGAATAGATTTGAGGAGTAATTCATCCAGTATTTATATATCCCTAAAACGGTCCTATTAATTGAACTAGCCGTTTATCCTTGGGGCGTTCAACCGACAGAGATTCTGTCATTTATGACATTTCCGGCGCATGGGTTGTCTCATAATTGTTTGCCTCTCCTAGGTGCTTTTTATTACACGTGTTGGCATTTAATGGTGCAAGTGGGTTTTAGCACGGTTTTCCTAGGAAATGAACCGTTTGTGATATTGAGTACTTAGTTCTATCAAGATGAATTTTCTATCTTAGTACATGATAGTAGCTCAATATATGTTCCTACTCAGGATAATTACTCAACATGTATGTCAACTCAGTATGAGGTGATTTTTCTATATTTCAATGTTCAGTAAGTAGGAGTTATTTTACTCAGCATGGCATTTGCACAGCATTCAAATTTTCACTCAACATGGCAATCACTCAACATTCATTAGAGAATTATTGAAGGGGATTAGACATACCGATAGCTTCCCTTAGTATGTTGAATTGTTCACGTGCCAAGGGCTTGGTGAAGATATCTGCAAGCTGTTCATTTGTTGGCACATAGGTAAGCTTGATCTCATCTTTCAGTACATGATCTCTAATGAAGTGATGCCTTATGCTGACATGCTTCATCCTGCTATGTTGGATTGGATTTTTGGACAGATCAATGGCACTCTTGTTGTCACATTTGATCTCTATTGTTTCAGTCTTTACTCCACAATCCTCAACCTGTTGCTTTATCCATAGAACTTGAGCAACACAGCTTCCAGCAGCCACATACTCAGCTTCAGTTGTAGACAGGGCTACGGATGATTGCTTCTTGCTGAACCAAGATACTAGACAGCTTCCAAGGAAGTGACATCCTCCCGAAGTGCTCTTACGTTCTAGCTTATCTCGTCCATAGTCAGCATCAGTATATCTAATGAGTGTGAAGTCATTTGAAGTTGGATACCATAGACCTGCATCAATTGAGCTCTGCAAATATCTAAAAATTCTTTTTACAGCCGTTAGATGAGATTCTCTGGGGTCAGCTTGATATCTCGCACAATAACATACTGAGTACTATATATCAGGTCTACTAGCTGTGAGATAAAGTAGGGAACCTATCATACCTCGATAGAGTTTACTATCTATTGACTTACTTTTCTCATCTTTGCATAGGACAGTATCAGTACCCATAGGGGTTGATATGGGTTTGCAATCTACCATGCTGAATTTCTTTAACATTTCCTTGGTGTACATGGACTGACTTATGAAGATGCCATTCTTACCTTGCTTGATTTGGAGTCCAAGGAAAAAGTTGAGTTCCCCCATCATGGACATCTCGAACTCAGTTTGCATCTGTTTGCTAAATTCTTTGCACAAAGATTCGTCAGTAGCACCAAATATTATATCATCTACATATATTTGTGCAAGCAGGGTGTGTTTTCCCTTTTTCTTAATGAACAAGGTTGTGTCAGCTTTTCCCCTGACATAGTTCCTGGTCAGCATGAAGTTGGTTAACCTTTCATACCAAGCTCTTGGAGCTTGTTTTAGGCCGTACAGGGCATTTTTAAGTTTATAAACGTGGTTTGGAAATTTTGGATCTTCAAACCCAAGAGGTTGATTAACATATACCTCTTCGTTTATGAAACCATTAAGAAATGCACTTTTGACATCCATTTGGTATAACTTAAAGTTCATGAAAATGGCATAGGCACACAATATTCGTATTGCTTCTAACCTAGCAACAGGTGCAAATGTTTCCCCATAGTCAATTCCCTCTTGCTGACTATAGCCTTGAGCTACAAGTCGAGCTTTGTTCCTTATCACATTTCCATGCTCATCTAGTTTGTTTCTAAAAACCCACTTAGTTCCTATAGGCTTTTGATCCCTAGGTCTAGGCACTAAATCCCATACCTCATTTCTGGTGAATTGGTCGAGCTCTTCTTGCATGGCATTTATCCAATATTCATCGTGTTCAGCATCAGCAAAATTCTTTGGCTCATGTACTGAGACGAATGCGACATTGCTGAGGTATTTCCTTAGCTGATCTCTGGTCATCAACTTGTTGTCAGCAGCATCAAGAATAGACTTTTCTGAGTGTCCTCTTGGGATTTTTATTTCCTTAGGTAGTGTTGAGTCGTTTGGAACAGGTGTTTCTACAATCTCTACAGGAATAGACTGGTCAGCAAATGTAATTTCAACTTCTTGCTTACCTTTGGTCAGCCCTTGTATTGATGATTCAGAGGCTCCATTTTGATCAGCGGAAGCTGAGCTTGGTTCATCTTCAGTGAGCTGAGTTGACTTTCCTGCAGGGTCAGCTTCATCGAACTCAACATGGACAGACTCTTCTACAACCTGAGTTTGTTTATTATAGACTCTATATGCTTTGCTGTTTGTTGAGTACCCTAAGAAGATTGCTTCATCAGCTTTAGCATCAAATTTTGCAAGATTGTCCTTTGTATTGAGTATGAAACATTTACAACCAAAGGCACGAAAGTAACCAATGTTGGGCTTTCGTCCTTTCTAAAGTTCATATGGGGTTTTCTTAAGTATAGGTCTTACTAGAGCCCTATTTAGTATATAGCATGCTGTGTGGACAGCTTCACCCCAGAAGTACTTTGGAAGCCTATTTTCACTCAGCATGGTTTTAGCAATTTCGACAATTGTTCTGTTCTTCCTTTCAACAACCCCATTCTGTTGAGGTGTTCTAGGAGCAGAGAAATTGTGGTCAATACCACTGGTTTCACAGAATTCATCAAACTGTTGGTTTTTGAATTCTCCACCATTGTCGCTTCTAATATGAGCTACTTTTAGGTCTTTGTCAATTTCAAGCTTTCTAATAAGTGCAGTGAACATCTCAAAAGTTTCATCCTTGCTACTCAGCAAGATGATCCAAGTGTACCGAGAGAAATCATCTACAATGACCAAGGAAAATTTCTTACCTCCCAAGCTGAGTGGCTGGATAGGTCCGAAAAGATCCAAGTGTAGTAATTCCAATGGTCTCTTGGTTGAGACAATATTTTTACTTTGAAATGACTTTTTGGTTTGTTTCCCTTGCTAACAAGCTTTACATAATTGGTCTTTCTCAAATTTCAATTTGGGTAATCCCTCAACTAATTGCTTTCTAGCTAGTTTGGCAAGAAGGTCCATGCTGACATGCCCAAGTCTTCTATGACATAGCCAGGAGTTATCCTCTTTAGACACTAAGCATATGTTTTTGGAAAACTGTTTTTCTAAATTTAGCATGCATACATTATCTACGCGAGGGGCGGTTAAAATCAATTCATTTGTGTTCCCCTCGAGTATTTGACACTTAGTATCATCGAATACAACCTTTCTGCTGCTCATGCAAAGCTGAGCTACGCTTAGCAGATTGTATTTGAGACCTTTAACTAGGGAGACTGACTCAATAGTTGGGTTACCTCCGATAGTACCTGAGCCGACTATCTTACCCTTCTTATTATCTCCGACGCTTACACTTCCTCCTCGTTTAAGCTCTAGTGTGATGAATTGTGTTTCATCACCTGTCATGTGCCTTCAGCATGCGCTGTCTATATACCACAACTTTGACTTCTCTACGCATGTCAAGCTAACCTGCATTTGAAACTATTCATTTTTAGGTACCCAATTCTTTTTGGGTCCTTTCTTGTTAGTATAAACAGGTGCAAAATCATACTTTAACTTGTGACGACATACTTTTATAGTGTGACCTGGCTTACCACAAAAGTCACAAAATTTTACCCTTTGAGGGTTATACTGAGTGCGGCCAACATTGTTGTGCTGAGCATGCCAGCATATCTTTGTGGAATGTCCTTTTCTTCCGCAGAAGTCACATTGGACAACTCGCTTGTTATGCCAACACATTTCTTTTGTGTGCCCCCTTTTTCCACAGCATTCACATTGAGTGAACTGCTTATGCTGGCTAGTACTTGTGTACTCAGCATGGGGTTTATTTCTATTCGAGCCTTTTATTTGACTCTGTAAGGTTGTAACATCCTTTCTAAGTTTCTTGGACTCAGATTGGACCTCCGTGACAAACTTATGCATTATTTGAATATTGTTATGTAAATCTGCATTGTCTTGGAGGAGATATCTGAGGTCACCCAGCTTGACCTCTTCAATCTCGTCACACCGCCTGCTGAGTGATTTGATTTTCTTGTTACACTTTTTAGTTAGTGTGTATAAATCACTCAAGGCATTTACCATTTTGTTTCTAAGCAAAGTAGGGATGTTACCTCATTGTTGTGTTCCTCCTGGTCAGTTTCATCAGAGAGGTCAGCTTGCTCAGATTGAGAGTGATCAGCATCATCCGCCATGAAGCATATGTTTGCCGTTTCATTTGCATCAGCTTCGGATGATGTTGACTCATCACTGTCACTCCATGTTGCTACCATTGCCTTCTTGTTTCCCTTTTTATCTCTTTTTAGGTTTGGGCAGCTTGACTTGATGTGCCCAGTTTGGTGGCACTCAAAACATGTGACGGACTTGGAGCTGTCCTTCTTATATTTGTCACTGGACTCAGCTTTGTACCTATCACCTTTCTTGTATGGCCTTTTGCTGTTTCTGTCACTTCTTCTGAACAGTTTTTTCATCTTTCTAGTGAACATGGCCATTTCCTCATCATCAGTTGACTCAGCTTCTGTGGAATCAGCTTTCATCACTAGTGATTTCTGTTTCTTATCTTCAGACTTTTCTTTAGCTTTAAAGTTCTTCATAGAGATCTCATGGGTCAGCAAGGATCCGATCAGCTCATCATATTTGTAGGTAGTCAAGTCCTGAGCTTCTTCTACAGCTGTTTTCTTTGCTTGCCAGCTCTTAGGTAGACTTCTCAGAATTTTCTTCACATGTTCCTCTTCAGTGAAGTTCTTTCCAAGTCTTTTGAGCTCATTTATGATGTTGGTGAATATTGAGTTCATTTCTGAGATGTCTTCGTTTTCGTTCATCTCGAACAGCTCGTAGAGTCTCATATGCTGATTGACTTTGGACTCCTTAACCTTACTGGTGCCTTCATAGGTCACTTCAAGCTTTTTCCAAATCTCATGTGCTGACTCACAACCTGAAATCTTATTGTATTCTGCAGCATCTAAAGCACAGTGAAGCATATTTATAGCCGAAGCATTATTTTGTAATTTTCTGAGGTCATCCTCTGTCCACTCAGCTTCGCTCTTAACAAATTTCTCATTGTTAACAGTTTTATATGGCACATGTGGACCTTGAACAATTGCAAGCCATGCACTCATGTTTGTGGCTTGAATAAAGTTTTTCATCCTATTCTTCCAGAATGTATAATTAGATCCAAAGAATAGGGGAGGTCTAGTGATTGATAATCCCTCAGGGAGTATCTGTGTTGTTTGGTTCCCTGGAAGGAAACGAGTGCTATTCTCACCCATTTATGGGATCCGCTCAAGATAGTTATATCTTTGAGTAGTGAGCTTAGGCTCTGATACCACTTGTTGGTCCCGTGTGATTAGTTCCAAGGGGGGGGGGGGGGGTTTGGAACTAATATAACTTTTTTCATTTAATTGTGTGCTGACTTAGTTATTTTGCAAGTTGGTCAGCTCAGCTTTTGGTCAGCTTGGCCAGATATGCTATAAGACAGCTTTGGATGGATATTGACTAAAGCTGTTTTATTTATAAGTTAGATATTGACACTCTTGGAGGTCAGCTTCTAACTCAGCACTTGAAATTACTCAGAGTCAACTTTAAACAATTTTATATGCTGAGTAAATTTCACATACAACACATGCACATATATATATTGAGAGAGTTTAGAGATTACTCAGTATCACTTATCCTGGCTCGGCCTCTCCGCCTACGTCCAGTCCCCAGAGTCCTCCGGGCTTTTAGAATCCAATACTGAGCTCTTTAAAGGTAGAGCACAAACCAATTACAAGGCAGTTGAATATGCAAGAGTACCTTCCTGTATTCGTCTACTCAACTCCTACTAAGTGCTACAACTCAGCACCTAGATTTCTCTACCACTGAATGTTTACAGCCAAACACTCAGCACAGCACTCTCAATTTTACAATTGATAAACACTTGTTCCTTTTCAAATAAAGAACACTTTAGAAGATTACAAGTAATCACTCTAGCATTTACACAAAGAATGAAAGATGGGTGTAAGATCTATTTTTGTAACTGAGTGCTTTTTTTATCTTTTCTCTCTTGTATTTTTCTCTTTGTAATCCGACAATGATCCAAGGATTTTGATTGTCCTTATATAGGAGAAAATCTGGGATCGGATCATTTTGAAATGATGTAGCCGTTAAGGTTAAAACGGCTCTCTTAGGGGACAGATTCTGGTCAGCTTCAGACTGTTCCGACCATTCCATTCCTCTGCATTTCTTCAGACGTCGGGCTTGTCCTCTTGTGTCTGGCTTGTCTTTTTGTGTCAGTTGTCCTTTACCAATAATCCATTGACCCATACATCTCGGAATGTGTCTTCTGCGTATTTCCAAGGATTCAATTATTGGTACAGAGGGGCGGTAATCATTGTCTTTTAGCTAACGACTTTTTCATGCTGTCTTGAAGAATCACTCAGCTTCTACTTCGTAAAACCTTGTCATTTACAATTTCCAATATGAGTATAAGTTTAGTCAGCTCAGCTTCGTGAGACAGTTGTTGTGGGCGTGTATGTCTTTGTCTTTCGATGCTAAGTTTAATTCCACTCAGCTTGATACTTTAGGCTTCTATGCTGACCTCTTCCTGTCTTACTTCTTATATTTATCTTTATTTATATTTATACTCAACATTGAACAAACGGATTAGTACAATTAAAATAAAGCACATAAATTTAATTGTCTCTTAATCATGGATGATTTTGTCAAATCAAAATCTTGTGGAAAGGTGTTTCAACAGTCCTCAGCTCCTTAATCAAGGAGATCAACTTAGGATCTTGCATCCAACTCAATTCAATTTCAGGTAACCAACTATGGACTGGAGTGGAAACAGTGAAAATTACCAGTTCTACCGTAGGCAACCTTGACAAAACATCAGCTGCAACATTGTCCTTACCCTGTTTGTATGAAATTTCAAAATCATACCCAAATAGCTTTACAATATATTTCTATTGATGACTTATAGTGATCCTCTGCTCCAATATAAACTTGAGGCTTTTATGGTCCATCTTAATGAGAATTTCATGTGTGCGAGAAAGTGATCCCATCATTTAACTGCATAAACCACTGTTAGTAACTCTTTTTCATACACTGAGAGTGAATGATGTGTCTAGGAGCTAGTGCCTTGCTAATGTAAGAAATAGGGTGTTGTTCCTGCATTAAATTAGCTCCAATTCCCACATTACAAGCATCTATCTCTATCACAAATAATTTATTAGGAGAAGGAAAGGCCAAGATAGGTGCACTAGTGAGTGATGTTTTCAAATTTTAAAAGACAATAGTAGCTTTGTCATCCCAACAAAAAGCAAATCTATCAAAGTTTTACTTATAATTCCATATTGCCTAATAAATCGTCTGCAATAATATGACAATCCCATAAATCCTCTTAGTTGTTGTAGGTTAGCTAGGACCGACCAATTTGCAAGTTCTTCTATCTTTCTTGGATCAGTCGAAACCCCTCCTCCTTGGATAGCATGACCAATGTACTCCACAGATTCACTACCAAAGGTTCATTTTGACTTCTTAGCTAGTAGTTGATGCTCCTGTAATTTGATAAATACCCAACAAAGATGTTGAATGTCAGAATCAATGTCTCTGCTATACACCAAGATGTCATAAAAAAAACACACACAGAAAATCGCGAGTACGGTTTAAATATGTTATTCATAAGACTTTGGAATGTTGAGGGAGAATTAGTTAAACCAAAGGGAATGACCACAAACTCATAATGGTCTTCATGCGTCCTAATAGTGGTCTTATGTATGTCTGATAGATGCATTCTAAACTGGTAGTACCTTGAGGTGAGATATATCTTTGTAAGAACATGTGCCTCATGCAGCTCATCAAGTAATTCTTTAATCATGGGCATAGGGAGTCTGTCCTTCACTGTCTTGTCATTCAATTCACTAAAATCTATGCATATTCTCGACGTATTATCTTTATTCTTGGGGATAAGAAAGGACTCAGTGCCTAATGGTACCGTTGTCAAGCAATTCTTGTACCATTGTCTCAATTACATCCTTCTGCACAGCTGAATGTTTGTGTAGATGGATATTCTCTGAGCCGTACTGTGTAGCTTGTTCTCTTTTCTTCTCACTTTTCATTTGTTTTTCAGGCTTTATGCTTTATACGTTACCGGGAAAAAATAAGTGGGGTTTTTGCGATAAATAAATTGTACTGAATAAAACTCAGCATACCTTTATGATTTTACATCTCCAAAACATTTGTAATACTTATAATTTCATTTTATTAAAAAGAAATACTGATAACTTCAATGTTTTAGAAACAATAATCCAGGTGCTATAAATTGAAAAAGGAATGTGTACTAATTTTCAAATAACTGTAAAAATCCTCTGAAATTTTGTATCATATATATACTCCTTTTGTTGCAACTCAAATATATAAAATATGGTAGCTAGCAGCCATTTAAAATATGAATATGTTTGCTTATTGAACATTTTTTAGAGTTTTGCTCTTAGCCGTCAAAATAATTCTCATGTCTTTTATTTAGGTTTTGAAGTTTTCTTCCGAATTTTTAGGTAGAAGATGAGCTTTTTTTTTTCTTTATATTGCTTTGGTTTTTTTTTTTTAATATTTATTTTTATCAATCTCCTACCATGGTAATAGATTTAATAGTTTCTCTTTCACTGTTCGAAACAAAGGCCGCCTAGACCGTTTAGGCCCCGCTTAGGCGTTCGAAATCGAGAATTCGCCCCGATTTTCTATAATTAATCCCTCTAGGCGTTTTATTGACTCCTAGGTGATTTTCAACCGCCTGGACCGCCTGGACACCACCTAGACCACCTAGGTACCGCCTAAACTATAATGAACAAAAACATTTTTTATTGTGAATTTATTTTTTACTTTATTATAATTCATTTTTAAGTTGTTTTAATGATATTGTTACTGAAATGTTGATGTTTTCACAATTTTATATATGCTACAAATATATGTGTTTTTCTATATTAAATAATTTTATATTATAATTTTTAGATAATATAATATACATTTTATTTGAGTTTATACAATAATTTTTGGTTAATAAATAAAAAATACAAAAATACAAATCCGATTAATCTCTGACTAATACCCGATTAATCTTCGAGGGCCCTGTCCGTCCGATTAGCGTCTAGCGTTTTTTACAACCTTGCTTTTATTTGAGGTTTATTTGTTTTTTTTAATTAATTCTCTCTATATGGATGGTTGTGGTTTGTTTTCCGTGTTATCATGTTTTCCTGTATAAAAAAAAATAGAAGAGTTTTGTCTATCATCACATAGATCTGACTTATTGAAAGATTATGAAATCAGTAAAAGTCAATTATGGATGAAATTTGTTTTTCGCTGTTGTGTTAAACGCAGTTTCAAGAATTGTCTACTATTACTTTATTATGGTTTATTGATATTGAAATTAATTATTTACACTGAGATGTACATTTTATACGAATTAAGTTTTTTTTTTTTTTTTTTCAAAAGCAAAAATTGAATATGTTTAATTATGAATTAGGGTTAGCGGTGGGAAATAAGGACTTTAAGGTGCTTAAATAGATTTATATTATATATTCTCTTTCTTTATGATGCCTTTCCAACTCCTACACTTTCACAACCGACAGTAATTTTTTTTATTTAATAAAATAATAATAGCGAGCTTGGTTATTTCTGTTTTGTGCGTATGTAGATGAATCTAAATAATAGAAATAATAGAAAAATGGCTTAATACATCATTTGCTCTTTGAACTTGTCTAAAATGGTTGATTGGCCTCCTAAATTTTTAAAATATCTCAAAAATCGCTTGAACTTGCATAAAATATTCAGTTAACATCTGAACTTGCATAAAATGTAATCAATTAATTATTCGGTTGTAAAAAAAATAAGTCAAATGCGGAAGATATGTTACACGTGCCTTAGAATGTTATTACATACTTCACAAAATAGATTAAAACATGTTAAAAAAGAATTTCTTACTTATTCAACTATAAAACATTTTATTTTCTAATATTATAATTGCATACCCCAATCTTGGTCGTTTTACTTCTTTAAGATGCGTGTAACATATCTTCCATATTTGATTTATTTTTTTTTATAACCGAATGATTAATTGATTATATTTTATGCAAGTTCAGAGAGCTAACTGAATATTTTATATAAATTCAAAATGCTATCAAGATATTTTAAAAGCTTATGGGATCAATCAACTATTTTGGATAAGTTTAGGGAGCAAATAATGTATTAAGCCTAAAAAAAGGAGACGAACAAAAAGTCAATGAAAGAGAAAATATAGGCAAGCGGAAAGGGAAAGAGAGAGAGAGGAAAAGACTATTGTTTTTATTTTATTTTTTAAATATTAATAGGATAAGATACTTTCACAACAACTTGTGGTTTTGTTAGGGATAGGAGCAATTTTATTTATAGTACTTAAAATGGTAAATTTTATCCTTAACGTTAGTAGTTAAGAGCAATTTTAATTCTAATATTGATAAATTTAGTCAATTTAAAAAATAATTCATTAAACTATCTTATAAGTTACAAATTTTATCATCTACGTTTTACATGTGCGTTATTTTATTACACATGTATAATATATCACAAATACATGAATAAACGTGAAAAAATAAAATAAAAAAATAAAAAATTATATTGTATTTTGTACGAGTTAGATAAAAAAAATTAAATATTTCATCAAATTTAAAATATCAATATCTAATTCTATTACTAAATCACAAAAAAAAAAGTGAAAACTTTGTATTTTAGAACTAATCGATATGTCACTGTTGCAGAATAAGTAGCAAATCATCTGTATCTTATAATGATATCTAAAATTGGCTCAACTTACTAAATTTAGGGGTAAAATTGTTGTTGACTGCCAACATTAGAAATACTAAATTTAGGGGTAAAATTGTTCTTGGCCGCCAACATTAAGATTGCACCATTCTAGACGTTAGAGGTAAAATTGACTTTCAACGTTAGGCATAGTTGTAAGAACCGACCCGGACTGACCGGTTTAGCCCGATTCGACCGAAATGGTCACAATTTTGGACCGACGGTGGTCTGGGTTTTAAATCTTTGAAACCCGCTTAGAATCACTCAACCCGGGCGGGTCAATTGTGAACCCGTTGACCCATTATCGATTGAACGGTTTGGTCCGGTTTCAGATATGTTTACTTAAAAAAATATAATTTTTTTTCAAATGTAGGATTCAAACCTGAACTTTTGGCTTATACAACCTAATACTCATCAGTACACCATAATTTTAATTATTTTTATTATTAATCATTTAAGAATATATAATAATATTATAAACTACATAATTAAAATAATATTTAGTATTAATTATTTTATATTTTTAGATACATATTATAAAAAAATTCATCTTCTTAATATTAATAAAGTTTAATTCATCTTGTTAGAGGTGCGGCTAGTAAGGCTACCCGCATTCATGTTAAAGATCTTATTAAGCAATTTAATCCCTATTGTTTTGCTCTTCTTGAAACCAAGGTTAGTGGTTCCAAAGCAGATGAGGTGGTTAGAAAGTTTAAGAATTGGAGTTGTGTCAGATCTGAGGCTACTGGTCGGGCAAGGGGGATTTGGCTTTTTTGGAAGCCAGATCGTGTTAGTATCGATATTATTAATATGGATAATCAATTCATCCATAGTAAGGTTTGTTACCCTGGTAACAAACCTTTCTTTGTCTCCTTTGTTTATGCCGACCCGGTTTTGACTAACCGTAAAAGGCTGTGGGAGATCCTGTATTCTATAAGTACAAGCATGGTGGATGCTTGGATGGTTGCTGGGGACTTTAACGACATTGCCCTCATGAGTGATCAGAGAGGGGGGGGGGGGGTAATCATTATGTGAACCGGTGCCTGAATCATAAGCAGAACATGGATTTATGCGGGCTGTCTGACCTGGGGGCTGCTGGTCATAAATTCACTTGGAAAAGGAACAGAGTTTTCGTGAGGTTAGATAAAGTTTATGCGAATGTGGCTGCGATTTATAGATTTCCCGAGGTGAAAGTGCTGAATCTCCCTTTTCGACACTCTGACCATTGTCCTATCCTCGTTAATCTGGTCAAGGGTCATCGGCTTAAAGGGAGTAGACCTTTTAGGTACCTGGTTGCTTGGGATGCCCATCCTGAGTTCAGGAATTTTGTTAAGGACAATTGGCAACCCCATTCTGATGTTCTCCTTGCCGCTGAGGAGTTTAGAAGGAATGTGGTGGGATGGAATAAAAACATCTTTGGCCATATTATCCGAAGGAAAAATAAACTTTTAAGGAGGATGGAAGGTATTCAATGCTGTTTGGAGTCCCGTTTTGACCACAGTCTGAATTGTCATCTTAGATCTCTCTAGAACGAGTTGGAAGCGGTGCTTAGACAGAAAGAGCTCCTTTGGTTCCAGAAATCTAGAAAGTCTTGGATTAAGGACGGAGACCGGAATACCAGATTTTTCCACCTCTCTACTATTATTAGGAGGCAGAGGAATCGGATCGATGCTATTAAAGACTCCAATGGTGATTGGATTTATGAGGAGGAAGAGATTCGTCGCCTTGCCCTTGTGTTCTATAAAGACCTCTTTAAAGAGGAAGAGGTGGATCTGGACAAAGCCCATTCTGGGATCTCCTATCCTAGGCTGTAGGAGGAGGCTATTTTAGAAGTTTTTCATCCTATCGACATGAAAGAAGTTGATTTGGCCTTCACCAGCATTGGAGCTACTAAGGCTCCAGGGATTGATGGTATTCCTGCTTGTTTTTACCATAAACACTGGAATACGGTGAAGGAAGGCATCTATAGTTTTATTATAGGTGTTTTCGGCGGTTCCAATGATATTAGGCCGGTGAACAAAACTCTCCTAGTTTTGATCCCTAAAGTTGAAAAACCTTCCTCCTTTTTACAAATGAGGCCGATCAGTCTGTGCAATGTGTTATATAAAGCTATCACTAAGATTGTGGCTAATAGGCTCCGACGCATTCTTCCTGAGATTATTAGCCAGAATCAAGGTAGTTTTGTTCCTAGCAGGCAAATGATGGACAATGTGGTTATTGCCTAGGAGATGGTTCACTCTATGAAAATAAGGAAAGGGAAGAAAGGGATCGTGGCTCTCAAACTTGATCTGGAGAAAGCTTATGACCGCCTTAATTGGAGTTTTCTTCTGGATAGCTTAAAAAGAGCTGGTATTCCTGAGAACTAGAGGAGATTGATTGAGGATTGCATTTCTTCTCTGGTTTTCCAGGTTTTGATCAATGGAGATATGTCTGATGAATTCTCTCCTTCCAGGGGTATCCGTCAAGGAGATCCTATGAGCCCCTTCCTTTTTGTTATTGCTATGGAGAGGCTGGCTCACCTAATTCAAGAGGCTGTGAGCAAGGGGATTCTCCATCCTGTTTCTATTAACAAGTATTGCCCTCCTATTTCCCATTTGTTCTTCGCTGACGATGTGATGATCTTTGTGGAAGGGAATGAGCAACAAGTTGGTGTGGTCATGGACATCCTTAATTGCTTTTGCGCAGCTTCTGGACAGAAGATTAATATCCATAAGTCTCGGATGCATTGCTCTAAGAACATGGACAAAAGCGTGTGTAAAAAACTTAGTGATCTTTCTGGCATTCCTCTTACTCACTCTTTGGGTAAGTATCTTGGGGTCCCCCTCCACAGCGACAGAGTTTCCAATGCCTCTTTTAAAGAGACTCTGGATAAAACTAATGGGTTGTGTGCGAGTTGGAAAGCCAATTCTCTCTCCCTGGCAGGCCGTCTAACTTTAATTCAGTCTGTCAATTGCACGGCTCCCAATCATATCATGCAAGCCTGCAAATTTCCTGAGCCGGTTCTCAAGGAGCTTGACAAAATTAACCGGCGCTTCCTTTGGGGAGAGTCTGGAGAGGGAAGAAAGATTCACCTTGTCCCTTGGAAGGAGGTCTGCCAGCCTAAAAACATGGGGGGTATGTGGCAATGCCCCTCCTCTCTTTGGGTGCGTCTGCTTTGTGGTAAGTATCGGAAGGACAAAATCTTTGGGGGCCCTAAGGAGAGAGTTGCCAATTGTTCCTTCTTTTGGAAAGGGCTGAGCGCCGTGTTTGCTGAATTCTGCTCGGGGGTTGGCCTGGAAGTGGGGAATGGCAAGTCCATAAGCTTCTGGAATGATTCATGGATTGGAGATAAACCGCTTATAGACGTTTGTAGCACCCCCCGCCTAGCAATATCCGCAACTAGAGGATTGCCGATGTGGTGGACTCTGATGGGGACTGGATTTGGTCGAAGTTTGAGTCCTTCTTTAGCTTGGATACTCTCCTTAGAATCAGGGGAGTTAAGATTAGTAATCAAGAGGAAGATAAGGATAGGCATTGTTGGGCCCTAACTAACAATGGAGCTTATTCTTGCAAATCTGCCTTCGAAGCCTTTACCCTCAACTGTTCCGACCCTCTCTCGGATATTTGGAAATCCATTTGGGCCCTTAAAATCCCTTACCGTATTAGGAGCTTCCTGTGGCTGGGAGTTAAGGATAGGTTGCTAACTAATTCGGATAGGCACAGACGACATTTGGCGGATTCAGGAGCTTGCAGTAGATGCAGAGGCCATGTTGAAACTCTGTGCCATGCTCTTAGGGACTGCTCCAAAAGTAAGGAGGTGTGGAAGAAAGTTCTCCCACACCACATTATCCCTTCCTTCCTTACCCACCCTGAGAAGGAATGATTCTCTGATGGGGTTAGTGGGAAGTTACTGGCTAACATGGAGCATGGTGACATCTTCTTTGCTATTATTTGTCACCAAATCTGGAAGTGGAGGAACGAGGAGATTTTTGGTGAGAAGACTGTTTTTATTCAGAACTTACCTGAGTTCTTCTCGAATAAGCTCCTTATTATTACTGAGAGCTTCAAAGGAGATGCCCTTGCCAGGTCTACCCAGAGTAAAGAGGTCCACCTTGTTGGTTGGAGTAAGCCAAAGGAAGGGGTGGTGAAGTTGAATACGGATGGCTCCTGCCTCAACAATGGAAGAGTCGCGGCCGGTGGTGTTCTTAGGGATGCAGGGGGCGCCTGGATGTCTGGGTTCACCCATAACCTGGGGTTGGGCTCGTCCTTTTCGGCGGAGCTTTGGGGTATTCTCTCTAGTGTTAAGCTTGCCAGAAGTCTGGGTATTAAGAGGCTTTCCGTGGAGTCTGATAATAAGGAGGCCATTAATATGATTTCTGATAATCATGCTATTTGTCTTAATAGCCAAAACCTCATCAAAGCAATTAAAAGGCTTGGCACTTCCTTTGAATTCTTAGAGTTCAGACACATCTTTAGAGAACAGAACCGGATTGCGGATCGCTTGGCGGCGGCTGGGCATGAGGGGATGTTAGATGTTACCACCCTTTCTGATCCTCCTATCTTTCTTTCTTCTCTTCTTTTAGAGGATAGGATTGGGGTTAGCTTTCCCAGACTGATCCCAGGCTAGTTAGTTCTTTGTGTTGTCTTTCCTTTCCTGTTTCTATCAAAAAAAAAAAAAAGTTTAATTAGCATTTAAATTTCCCGTATTGATTCAATCTTATTCAAAGATTGGTAATGGGCTCGATTTCATCTATCGTCCCATAAATCAAAATGCACTTTAGCAAGTCATTTGGATCGTCCAGATTGAATAGTATAACTCGTTTGGTTACTCTAATAGCAGTCTTACTATGTTCCTTTACTAATGGATATCTGATTAGCAAGATGCATGGTCATTGTCACCCTCTTTATATGCTAATATGTTTCTTGATCCCCAATGAGCTGATAAGCTTCAAAAGAACAGTTACCAAACTGTCTCATTTGGGTATCGTTAAAAATCTAATAAATTAAATAAATTAAATAATTTAGATTGAATTTCAAAATATCACCTTCATATACTATAAATGTTATTATAATAGTACAACTTTTATAAATATATATATTTAATATTATACTATATTATAGGGTTAAATGTGAATAAAAATATAATTTTCACGTGGTTTTTAAATATCAGTTGAACCCGATTAAACCTCTAATCTTCGATCTTTTATTTTTTCTAGTTCTTTGATCGGTCCGATTTTAATAACAATAATGTTTTCTTTTAAGCAAACAACAAGATGTTAAGGATATCTTCTCACCTTATTCTTTTATAGTCTTTAAACTTCAAATTCGTACAGGATTTGTTAAGTTTTGGAGAGAAAAAAAATGAATTGAGAGAGAAAGATTACAATTCTGTGATCTATGCTTATAATCTTGCAATTGTAACGGTTTGACCTAAAACAAAATCTAGTGGTATATAATATGCAGAGAACAAATCAAATGGTTGTCCTTCCTTCTTAAAGTTTTGATTAGAGTTTGTTATGGATCGATGACGTGGCCGTATCATTGTGTGTCATCCATTTTGCAGGGAATGATCAAGATTTCAAGATTTAAAACGCTTAATACATCATTTGCTCTTTAAACTTGTTCAAAGAGTTTGATTGTCCCCCTAAACTTTTAAAGTGTCTCAATATCCCCTTCAACTTGTATAAAATATTCAGTTAATCCTCTGAATTTGCATAAAATATAATCAATTGATCACTCGATCGTAAAAAATGTAAGTTAAATGTGGAAAATGTATTCCACGCATTTTAAAATGTTATTACATAATTCTAAAATAGATTAAAAATGAAGTTATTGTTTGCTCAATTATACAACTTGTCTTCTCTAATATTAGAACCGTATATCCTGATTTTGGTCGTTTTACTTTTTTTAAGACTCGTACAATACATTTTTCGCATTTAACTTACTTTTTTGCAATCGAGTGATAAATTGATTACATTTTGCGTAAGTTTAGGAGGCTAACTGAACATTTTATACAAGTTGAGAGGGATTATCGGAACACTTTAAAAGTTCAGAGAGTCAAACAAATTTTTTGAACAAATTTAGACAATAAATGATGTATTAATCCGATTTAAAACTTCAAAATTTCATTTTCTATAGCTCAAAAATAAATAAATAAAAGTTCATTTTGTATAAATGATTTAGTTTTATTATTACAAAATTATGACGTGTAGTTTTGTAAATAATTAGATGAGATAACATTATTATGCGATGTTGGAGCTCAACATTTAAAAAATAAACAATACTAGTTTAGTTGTCGCAGTGTCTCTAATAAATCCATCAAAATACAATACGAGTGTCTCCTTTAATTTATTTCATTATCTCTAACCATTATTTATTTCCGTCACATCACATAAAATGAATGCAAGTTCAGTGCATGGAATGGTTTCTTTTATGAATAATTAAAACAAAAATATATAATGTATATGTGGTCAGAGAAACAATTAACCAAAAAAAAATTAGAAGACCGAATCTGGCCAATGATTTTATCGCTAAATATGTAATTGAAGTAATATCGTGGAGATCCAAATGTTTGAAATTAAATAATATAAAGTAAAAAAAGGAGTCATCCTATCCTATACTATACCTAACTATTATAAACGGGTAAACTACACCAATGGTACCTGAACTTTACATCGTTTACATTTTGGTACCTAGATTACATTTTGTCCCAAAAATATACCTGAAGTAATGATGACCGGATAATTTAGTACATTTTTACCGGTTATGACCGGTCAACGCGAGTTTCATGAGTTAATTACATTAATGGTACCCGAACTTTACCATAATTCACACTTCGGTACATGGATTTTATTTTATTCTAAAAACATAACACAAGTAAAGGTGACTGAAAGGTTTAGTTCATTTGATCGGTTAGTGACCGGGTAACATGAACTAAACATTGGGACTCACCATACAATCAATTAACATAAAATTATAATATTCTCATTTATGAGCTGAATGACAGTATTATAATTTTATGTTAATTGAGTGTATGATTGGTCTCAATTTTTAATTTAAAATGGTCAAACTCGGGTTGATCAATTACTGATCAGTCAAATATACTAAAATATTGAGTCATCTTTACTTGAAGTGTATTTTTTGGACAAAATGAAATCTAGGTACCAAAATGTGAATTCGGATAAAGTTTAGGTACCATCAGTGTAATTTACTCATCAAAATCGCATTGACCGACCATTAACCGGTAAAATATACTTAATTGTCCGGTCATTGTTACTTCGGGTATATTTTTGAGACAAAATGTAATCTATGTACCAAAGTGTGAATTAGGGTAAAGTTCAGGTACCATTGGTGTAATTTACTCTATTATAAACGGGTAAATTACACCTATGGCCACTGAACTTTACTCATTTTAACATTATGGTCATTGAATTTCAATTCTTAACGGTATAACTATTGAACTTTATTCTTTTTAACACCGGTGGCTACTGAACTTTAACTAATTCCTCAAAATGACCGGTAACGACCTCAAAATAAAAATATTCAAGAATTAAAGTTGTTCAGAACGATATTTACCATGAAACCACATTTTTTATTTTACAAAATCACATTTTTTGAGCTTTCTCTCTCTACAAATTCACTATTTCTCTCCTAAACAAAAAGCACCTAAATGACCTCAAAACGAAAATTTTCAAGAATTAAAGTTCCTTAGAATATCATTAACATTTCGAATTTTTTTATTTTGAGACCGTCAACGGTCATTTTGAGACGTTGAGTGGCCACCGGTATTAAAAACTGTAATGTTCAATGGTCATACTATTAAGAATTGAAGTTCAATGACCATAATATTAAATGGGTAAAGTTCAATGGCAATGGATGTAATTTACCCTATTACAAACCAACCAACTCAATCATTTTTTATTCCATTTTATGGGGTAAGGTTCTATGTTAAAACCGCAAAACCGAACCTTATCAAAATTCAGTTTTATTATTGTTTGTTTCAGAAATCAAATTAGTTTTTTTAGAAATATCGGTTTCGTTTTATAAAAATTACTTAAGAGTCTGTTTGGTCTATTTATTATTATTTGATGTTATAGGTAGCAGATGTTAGTTGACTTTTCTGCTAAAAGCAACTGTTTCGAAAAAATTTCAAACACTTTTTATTTCATGTTTATAATAAAAAAAAACAAAAAACAGTTCCGAAAAATGAAAACAAATGGACACTAAATACCTAACCAAACCGGTTATATATACAGTAAAACCTCTATATAGGAATACTCTATATAAGAATAACCTCCAATTTGTTATAAAAAATTTCGGTCCCAACTTGGGCCGGTTATAAATAAGAATAACCTCCCAAATGTTAATTGTTATACATAATCCAAGTCCCACCTTTAAAAACTATACCTCTATATAGGAATAATTATGTAAATAATGTATATATGTACTAAGGATTTAAACAAAATTTATTAAAAAATTTAAAAATTATTGAGATTAAATATGAGTTGGCACACAAATTCCAACTTTAACTATAAATTCTTACCATTTTCCCATAAAACTCTTTTCTTTATGTATTGGAAACTAAACTCAAAACTCTTCCAATTCTTTAGGTATTGGAAATAAAACTCGTAGACTTGATATGCTAAACATTAATTTGTTTTATTAATCTATTCTATTGTACATTGTGTATATAAACCAATTTCAAGCGACCCCATTTCATAAACTTTAAGTGTTGATTTTTTTTTTTGAGTATCAAACTCTATATAAGAATAACCTCCCAATCGTTATACAAATTGTCCGGTCCCAAACGTATTCTTATATAGAGGTTTTACTGTACCATGTTGTTTATTTGTTAACTTGTTATAAATAATACATAAATCTATAGAATTTGTAGTGTATATTTGTATTTTCCAACTCGAATTCTGATTTCCTAAGTTACTACACTCTAATCTCTAAAAGGCTAGAATTCTTATTAGAAAGTGCTAAAAAGTATGTTTTACAGGTGCGATATTACCGATAAATATAATTATTATTTCACAACAAATAGCTACTGAAAGCCTAAAATGTATCAAGAGGTAGCAATATTTGTCTCTGAGGCCAGTTACTTTTGGAAATTTTTGCAAAATGCTTTCATCTTTAATATTGTGAAAAATAGAATCTAACATATCAAACAAGGGAAAATTACAAAACTAGATTAAATCGGAGACCCATTTACATATTTAATCCATTTACTCAAACTTACTACATATCTAGACTGATTTTGTGTCACTTTTCCATAATACCCTCAATATTTCACTCTCATCCGACTTTGCAGATTCGATATTATGCGAAGCCTGCGAAGCTAATGTTTGGGTTTACTTGATGAATTTAATTAGCATATGCGAAGCCTACGAAGCTAATGTTTGGTTTACTTGATGAATTTAATTAGCATATGCGAAGCCTGGATGTGTTTTGAAGCTAATTCGCGAAGTGGTATATAACAAAAAAATGTCAAACAACAATGGATTCTAACATTAAAATCATAACATTATCAAAATTCACAACAAAATTGCCACAATAACAACATTAAAATCATAACATTATCAAAATTTACAACAAGATTGCCACAATAAACTCCTAACAGATCACTTCAAAGTGAACTTGACTAATCCGGTACCAATTTTGAAGCGGATGAGTAATTTCTCTCTCTACAGGAAGTCCATACCTTTTGGGATGAGAAATGGAAGTTCGGACCTTTTGAGATGGACGTGTCCCATGGTGCACACCAAGATTGGCACAATCTCTCCTAACCAATCATTTTAAAGTGAATGTGCCAATCTTGAGGGAAATTTCTCCCTATACAGGAAGGAAAGTCATCTCCCCTGCATCCGATGACCCCGCCTTCTAGAAAGGAATGTTATGTAATCAACCACCTTCAGAAAAAATTAATCGTGTTAGGCAGGGAAAAAGACGATTTTGGCTTCGCGAAATGAGGATTAGCGAAGCATGCGAATGTAAATGTGCAGGGAAAGAGGTGATTTTACTTCGTTAATCGATGGTTTCGCGATGTATGCGAGGTCTGAAATGTAACGATCTACGTCGCATATCGATGCTTTCGCGAAGTCTGCGAGGGAAATCATGAACTTTTCTACTCGCAAACTTCGCGAACTAATCGATTCACGAAGTAGATCGTCACGTTTCATGCTCTTTCTCTTCGCAGATTTTCGCGAAATCATCGACTACGCGAAGTGTACTCATGAAAAAACAGCAGATACTTACATTTTTCGCGCCTTTCACCCTTAAAAGTGACAATAACAATATGATAAACTTGGAAAAACGATGGAAATAACGTAGAATAACTATTTCTTTGATGGTAACAAGAAGAAAGAAACCAAGTAACGAGCAGGAACAGGAAGATGAAGAACCATGGCTTCGTTTTCTATGATTAGGAAGTTGCAGAATGAAGAGATGAAGAAAGAAAAAAGAGAAATTCATTGTGATTTGGCGAAAATGTGCAGATTTCGTGCAATTTAAAGGAAGATAGGAAGATCAAAAGTCTTCGAATCATTAATGGAGGAGCCAACAGCCGTTCGCGCACCCAAGGAGAATAGGGGAGAGAATGTTCGTGTAAGGGGAAGTGGGAAGGTTAGGGGTATTATGGGAAAGTCACACAAAATCAGTCTAGATATGTAGTAGGTTGAGTAAATGGGCCTCCCATTTGACCTAGTTTTGTAATTTTCCCATCAAACAATCTAAGAGATAATCATCCCCATCTGGTTGCATAAAACTGTCTTAACAAAATTCATTGCATACAAATATCTCTCAACAGTAGTCATTGCAACAGGTAAGGCCAATCCCAACTTTATAAGTCAATACAGTAAACGGTAAAAAACGTGATATTGATTGTGCACCATCTTTTTTGCAAGCTCACCAATACAATGAGTATCACAGAATGCTTGATTGATCTCGTATCATGAACATGGTTGATCCTGAGCTTTTAGAGGCCTAGAGACGAAGTACCAAACTAGTGTCCTAATAAATAAGTAGGAAGTAAAAAATAAATAGAAAAGTCAATTGTATAAAAGAAAATTGCTTTAAATATCCAATTTCTTATATAAAATGATGTTCGTGAGCATTTCTAGATGCAAAATCAATAATAATAGTGTTTACATAATATGTTCTAACATATTTCTCTCAATACATAAAATGGATAGACCATTCAATCTTTCTTCTAACATATGATTTCAAATAGTTTTTCAATAAAAAAAATTATCATAATTTTGTGTTCCTACATTTACATAAACTGAGAAAAGTACAAAATCAAAATTTCAATACTCAATTTATGTCTAACCAAGTCCAAAAATCACACCAAAATACACAAAAAAAAAAAATTTGAATTCAAACTAAAATATGATCCAGAAAAGTGGATTGAAAAGTGAAAATGATTGAAGAAAAAATTACTTCTAATTATTGAAGAAAATTAAATCTGATGGCCGGTATAGAAAAGACAATTGTGAGTTATAGAGAAGAATGAAGATGAATGATAAATTGAAGGAGATTTATATAACCTTAATTTAATTGTAGAATAAAGATAAAGAGTCGAAAAAATATAATCGTTTACGGAAGAGATAAATTAGAAATTGTTGGGATTTGTACATAATTGATTGAAGAAGATGATGAGCAATAACTGAGAATTGCAGTTGGGAGTTTCTTGAGATATATTTGACAAAATAAAAGTGTTTTAATTTTTTTTAATTAATTATTGAACAAATATATATAACAAAGTAAGCATAGAAGGCATCTCTGTTCTTATGTCTTTTAGAATAAATTAAAATTTAAAAACTCAGCATAAAATAAAAAAATAAAAAATAATATAGTATATGTAAAAGGTTAAGGTTATATATACAATATATAGAAGGACGTTTTTGGGCTTGGATAGGTTCCCTCTTGCCTAGGTCTAGGGACGAGGTTGATTATGAATATATAGACAAAGTTAATAGTTAAGCTCAAATATCTCCCAATTAGAAAAATCTTTCGAATATAACACAATCCAAATTAGCAAACAAAGTTGAAGGATCAAAACATGATATGCACAAAAGTTGATTCAGTAAAACGATTGTCCAATTCTAAAGCAATTAAATGAATGACCTTGCATTTGTACAAATAAAAATAATTTAGAATAGAATAAAGATTAATGGAATTTATAATTATATTATTAGATAGTATAAAGAAAATCCAGTACCCCGTGAAAGATATCAATACAAAAACGGTGAAGTTGAGTCTTTTCTACTCCTTCAATAAGTTGTCTAGCACTACTTGAAATGGTTTCTTCCATAATAGGCACATTTATATGTCGTGCTTCAAAAATTCAGTGACTTGTTCCAACAACTCATCCCAACCATCTTCCTTTTATGCTCGCAATCCACCTTTCACCACTTTAATAATTTCCATAGAAGCTATTGTGTCTTGATTCTTAACTTGTTGGAATTGTAATAATCCATTTGTCAGTGTCAATATTTTTGCCATCAACTTTCCAAGAAACACAAAATCAAAATCTAACATTTTTACAACCAAGCAAACAATCAGTGGCTCGACATTTCAAATCGATGGTGCAATCATTTGATATGGCTAAAAGCACTTGTATCACTGAATTCCACATTTCAAAAAGACGAACTATTGTTTTATAATGAGAACCCCAACGTATATCACCAAGACGAATTAGAGTTTTTTCTTGATTTTTTTCCCCTTTCCTATAGAAATTTCAGCATTTTCTATTTGTTGTGCTACTTTATCATGATGTAATTGCTGAAGATTATCTTTTCTTTTATATGAAGCACTAAAAATATTCACAATAATAGGAAAATAAAAAAAAGCTCTTGAAGTAGTAACAACAACTAATTAAAGCTGGTGAGAAAAACAATGAATATAATGTACATGATTGTGTTCATTTAAAATGAATGTTCTTAGTCCATGAAGCTCACCTCGCATATTAGAAGCCCCATCATAACCTTGGCCTCTAACCTTCGAAAGTGATAATCTATGCTTTGCAAAGAATACATCAGTAGCTTTTTTCAAACACCATTCAAATGTATCACTAGCATGTACAACTCCAAGAAACTATTCGATCACTTCTCTGTGATCATTTACACATCTCAAAACCACAACCATATGCTCCTTAACTGAACTATCATGTGCCTCAGCAATCAAAAGAGTAAAGAACTTATCCCAATCTTATTCAGAATAACCTTTATTTTTTCTGATGCACAAGATTCCCTAATTGACTTTTGAATTGTATAAGACTTCCAAAGATTATTACCTGGAAGTCTCTTAGAAGTCGCAAAAATTGACACACACACACATGTAGTTTGCCATTCTTTTTCTCCAGGAACGATGTTGGACAACCATTCTGGGTATCTCGCTGGTTAAATAAATTTAGCCTTTAAAAGCTTCTCTATTTCTTCCTTCACCTTTCCTTTGACTTCCTTGCTCATTCTTCTCGCTGATTATTTGAAAGCTTTGAAGTCGGGTGTTATTGGAAGTTTGTGCTCCAGTATGTCTCTGTTAAGCCTGAGTATGTCGTTGTAATTCCAAGCAAAGCAATCCTTGAATTCATGAAGTAAATTAATAATTTCTTCTTTCAATGATGTAGTAATCCACTGATAAATGTGATGATATGCTATTTTGTCGTTCCCTAATTAAATTCATCTAAAGGATCAATGACCATGTAAAATTAATTTGTCTTGTAAAATTAATTGCCAATAGCTTTCAAGATCTTCAATCTCTATGATTTCTTTGTTGATTTCGTCAATTTTTCAATCATCTGTTGCACATTAAATTTTGTTATATCAGCGGATGCTGCCACTTTTACCTTTAATTAAGACTTAATCACAAGATTCCTTCAATAACTGGCTCAATGCTAATCGGCCAATGGTAAAGCACACTTGTGGTTAGTTTCAAAATATTTTTAATTTAACTACATCACGATTTTCCTTTGCCTTCATCCTAATCCTGCTACACCCAAAGACTTGCATCAGCCCCCTCTGTAAGATATTGCACAACCTTCGTCGTTGCAAGCTCCACCTCCAAATGACTAATCATTGAGAAACCTTCCTCAAAGCTTCTTCAACCTTAGAGTTAACGGTCATTTGGAGTTTCCCCTCTGGTTGACCAACCTTCCTGTTGGCAGACTCCAGCCATGCAGAAACCTCAAATTGCAAAGGAAATGCCTATCAACAATAATTAACCAAAGTCAGAATAAAAGAGCACAAAAAACATGTGAAGTAAACAAAGACATTAATGGCCAAAGCAAATAGTGTGCTCTCAGACGGCACTCTAGCTTGTTGTGCAAGACCACAAGCGATCATAGGGTATTCTAGATGGGGGCCTGCATGATACCTGGCTCTCTAGAGTTACGACGGAAATACCTCGGTCAAAATAAACAGTGTACAAATGGATATAAAACTCCAAAGTTCTAAGTAAAAACTTACAGTGTAAGTACTATATTTATTAAATAGGGCATGTTCCTCCGATGATACTACCACAACATCAGGGATCCAATCCGCCTATAAAGGAATGAGGGTTGGGATCCTTCCGGGACCTTGACCAACTAGGGGTGGAGGAGGAAGTTTAGAAGTAGCCTGTGAGTTCTTCTTCCCAACTTGGTTCTTATGAGGCTTCGGAGCATAGCTCTTCTCTTAAGTGTTATTTATGTGCTTCTTTGCTACATGGACCTCTTCAACTCCCTCCCTAGTCATTTTCAAACCCACAAATGGTTTAGTCACTTTTAGATCCCCTTGAGTTTTAGATTTGAAAGGTACTTCACTACTCTTGGCCTGCTCAGGAACACCCCCTCCAAAGTAATCTTCCCAGCAGGCATACTCACCTTCTTTGGACAATTCCTTTCAGCAGTCACTACCTTTGTCGCTGAAAAAATAGCAGCACGAGAGTCATCGTGAATGAAGGTGGAAAAAAGGTGGGAACCTAAGGCACTAAATAAGCTAAGGAAGGAACATGTTCATTTGTCCGAGCCTGCTGAAGCACCTCATCTGTAAGTTCCAAGTAAGGTTGGATGTCAGAAGAGCTGGAGGACAAAAAGGAGGAGGAAAGTTCAATCAAGCAAAAGGAGTTACAAGCACCAGGATCTTCAACCTTTTGAAAAGCAGCCCCTAAAGAGCTTGAGACTAGAGGGGTGGAGCCAACACCTACCGAAGAAGAAGAGGTTGATCGCTTAGGAAGGGAGGAAAAGGTGGACACATTTCCTCGACTTTTAAAAGTTACAGCGTTCCGCTTCTCTTTAGCAGTGATTCTTTCGGCAGCTTGGCAAGCTAACATTTTTTGGCGAATAGAAGACATGTTAGAGCCTACAAACACATGAAGGAATAAATAAAAAATATGGTAAAACATAAGAAATTATAGTTAAGTAAAAGTTCATATCACGATTGATATGGTCCAATAAAACCTCTTTTGTGACAAACAAGTCCAACTCCACCAAAAAATCGTGTATAATATTCTCATCCTTCGTCAAAGATTTCAAAAGAGGCCACTTCGCCTTTTTCACAGGGTCATCGTTCCATGACTTCTTAAAGGAAAACCCATCAGGATATAGGGCTCCCTTCATAGACTTTCCACCTTTATCCTTAAAGGTCAAAACCCAGAACCATTGGGGTTTGAAGTCTTTATTGATGGAATTCTTATTCATAATGAACGATCTTCGGTTCAAATGAAGTTTTGGAATCCATAGAGAATCATTAGTCCCCATTCTCATGGAAGGAGTCCATATGCGATGAAAGAGAGAGTAAGTCATCTCCATGCCCAGATCTTCAAAAACCTTAATCAAACCTAGAAGGTCCATCCATCCATTAGGAGACAACTGTGCTGGAAAAATTCTAAACTCATTTAGCACATTTACAACACCTGATGAAAATGGAAGCATAATCCTATTTTCCAGGAATAAACAGTAAAACCCTAAATGACCTTCTAGGCGTTGGTTATCACTTGCCCCGAGGTGGGCCGACAGCTCCTGGATGTTAGAACTCATGGTACTGTGAGATCAGCTCTGCCAGTAAAACTTCATCTAAAGAAGGCTGCTTGTAGTTTTAGGTTTATGGATTATATGTTTCTTATAATCAGGATTACAAGCCTCGTCAACATTAGGTTTCTTTCGACCCATGATAAGAAAAGAAACAAAAAAGAAATAGCAGAAAAAGAGCCAAAAATAAAACTTACTGGAACGTATGAACTGGCTGAGGAAGAAGATGCAAAAGCAGAGAAGCAAGGAATTTTGGTAAATAAAAAGCATGAAGAAAGAATGAAAGACAAACTCAAAAGCCTTTATAGGCAGTAAGAAGAAGATGAGAAAATAGTGTGAAAATGGTTCGACAGACACATTTAATGCATGTAATGATAAAACAATTGTCATCCCAATCTTTCCACCAATCAATAGAATGGAGAGAAATGATTACCAGTACAACTGAACAAGCTTGCATGACATAAACGCTCCAAATTCTAAGAAACCTTTTATTTCGCGTATAAAAAAAGAAGTTTACACGCTCGCTAAAAAGATCGAAGGAAAATTTACCGAATCAAAGACACGTCAGCACAAAACGCTTTTTTTAGACTAAAACCTAAAGAATTCAGAAAAGTTGGGGGACATATGATAACACGTGAAATAATGAGAGCCTTTGGTCTAGTGGATACGTGGAACACCATTGGCCTTCAGATTCAACGAGTTTCCAAGAACCATTTTCCACTAGGAAAACCCTCCTGCCAACAAGCCGTCTAGAAAACTCCCCTAGTTAAAGACTTTTGATGGAAGATTTCTCCTAATTAGAGAAGGATTCCTAATAAAGGAGGGATTCCCAAAAGAAGAATGATTTGGCAGAAACACTATAAATAGACAGGTATGACAAATCCTAAAGGTACGTTAACATTACTACTTCATAAGTAATCCATCACCTTCAACCCCTGCTTACTTAGGCATCGGAGCGGGTTCGTCAGATTCCAGCCCCTCTCTAACTATCATTTCTGTTTTGCAAGTGTCTCAAGGGAAGACTCGAAGGGATCTTCGAAACCAAAGATAACACCTCATAAACCCCATCAATATTCGATATACTATTCTGGAAAGGATCCATAGTGTATTGTTGTTACATGCCCGATGAAGTGGTAACATACTCATATGTTCATCTTTACTGTCAATTTCCTCTATGTCCACCATCATGTTCCTAGACTTACTCCTTCCCACGATTAATTAACTAGATTTGGTTACATATAGATCTTATTACACATGGGAAAAAACAAAGAAAAATACATTAAAGAAAAGTCACGAGTAGAGAAGACATGGAGTCGAGGGCAGCTCCAAGGGGAGGCCACACAGGCGGCCGCCTAGGGTCTCCCGTTTAGGAAGGCCTCCGATCCACAAAAAACTTTTAATTTTTTTTATAAAATTCAAAACTAATTTCAATTGTGATACCATAATTATTGAGATTTCAATTATTAAAAAATTATCTCTGTAAATAATTATATCATGTCTGAATCTAATAGTAATCATATATAGAAAAAAAAGAATACACTCTACTAAATGGAATCGAAAATCGACAACAATAACACAAATTGTCTCATTTTTTGTTAGTCATCGTCACTTAACAACAATATCATACCAATGGGGCTTCAAAATTTATTTCACAAATTTCTCTTAAAAATAATAGGGATAAGTTACAAATTTAGCCATATTGTTATTGGGAGAAAGAAAATTTAACATTTACGTACAAAATAGTACAATTTTAAGCCTCAAATTCACGAGACGATACTATTTCAACATCATTAATGGATGATGAGTTTTTTTTCGGTAATAGAAAAGCTTTATTGGGTGGCCACATAATGTTACAGGTTGAAGGATTGGATTGGATTGTTTTGTACTTAAGAGTTAAATCAATTTTCACTCAATAATCACAACGATAAATTTGTATTTAATCAAACAATAACATGACAATTAATTATTTCGTTCTCTGCAAATTGCCAAAAAGTTTGATGTTAAATTGTTTCTCTTCTTGAATCAAGAATTAATTATATTTCATATATATTAAATTTAAATTTATACAAAAAAAATAGAATATAGAAATTACTTAGAGCTCTAGAATACTGGAGTCACCCCTGCAAAGAATGTGGGGAATTGTAAGGGCGTTGTGGGGAATTGTAAGGGCGTTTGAAACACGGTTCTTCACCGAAATCATTAAAACACCGATCTGAAAATTTGAAAAGAAAACAGAGTCAAGAAAAGGTTTCAAAGAATGCAAGTGAATTTCAAGAAATATAAAAGAAGAAAAAAATGAAATAAACCAACGGAAAAAAATACATCTATTTGGTAAATATGAAAGAGAAAGATTGCATATAAAATGAATCCATTGAACTAGTGAGGTTAGGATTTGCATGTGTAAATTATGCGTAAAACCACACTGTCATTTTTTCTTAGTGGTGGACCGTAATGAACGGATAAAAAGATCATGCAGTCACTAAAATAGAGAGTATTTATACCATTGGCCACTAAAGTAGATTCTTCGTTAATAAAGTCATTAAACTAACATATTTCTATCAATAAAGTCATTACGATTGAATATGGAAACTTACTCAACCGAACTGCTAATGTCAATGACATGTCATAAATATGATTAAAGCAGTATCCACATGTCGTCTATATGGCTGCCAAGTGATCCAAAAAGAAAAGAAAATATTACACTAATTGACAATTGTTGCCGCATGATTGTTGCTCCAATCATGTTTATAAGGTGTCGCTAACATCAGTATTCCGATAAAGCAATCTGCCGAATTCGAGCATGGTGACTTTATTGATGGAGGTGTGTTATTTAAGTGACTTTACTGTTCATCAGAGTAAATACCTTTTACTTTAATGATAGTGAATGCTTTTATACCTTGTAATGAATAAATGAAAAGAGAAATATACGAAAAGACCTGAATGGGAGGGAAAAAATCAAGATTGAAGTAAAATTATGGGGTAACGATGGAAAGTGAGATTTAATTGAAATTCGAGTGATTTTAGTTATTAGCTGTTAGTTGATTACCTTTTTTTGATTAGCTGAACGAGTAAACTTGTATGATAAAACTTAGTTGATTACTAATAAATGTTTTTGTAAAATGACAAATAAAGATATAATAAAACTTGTATTTGAAATTAAGGAGTAGTAATTAAAGATAAAAATATCTTTAAAAAATATTGAGTAATAAGTTAATTGAGAAAACTCATAAAACCAGTTTTTTTTTAAGGGCAAAGTACGAAAAAAAATGCTTGTGGTTTACCTTATTGGTAAATAGAGGTCCGTGGTTTAAAAGTTTGCAAATAGATATATGTGGTATTCTTTTTTTACAAAACAAGGTATTTAAAATTAAACTTTGAAGTAATCGATGACAATAAGAGCATTTTTTATTTTTTTTCAATTACATTTATATATTAACAAAGCACAAATTCCAAAATCAAATTGCAACCGTGTAAAATGAACTTAAAATATCAATTTAATTCATAAACTATCAGATTAGTAAAAAAACTAAAATTTCATCATACTATTTATTGTTTCAATTTAGAAAGTTGTTTTTTTTTGGGAGGGAGGGTTATGCTTTGTTGATATGTAAATATAATTTTTGTTAAGATAAAAATGTTTTTGTTTGTAATTAGAACTTAAATATGTAATTGTAATACTTTGTTTTGTAAATAAAATATACTATATACCTTTATTTGTGAAACTTTTAAACCACATGCCTCTGTTTATAAATTTGACAAACCACGAGCATTTTTTTTCATACTTTTCTTTTTTCTAATTAGATTTTTAGATTCAATAATCCATTTCAAACCTCTCAAACAATATTAACTTGTAACCTTTCATTTCTATCCCTCTTTTCTTTTTCGTCCATTACCTACTTTAATTGTCACCTTCCTAAGCCTTTGGTTCTCAAACAAAATATATATATATATATATATATATATATATATATATATATATATATATATATATATATATATATATATATATATATATATAAAATAGAATTGGATAGCAAAAATCTCCAAAACAAACAAATAAAAAAAAGAATCGATTGGCAAAAATTGAATTAAGAGTCAAATGGTCAAATAATAAAAAAACGTGTTGGCCAAATTTGAATGTCCCATCCAAAGTCTTTCTTGTGCATCACAACAAACAAACAACAACAAGTGGTCTTTACTTGGTCTTCTACTTCTATTACCATTTCTTTTTTTAGTTTAAACATAAATTAACTTCTAAAATTGCCATCATTTATCCTTTGCTAACCCTAAATTTTTAACAACAACCCTTCACGATCAAAAAAACAAAAACAAAGTCTTATTTCTTTATCATGTCTATCATTATCCACAAGTAGTTCATACATAGATTTCTTAGTGTTTATCTTTTAGAACTTGTTGCTAAAATCGGAAAAATATTCATTAGTGTTTATTCTCTTCTATCCTTTTCATTTGTTTTGAGCATTAGATAATCACGTATTTTATAGATCCAGTTTGCTTTTGTCTTATTGAGGAAGAAGAAGGAGGTTTGTCTTCTTTCTTCTTCCACTCACCATGTATGTACTTCTAATTTTTTTTTTTTTCGTTAAGTTTTTTTATTGGATTTCATATATTTTGTCGGATCTCTTAATCCGCTATTACTATATATATATTGTTCATCATTTTTTCATTTGTAATATTTTCTAGTTTAGCAAGAACATAAATGATAGATATTATCCGTAGAACACTAGATCTATACTTATATAACATTTTATTTCTTATTGTTTTCAGGTTGTTATTATATTATTATCAAATGAAATTTTAGCATTCTCATAAAAAAAACCTAAAAATTTAGTATTTGAATTGAAAAAATTAAATATTATAAATACTAAAATTGTTGAATAATAGAGTAGTCTCTGAAATAACAAAAATATAATATTAAAGTTAAAGATATGAAACTTTGTTAAGGTAAAACAAAATGCTACTGGTAGGGTTCAAACTCTGGCCTCTTCACATATACTCCATGCTACTTACCTTTAACCTAATTGTTTCCCTTGTTTATTATGGAGCGCGCTAAGTAATATACCATTATCCATGTAGCTTCTATTGTTTAATATTTAATACATGCACTTATTAATATCGATTAAATGTGAATAATAATAAATTATTAATAGAAAAAAAGAAATGTGCATAATAATGAATTATTAATAGAACAAAAAATCCAAAAACATGCTCCAATTTTTTATTTATTTAATTCCTCTATATTTTTTGTAATTTATATTTTTAAATGTTAAGGACGATGTTCTAAATATTGTTACATACGTTCTACCTTTATAATTTGTGTTTTAAAAATTAAGTATAATGTTTTAAAAAAATCAGTAAATATAGTGACCATTTTTACATTTGTTCTATAATATAATTTATAACTCATATTCTAAATAACATAGCGTATGTTCTAAAGTTTATAGTTTGTGTTCTAAAAATTAAGTATAATGTTCTAAAAAAAATTAGTAGATATCTGGATCATTTTTGCATTTGTTCTATAATATAATTTATAACTCATGTTCGAAAAAACATAACGCATGTTCTAAAAAACATAACATATGTTCTAAAAAATATGTCGTATGTTCTAAACTTCATAGTTCGTGTTTTAAAAGTGAAAATATATGTTCTAACGTATGTTTTAAAACATATATATTTTCTTATATAAATAAAATATTAATATTAAATTTTATTAAAATATATAATATATTTTTAATTAAAAAATATAGTATTGGATTTTTTTTAGCATCAGATGCACTTAATAATATATAAATAAGAATTGTATGCCCCAGTCCCAGGTTCGAATCCCTCCACCCTCATTTTCTTATTTAATCTTTAATTAAAAGCACCAAAACTATGTCGTTTCATCTTGTTCTCACATAACAAAGTGTCCTCATCTAAGGGAGGGTTCTCACTTGATCCCTCCCCTATATATATATATATATATATATATATATATATATATATATATATATATATTGATAACTCGGGGAAAAATCCTTGATCGGAGCCCTTCCCTGTGAGGCGCCGTTGGGATCGGCCGGGGACACTCCGATGCCAAAGTCAGTATAGAGGAACAAGAGAGTAAACTGAATTGACAAAGGTTGTGAGAATGTGTACCTTGATAGCCTAGGGATGTAGGCTATATATAGCTAGGAAGTCGTAACCTTTAGCAACTAGAAGGTCTCCATTAATGCTCCATTAATGGCGGTTACTGGTTATCTTTAAGCTGGCGGTTACTGGTTACCTTTAACCTGGCGGTTAGCTAATTGATAGCTCATTAATGGTCTTTATGGCCGAGTCGGCGGTTAGCCGTTACTGTGATGAATCAAGTGAAAGAGGAGATTCGCCTCATAGGTTCTCCAGCGGATCTCACTGAGCTGAACCGTGGAGATCCGCCATCCGGTTCTTCTTGCGGCGTTCTCAAGGTGAATATCCCTTTTGGTCCTTGGGATAATATTCTGTCAGTAAGATGAATATCCCTTTTCGTATTCTTTGATCCGTCAAGGCGTATGTACGCTCTCCTTGAGAGCTATGGCGGGTCTCCGCTACTCGCTCTCATCGGGCGTATCTCGTTATGGCGTATCTCGCCATGGTCCACGTGGCGTGGCATAATGCTAGAGACTCCTTCCTTTTCCTCATTATTTGCATATTCGCCCCTGCATTAATTATCATTAATTCCACATTAATCATATATAAATATCTCTTTTAGAATGAATAATGGTTTGCCATTATTTCTATTAATTTTCTCTTATTCCTTATTCAAGAATAATTTGGGTTGTTATCAGAAGCCCCCCCTAAAGGTATAAAAAGCTCTTTAGGGCTGTCTAAATGGTGTTTTATTTTTCTATCTTGGAGAAAAGTGGACCCGCCCTAGATGGGGGATCATATATGGAAATGATGCGCCTTTTGGGGCTTCCTTATGCGGGATCTTATGAACAAGATCTGCCCTATGTGGGATCATATATGGATATGACGCACTTTTAGGGGCTTTTGATTCCTTGTGGATAGGTGGCCAACCGTATCCATTGTTATCCTCTAGGGGCTTCTTGAGAGTTATATTTCCTTTAGAAAGGGAATAACCCGCCCTTTATGGGACTTTTTGTTCCTACGACATAGGATTGTGATTCGCCTTAGGGACTTCTTTTGTTCAGTTCTGCCATATTGAGGAGAATGACCCGCCCTTAGGGATCAGTAAGAATGATCAGCCATTTAGGGACTTTTGTGCATTTTATGGAGGCGAGACTTTGTTATTTCTATGATGAAGATGTGAATTCATTACTTTGATGAAGACGAGGCTTCATTGTTTGGATAAAGACGAGACTTCATTAATTGGATGAAGACGAGGCTTCATTGATTGGATGAAGACGAGGCTTCATTGATTGGATGAAGACGAGGCTTCATGAATTGGATGAAGACGAGGCTTCATTAATTTGATGAAGACGAGGCTTCATTGTTTGGAGATGAAGACGAGGCTTCATTACTTGGATGAAGACGAGGCTTCATTATTTGGAGATGAAGACGAGACTTCATTACTTGGAGATGAAGACGAGGCTTCATTACTTGGATGAAGACGAGGCTTCATTATTTGGAGATGAAGACGAGGCTTCATTACTTGGAGATGAAGACGAGGCTTCATTACTTGGAGATGAAGACGAAGCTTCATTACTTGGATGAAGACGAGGCTTCATGAATTGGATGAAGACGAGGCTTTATTAATTTGATGATGAAGACGAGGCTTCATTACTTGGAGATGAAGACGAGGCTTCATTACTTGGAGATGAAGACGAGGCTTCATTACTTGGAGATGAAGATGAGGCTTCATTACTTGGATGAACCCTTTGCTTTCCAGAACTATTTTTACTATTGCATTATATCTTTTAGCAAGTAATTTTCTAGAATCTGGTTTAGGATTTCTCCGATTGCTTAGGGTAGGTGGCCAGCCGTACCCCAATGTGTGAACCTTTGTGAAGGTTTAGAAGCTGTTCTATTCCTTCTAGAGGAAGTAAAGCTGCCTAGGGGATCAACTTGCTACCTATCTTTGAGGTGAAGCGATCCGCCCGTAGGACTTGTGAACCCTTCTTTGGGAAGGGAGTGAGAGAGTGTAAAGTCCTTGCGTCCAAGGAATGTTTTAACTCTTTCTCGAATGGTGATCATCTAAAGATGGATCCGCCCATGAGAGTGTTCTCCTATCTTTGAGGAGAAAGTTGAGGGTGTAATGATCTCATGTTTGAGACGATTTTAACCCGCTTTTGATGGTGGTCAATCCTTTTCCTGTCTTTGAGGAGAGAGTTGAGCTCATTTGAAAGCTCCTGAGGATCTGTGCTTCTTATCTTTGTGGAAAGGGGATCCGCCCGTGATGGGATCAATTGTCCTATCTTTGAGGTAATTGATCTGCCTGTGGAACTTTTCATTCGCCAGCCACTGGGTGTATATCAGCACTAAAAGCTAGGCAAATGAATATAAGAAGTATGGAGAGAAAGAATAAATTATAAAATATAGGATACTATAACAGTTTAATGCACATATAAGAATATGTAAAAATACTGATTTTTAGGCCCATGGTTCCGCCTTTTCTGAGCAACTAGAACCACATCCTCAATGATGTTTAACTTATGAGTAATCACATCTGGGCTTACTCCTGTGGGGATCTCATTCTCCTATGTAAATACGCTTTCAGACTCAATGAGAACTTTTTTAGCATCCTCTTTGATCTCAAGTTTTAATCCTTTGGCGATCCGCACCCGCTTTCCATCAGCAATAAGGAGCGTTTCTGTGTCGCCCAAAGCTGTAGTGATAAGTTAATATTTCTCACCTTCGTCCTCTTTTGGATTGTGGGCGGATTGATAGTGACACCGAGTATAAGTCTCTTTAGCCACCTTTTGGTTCCCGCTAATCATTACTCCTCCTTTGCCGGTGGGAATGTACATTGTCAGACGACAGATGGAAATTAGGGTTGCAACTTCTGGCCCTTGGTCTGGATAGTGTGACCCATCACTCTAATGATGTCAACAATGGTTGTTTCTATTTGGATCAGATCAACCTTTAGTTTGGCGAATGCACCTTTGGTGATGACATTGCGAGAACTGCTCGTGTCTTTACTCGCTTCATTTTATCTCCCATCATTGAATCGCCATTGTTACTACCAATGCATCTACGTGTGGAGAGATTAATGGACCTGTTTCTGCAAAAGGAGCAATGGAGGGATGTTTTATCCAGAGCGGATATTTTTGCTTTTTCCACGGGTGGCTGATACATTGGTCCATCTGCTATGACATTAATGACACTTTTGAATTTATTTTTGGGATCTGTCTTCTGCTTGTCATCTTGTTATTTGTTATTTTGGACAAAGCTATCTAGTTTGCCAGCTCCCAGCAAGCTTCAGTGTGGTGGCCAACCAATATGGTGGCCAACCTGTAGTACGCTTTGGCGTTTCTTCCAACGGTTACATGCTCCCCTCCTTTGGGTTCGGGATATGTAATGTCCTGCTTATATTGAATCTTTTCTTTTATATTGTGGTAAGTTGGAGCTTTAAACATTATGTCCGCTTCGTACCCCAGGATCCGTGCTGTGAATGGCGAATTCATGTTAACTTGATGGCGTACCTTTCTGCATTGTTCTCTTGTCTATGTAGAGCGGCATGCACTCGCCTTTCAATCTCATCATTAGTGTGTTCAATGTTGAATCATGATGGTGAAGCCGGTTCTTGATCTTGATCTCGATCATGTTGAGGTTATGCTTGGAGATATGGTTTAACGCGGATGGATGTTGTCACAACCGTGGGAGCCATTTTATCTAGCTTCTGATATCTTGTCTCTGCATCCTTCAACATTTTGCTAACATAATAGATGGAGAACTGCTGACCTTCTTCTTCTTCTTGAATAACCACGGTTCACATAGCTTTATCCATGAAAGATTGATACAAATGCAGGTCTCCCCTTCAGATTGGTCTGCTCATCAAGGGTGGTTCTGCTAGGAATTGTTTTATACCTTGATATGCTTGTTGACAATCTTTCTAGTACGATGATCCGCCCGTTCAACCTCTGGATCTTTCTCACCCATAGTGGGGCTTTCATTTAGGCGCTCTTTTCACCTTTTTCCTCGCATGGCTTTTATTTAGGCGCTCTTTTCACCTTTTTTCTCGCATGGCTTTTATTTTATCTGGATTTGCTCTAACTCCTTTTTGGCCAATGACATAGTCAAGGAATTTTTCTGAAGTGGCTCTGCATATACACTTCTTTGGATTGAGATTTATTTTTCACATCAGTGTTTGCACTGGTTGTAGTATTAGCAACTCCCTTGTACTTGTGGGTTAGCGCTGAAAGAACTCCAGAAGTGGGGCATACTCTGTCCATTATTAAAGGATTATGGTAAGTCATAAAAACTATATTCACTTACCTTGGGGATCAATGGCTTGATCCATGGAACATACTTCATAGCAAAAGAATGTTTGCATTTGCCTTGTTGGCAAATATCATGTATGATGCAATTATCTTTATGGAATTTTTAGTTCATCTTGGAATCAACTTAATAATTCCTTCACGTTAGTCCCTGACTCTAGAATGAACTTAGTCAAAGGATAAAACCGAGTAAATATTATATGTCAAACAAATTCATAATAGAATTTTAATCGTGCTTGTTTTAATAATAATATCACGTATAACGGTCATAACCATAAAGATTGCTACTGCACATGAATATCATAATGAATTCTTAATAAATAACCATAATGAGAATGGTTTAAGAATAATGTCCTTTTGTATTTCAATGCGCATTAATATCCAAGATAGCATATTTATTTTAAACGTCATAAAAGTTATGACATTCTATATTGGGTAAGATATCTTACATAGTTGCTATTTACTTGCAATTAATATTGTGCATCCATACATTAATGGCATTCAGAGATCATTAAAGGCTCATTTGAATGAGGTGTAATTAAAGAAAGGTAAGTGATGATTTAATAATATAGTTATATATAAAATTACTCTGATATCATTTCATTTGTACGAATAAAATAAAAGAGAAAGGGTAATTTTGGAAGAAAAATACATGTACCATGATTCTCCTCCAATTTAGAGTGTAAGGAAAATTACTCTAAATCCACTCTCACCTACCTTCTCATACAATCCTCCAATCTTTAAGGAATTCTCATGTATATCCTAAGAATTTTGCGTAAATTAATGTTTTGATCCGAAACCGACACTTGCACTATTTTGTAGTTAGATCAGGACATGAAAGTTTTGTTTATCCAATTTGGTAATTCATCAGCCCATAATGGCCTTAATAGTTAGGGACAATTACAGGATAATTACAAATAGACTCAATATTTTCAAGTCTCTTGTGTTGGTAACAGAAATTCTAACAATGTCAAATAAACAGTTTTTATATGAATAGACACATCCTTGTAAAAAATGGAATGAAATAACTGTTTGACAAAACAATATTCAAAAATATAAATTTCTGATATTAAAAGTACTATATAGGAGAAAAGCCATATATAGATGGTGAATTGTACAAGGAAAAACCAAATATGATTTTTTTTGTAATTTCTTTTAATAGTTATATGCATGTTTATCCAAAAGACCGATCAGATCTAAATCATTTGTAATTACATGAGCCCTTTTATGATAATTTTAATATCAAATGACAAAATCACATTGAATGGATGGATTTTTTTGTAAATCCCAAGATTACGGATCTTATACATGCATTTGTACTAATTCAATGATAATATCATATTATACTTGTCATGCATAAAAATATGAGGGCATAGTAAGCATGCAAGATTTAATGAAAGATTTGTGTCTATGACTTCATCTTTCACAGTTTATTAAATTTATCACAACAACATGTAATGATATTCATAGCACTTTATCAGAGTGAGGGATCTCAATTTTCTTTAATTAAAAATGGAATAAGAAAGGGGAGGAAACTTATCTTTTTCATCATAAAATTCCAGATTTAATGTAGAAAACTCTTTCCCACAAATATATGGAGAACTGTATCTTTGGATAGATTTGTTGTACTGATTGAGCCAAAGTTTGAGATTGTGATTTATATTCTGTTGACTCCATTGTTTTGTTCTTTGTGAAACTATATACAATCAAGATTTTATGATTGTTAGAGATCCACCTTCACCGCACCAATTGATAACTCGGGGAAAAATCCTTGATCGGAGCCCTTCCCTGTGAGGCGCCGTTGGGATCGGCCGGGGACACTCCGATGCCAAAGTCAGTATAGAGGAACAAGAAAGCAAACTGAATTGACAAAGGTTGTGAGAATGTGTACCTTGATAGCCTAGGGATGTAGGCTATATATAGCTAGGAAGTCGTAACCTTCAGCAACTAGAAGGTCTCCATTAATGCTCCATTAATGGCGGTTACTGGTTACCTTTAAGCTGACGGTTACTGGTTACCTTTAACCTGGCGGTTAGCTAATTGATAGCTCATTAATGGTCTTTATGGCCGAGTCGGCGGTTAGCCGTTACTGTGATGAATCAGGTGAAAGAGGAGATTCGCCTCATAGGTTCGCCAGCGGATCTCACTGAGCTGAACCGTGGAGATCCGCCATCCGGTTCTTCTTGCGGCGTTCTCAAGGTGAATATCCCTTTTGGTCCTTGGGATAATATTCTGTCAGTAAGATGAATATCCCTTTTCGTATTCTTTGATCCGTCAAGGCGTATGTACGCTCTCCTTGAGAGCTATGGCGGGTCTCCGCTACTCGCTCTCATCGGGCGTATCTCGTTATGGCGTATCTCGCCATGGTCCACGTGGCGTGGCATAATGCTAGAGACTCCTTCCTTTTCCTCATTATTTGCATATTCGCCCCTGCATTAATTATCATTAATTCCACACTAATCATATATAAATATCTCTTTTAGAATGAATAATGGTTTGCCATTATTTCTATTAATTTTCTCTTATTCCTTATTCAAGAATAATTTGGGTTGTTATCATATATATATATATATATATATATATATATATATATATATATATATATATATATATATATATATATATATAATATTTGAAGTTAATTGTTTTAATTTATTACATTAAATGATATTTGACTTGATTTAATTTTTATTAGGTTGTATTATTAAACAAGTTAAAAAAAACGCATAATTTATTGATATTATACTCTCTCCGATTTATATTACATGTCTTTTTAGAGAGTTACACAAAAATTAAGAATATTAGAAAAAAAAATTATTGTCTCTTATTTATTGATTCCACTATTTATTTATTATATGATAAATCTATTATTTTAATTAATTTTATAAACCCACGTTTTATAGCACAAGAATGTGATTTATATGTATTGATCATATAACATGACATGTAATATGAAATAAAAAAATCTCTAGAAAAACATGTAATATGAAACAGAGTGAGTATCAAACAAAAGCTATGTTCTATATAATGTTTAGTTCATATTCTGGATGAGCAAGAGATTTATTATAAGGATTTGGAAGTTTTTTCACGTTCTCAAACTTTGACTTTAGGTTTTTTTTTTTTTTTAAGGAGAACTCATTTGTTCTTCGAATGTTGTCGATTCATCAATAGCTATAAAGGTATCTAATTTAAAGATCAAGAGTGTTAATCATTTAATTTTGAAGTGATTTTACAAGCTTATTACATATTCATTTCCTTGAAAGCAATGTTTTCAGACCTGGTCGGTTTGATCCGCAAAACTGTGAAATGATTAGGTTTTTAGTCGAGTTTTTTTTTTTTGAAGAGGAGATCAATATTCATAAATTGAGAGCATCGTTACATAAGTAAGGCCAAACTACTCCCGGAGAATCTCCATGTAAAATCAGAGGTGATTGCAAATCACGGGCCCATTTAGCTAAGCAATGAGTCGCCTTATTGCCTTCTCTACCAATAAATTTGAAATTGCAAACTGAAAAAGCTAAAGACAAAGTAATAACTTCTAGAAATAAAAAATGGAGCGATGATAGTGGTATCGGTCCCTTGGCGATTGAGTCAATCACCTTCTTGGCATCCGATTCGATGCAGATGGTCTGTAGATTTCTGGTCCGTGCCAAAAGTAAGCTTTCCCGAATCGTTAGGAGTTCTGCTGCCTCAGCCGAAATACAGGGAGGGAGTGGGAGTCCTGCAGATAGTATAACGTGAGCCTGTGAATCCCTCGCAATTACCCCGGCTCTTGCGGAGAGGCCATTATCCTCCCATGCGGCGTCACAATTGAATTTTGTGATACCATCGGGAGGCGGACGCCAAACCTTGTAAGAGCCAGTTGGTAAATTGTTTTGGGCAGGCTCCGTTATTTGCGGGGATCGGGATTTCCATTCTGTAAGGAAGTTACGACCTTTATGTACTAACATCTCGGGAGCTATAATGGTTCCTTCATGTATCAGCAGGTTCCTCCTGTACCATAGCCACGATAAAACGATAATTCCCAGCTCGCCTTCTCCATTGCTGCTTCTTTCCTAATTTCCGATAACCCATGAGCGCATATCAGTTGCATGGGCTTTGTCCCATCATTCTTGCGTTTCGGCCACCTCCGAGACCGCCTTTGCTACTGGACAAGCCATGAAGATGTGGTGTAGTGTCTCCAGAGTTGTCTGACAGAAGCAGCACCCGTCACTTGTTGCAATTCCACGACTTCGCAGCAGCGCAGCACAGGGGAGGATCTCCTTCATTAATTTCTAGATGAAGTGCTTTACCTTAGGCGGAATATTTGCCTTCCAAAGGAACTTCCACGGTGATTGAGCTGTACTTGAAGAAGACGATGGGTTCATTGGATTTCTGCGGTTCTGCTCCAGTAAGTAGTAACACAACCTTACTATAAAGAAACCATTATCCATCCCGCCCCAATACAAGCCGTCAACGTGATGTTGCAATGGGATCCGAATTTTCTTAATTTCTGCAGCTTCAGAATCTGCAAAATGAGCATTCAGAATGTCATAATTCCAAGCTGTAACTGTGTTGTTCAGCAATTCAGAGACCAACAGCAATCGCTGTCCCTGTCGTGAAATCAACGGATTTTTTGCATTTAGTGACGGCACCTAGTTATATTTTCAAATCTGAATCCGAGTCCCGTCTCCAAGCCCGCCACATCATTCCCTTCTGTACAATATTTCTGGCCGCCCATATACTTCGCCAGAGGAAGCTAGGATTGGGGCATGTGACCGCTGTAAGCATATCAGCATGTGGGAAGTACTTCGCCTTCAGAACCCGGGCACAGAGTGTGGTTCGGTTTTTCAGCAGACGCCAGAACTGCTTGGCAAGAAGAGCAAGGTTGAAGGATTAGAGCCATCTGAACCCGATTCCCCCAGCATCCTTGGCCTGACACATTAAATCCCATGCTAACCAGTAGATTGGACGTTTCGATTCAGTTTCGCCCCACCAAAATTGGCTAATCAGGCCATTTATCTCAGCACAAAAAGTTTCCGGAAGTTGAAAACATGACATCACGTATGTAGGTATAGCTTGAATTACTGATTTGATAAGAATTTCCTTACCTCCTGCAGACAGGTATCTTTCCTCCCAGCCCTTAAGGCTGTTGGTGTGCCCTAGTTCTTAGGCATTGGTTCATGTATATTGTATTGTGCTTTTGATTATTCTTGCATAGATACACTATTTGTGTTACATTAATAAATGCATTAATCTAGTTCATTTATATCTTGTGCTATAATATGAATAGAGAATCCGTTGATTGACAATCGTAAAACCATATCCCAAGTCTATTCTATCATGGGAATGATTAGGACCACAGACTTGTATATTCGACGAATGTATGGTAGTAATTGATACTAGCCATAGCACTTGATAAGTCAGTTGTGAATATGGGTACATGTTGTATACATGTGACTGGATCGATCCGCTCGAGAAAACTACATGGTGGTTGTGTCATTAGTTTTTTTAAGTAGGTCTCTAACTGTCTTCAGACCAGATTTCATTATAATATCGATGTGGGATCCGGTTCACTTTGACATACGCCTAACAAGTCTGTAACAGGATGCCAAATACGGGTATGATTGGGTGAACAGGTGAACACATTAGTATTGATAGTGAAGTGATGGAATTACCACTCACATAATAGTGAGATGATATCACAGGCCACTTGATAAGTGAGATTGATAAGTGTGTGGCCACACCCTGATAAGTAGTTTACTTATTTGATTCATTAATCTACTTAAGATCAAGAAATATCATAAACATCAGAGAGGATGACAGCCGCCATGCCTCTAGTTTATGATATCGATGTCAAATGGTAAAAGAAGTTAAGAGATAACTACAGGGTCTCTGCATCTTTAGACTGCTGAAACTCTGTCTTAGTTAGGGGCAGTAATGGTTTGCTAGAACCCACTTACTGTCTGTGAGCCATAAGCCCACTGCTAGCTAAAGGCAGTCCCATAGGATCGTGCACATTGAACATCTGAGTTAGAACTTATAGAACGGTACACTAGAGGGATGAGATTAATTAATTGGTTGACAGTAAAATGTCAAGGTAATTAATTGGTGGTTGATTAATTGATTAATTGATACTTTGTATCAATGTAATTGATTAATAGATTTAGGCGTTGAGTATTTAATTGGTTAATTAGTTTACGGGATGTAAATAATTAATTTGTAAATTAATGAAATTGCATTCGTGAATAATTAATCAAACTAATACGTCAATTTATTAATTAGTGTTGTTTATTTAATTGGAGTAATTAAATTTAATCTAATTATAACTAATTGCATAGAATAAATATTATTGGCATTTATTTATGTAATTAGATTAGGATTGGATTATTTTTGTAATTAACCAATTAACCCTAAACCAATTAGGTTTAGGAATACACTATATATAAATTAAATCACTCTAAACCTAATTCTACAACATACATATTCGGCCACCACCTACATGGAGATTGGAAATCAAAAATTGATTTCGTCAGAATCATAGTTTTTTTTTATAAAGTGGAATTTCTTTGGCAAATTACCTTACCTCTCTAGTTCTTCTTCGTTCTTCGGCTAGCACCGGTTCTAGCTCAATAACTGTTCGTGCACCTGACTACGGAGATCTTACTACCTTGTGGATTCTTCAGCCGTCTCTTAAAGAGACAGTCCGGGTATGTTTATATCATTAAACGGATCAAAAGGTTTTATTCAATGAATGGTTAACGGACAAAGATCAAATTCAAAGGGATTAGAAATAAACTTTAAACCGCAATTCCGCCGCGCTACAGTTGATTAACTGACTTTAATCCCTAACAGTGGTATCAGAGCCATGGTTTAGTCCGTTTTGATTGATTGAAAAATTAATATGATTTGGTTTTATTATTTTTCCAAATCAAATTTTTGAAATTTCCTATTTAATTCCTCGTGTAGAAATTGTTCTAGGAAGTTTTCTATTTTATTTCTGTCTGTATTTTTGTTGTGTTTGGTTCTGAAATTATTTTTAGAATAATAAATTTAAAAAATACAGCAGCAGCTTTATTTAAACAGTAAAAAAAAATAGTTTCGGACACGGAATAGCAGTCGCGGGACTGCTATCCGCAAACAGCAACCCCGCGGCTGCTGTTGGGCGGACAGCAGCACTACTGCTGTCCGCCAGACAGTAGCCACGGGGCTGCTGTCCGCGGACAGCAGCCCCGTCGCTGTCTCGGGTCCGTCAAAAATTCATAATTAGTCTAATTTTGGATTTAACGGGACTGATTTTAACTTTAAAAAAATTTCACGGGTAATTTTAATAAAATCAGGGCCCTAATACCGTTTAATTTATTAAACGTGTTTTGAATGAAAATTAATTGGTATTAAAACGTTTTTTATTGGCATGCATTTTTAATTTTAATCGAATTGATAATTTGTGTAAAATTGAATATGGTTAATGTATGAAATTGGCCCAATAGACTGTGACACCGGTTTAAATTGGGAGGGCTAAATTTTAGATATGTGACGACCCTAAAATTCAGTGGGAACAAAATTGTAATTTTGCATACAAATGGATGTTAACCATTTGGGCCTTTATGGGCCTTAGTCACATATGGTAAAATTGGCGATTTCACCCTAAGTAACCCGGCTTAACTTTATTAGATGATTTTGGAATGCCATGATCATGCATTATATTTATATGTCTTACCGTGCAGCAATGTGTTATAGAGTTCTATGGGCCCTAAATTAAAGTCGGTTTGTAATTTAATTTATTTTGGAAAATATGGCCTACGTGCCATTCTTTCATTAATGAAATTTAAGAATAGGTTCTATTCATAAAATTGTAATTGGTCGTGAAGAAGCCCAGATGGTCCAAGCCCATGGTGGGAGCCCAAAGAGACTTGAAGCAAACCCGTGAAGATTAGATAGTATATCTAGTTTCACTATGATGTATTATAAGGCCCATAGAGTCTCTATGTTTATTTTGATTATACAATTGCTTAGTATAACATGAAATATAAGTAGCAACGATCACCAGATCATCACCCGCGATAATTATATGTTAAAGCCGTATCACTTAATTAATCCGGATAATGAAATATTGAGTCGCTTAAAAGTGCTTTCCAGATTCACACCTCTTCCTCCCAGGTAGTGCTACAGTGTATGACGTGCCCTAGCAGGTATGCTGTAGTATTTAGTGGGCCATCGAGGGTTAGGATACTTCGGTATGGCTAACACGTGTATGGTGGTTGGACTCAATGTGGGTAGCATTAGCTCAGAGCAGGCCCTAAGCACAGATGGGCTAAGTGTCATAAAGCTCATCAAACCAAGAGTCCTTGCAGAGGATTGAATAGTTTATCCTACCAAATCGTCAATGGTCGATGGCGGAGCCCTAGCTCGGCCGATTATTGATGGATTGTGGATCTTGGTCAAGACAGCCAAATAAATATCACCAATAACAAATTAAAATGGATTATTAATTTGATCTTTGGCTTAAGCCCTTTATTCTAACTCTAATGTAATTTTTCCACGTAGATAAAAATCACCAAGTTACATAAAAAAAAGAAATAATGACTGCAATAAGCAACAACTCCCTCAAACCACTCCTGGAAAAGGAAAAATCTTCAAGGACTGATTACCTTGACTGTTCTATGGACTTGCAAAAGCTTTGTAGACACGAGTGGAAGGAATCTGTACTGACTACTACCTTACCAGCCAACAAAGGGAACATGCCTAAGGGAAAGACCAAGTCCAAGTCCAAGGCGAACGCCCAAAAGGCCAAGTCAAAGATAAGGAAGGCGGCAGCTCCTAAGCGTAGGTTGGCCTCGACAGATGATATCTGTCATGAGTGTAATGAGAAGGGACACTGGAAGAACGTGTGTCCAAAGCTAAGGGAGAAACAGAAGGCTAAAGCTTCTGGTTCTGGCATTTATGTTGTTGAGATAAATCTGGCTATTTCAACATCTTGGGTTTTAGACACTGGATGTGGTACTCACATTTGTTCGAATGTGCAGGGACTAAGAAATAGGAGGTTGTTAGGATCTGGTGAAGTGGATCTTCGAGTCGGTAATGGTGCTCGTGTAGAGGCATTGGAGATCAGAGATTACACTTTAGAGATGCCTACTGGTTTAGTTTTAGAACTTAGAGATTGTTGTTTTGTACCTGCAATGCGCAGGAATATTATCTCAGTTTCTATGTTGGATATTTCCGGTTTTAATTTTAATATTGGACGTGGTAGGATTTCTATACATCGCGGCAATATTGTTTATGGAACCGCATTTCTAGAAAATGGTTTGTATATCCTTGATCTAAAACGTAGTGAATCAATCTATAACATAAACGCTAAAACGATTAAGACTAATGAACTAAATCCTACATATATCTGGCACTATCGTCTTGGCCACATAAATGAGAAACGCATAACTAGGCTTCACTCTAGTGGAGCGCTAGGGTCATTCGACATGCAGTCTTATGACACGTGTGAATCTTGTGTAAGAGGGAAGATGACAAAGGCGCCTTTCACCAAAACTGGTGTAAGGGCCACGTAGCTATTGGAGCTGGTACACTTAGATGTATGCAGTCCAATGAGCACCAGTGCTAGATCTGGTTTTCTGTACTTTGTTACCTTCACAGATGACTATAGCCGGTATTGGTATGTGTATCTGATGAAACATAAATCTGAAAATCTTCTGAGATTCAAAGATTTCAAAAATGAAGTAGAAAATCAACTTGGCAATAAAGTAAAAGCGCTCCGGTCTGATAGAGGGGGCGAATACTTGAGCCAAGAGTTTGTCTCATTCTTGAGAGAGTGTGGGATTGTATCCCAACTCACTCCTCCTGGTACACCCCAATGGAATGGAGTGTCAGAAAGGAGGAATAGGACCCTGCTCGATATGGTCCACTCAATGATGAGTCAAGCTTCTCTCCCTATCTCCTTTTGGGGATTTGCTTTGGAAACTGCTGCTCATATAATTAACAATACACCGAGCAAGGCAGTTGAAGGAACACATATAAATTATGGACGGGCCGAAAGCCCAACATTTCCTTCATGAAGATTTGGGGCTGTGATGCACATGTCAAGAAATTGATAAGTGGCAAACTAGAGTCCAGATCTGTTAAATCCCAGTTCGTGGGTTACCCTAAGGAAACTAAGGGTTATTACTTCTACAACCCAGCCGAGAATAAAACATTCGTGGCTAGGTTTGCAGTCTTTTTAGAAAAGGAATTTCTTTCCAAAGTAGACAGTGGGAGCAATATTGATCTCGCTGAGATTCAAGACTCACCAACTCCTACAGCAGATGATGAGGATGCTCAGGTAACCGATTTAGGTCCTCAAGAAATTGAGGAGGTTGAACCAGTTACACAGGAACCTAGAAGGTCAGATAGGACGCGTCATCAGCCCGAGAGGTACGGCTTTGTTGTGACTGATGATGGGGACATAATGGTCGATGACCAGGATGAGCCCAAGACTTATCAAGAGGCTATTGAAAGCCCACAATCAGATCAATGGCGTAAAGCTATGGAGGCTAAAATGCAGTCTATACGTGATAACTAAGTGTGGAACTTGGTGGATCCACCTCCGGGTGTTAAAAAGATTGGCTGCAGGTGGTGTTTCAAATTAAAAGCTGATAACACCTTCAAGGGGCGACTGGTGGCAAAAGGTTATAGACAAATCCAAGGAATTGACTATGATGAAACATTTTCACCAGTTGCTATGTTCAAATCCATTAGGATAGTACTAGCCATAGCTGCATGGTATAACTATGAGATATGGCAGATGGATGTTAAAACTGCTTTCCTGAATGGGAAGTTACTCGAAGATGCCTATATGACACAACCAGAGGGTTTTATCGATCCGAAGTATCCTAACCGAGTATGTAAGCTTCAAAGATCCATTTATGGATTGAAGCAAGCATCTAGGTCTTGGAATCGGAGATTCATTGAAGCTATAACTAAATATGGTTTCGTGCAGAATCTTGATGAACCCTGTGTGTATATGAAATTCAGTGGGAGCATATCCACTTTCCTGATATTGTATGTCGATGACATACTGCTCATTGGAGACGATATACCAACACTGCAAGGCGTGAAGCAGTGGTTGAGTAAATGCTTCGCAATGAAAGACTTAGGAGAAGCCGAAACGATCTTATGGATCAGGATCTACAGAGATAGATCCAACAGACTTCTAGGCTTGAGTCAGGCAACGTACATAGATAAAGTTCTTAGAAGATTCAGCATGGACCAGGCTAAGAAAGGATTCATGCTTATGCGCCATGGGTTGAAACTTGGTAAGAAGGATTGTCCTCAGACAAAGTAGGACAGAGAGAACATGGAAAAGGTCCCATATGCGTCAGCTATAGGATCCATCATGTACTTTATGTTATGTACAAGGCCCGATGTTGCATTTGCACTTAGCATGACTAGCCGGTTGTAGGTGACGCGGCCTCGACGGGGCGGACCGGGGGGTGGACACCATTGATGACAGATGCTGTGATTGGCTCCGAAAGCAACCAATCACGGAATCAAGCTGCTCGGCAGGACCGGAGCCTGGAGTATGGAAGAGTCGCCACCCACGAATGGGAAAATGAACACCGATCCCTTGCGGGAGACTGGTGAGGGTTTGGGAAACTTAGGTACGAGCCGAGAAGGCTAGCTCCTTTCCGGAGAAAGGCTACTAGGCACCCCGACATCGCCCGGCTATGAACCACCGGCCTCCTACTTAACGTGTTAGGCGATAACGGACTAATCGTATATTTCTTTAAGTTTAAAATTCATTTGAAACCTTTTCTTTCTCGCTTTGAAAACCGTTTTGAGCATGTTATTGAAAGCCATTTTATTAAAAAATCACCCATTTTGCATGAATTTAAAGCGTATAGGAGAGAGAGTGGGATAGAAGAAAGAATTGATTTATTTACAGTGTGAGTTATGCTTTATATCATATATTACATCTACGCTAATCTCACTCCCAAAAACGAGTTTATTTACATGATTCGTACCTTAATCGACGTTGGAACGACTTAGGTACGTTTCAAAACCCCGTTAGTTTATATGATGTTCACTTGAATCGCCGTTGGAACGACTCGAGTGTTTGAAAACGTTGAAATGAGAAGTTTTAACAAGAAAACGTGATTAAGCATACAAGTCCATTAATTTTGTACAAAACTGTTTAGTTAGGAAAACGATTTAAAACTCTGTTATTTACAATGAAAACGGTTTTAATTACAAGGTTCGCTTAATCCGTCATTGGAATGAATTAAGGTTTCAAAACGTGACATTTTAGAAAACCACTTGGAACCAAAAAGAAATAAAAAACTCTTATTTACATTTTGAAAGTCTCCAAATGCCTTTAATTTACACAATTGAATTGAAATCCTTTTGTGGCTTATTTTCCCCATTTTCACTCTCTTTAACCTTCATAATCACAACAATTAACAAATCAAGGCCAAATTCATCCAACCAAACACATTTGAAATATACACATATATACAAAAATAGAGTGAAAATACATATATATATACATTTTTATCTAAAAATAAGGATATATCTATAGATGAAAACGAGTAAAAGATACTATATGGTATAATAAAGAAAATGAAAAATACTAAATATAATGCATTCTTATTCTGATTCAAAACATGTAAAACAATGAACAAAGTTCATAAATGTGAAGAATAACATTTGGTTCAAACTAGTTTTAAGTAATAAATATATAGAAAATAACTTCCATCCTAAATAATGACTAATATAACTTGAATGAGCCAAAAACTATATATATATACAAATATAATACTTTACAAAACCAAATCAAAACGAATTAAGTTCTAAATATGAAATATATAACTACATAATACGTAATTAATAGTTATAGGACTCAAAAATAATTTTTATAAATATATTACATAATTAAATACATATGTATACAAGTATAAATATCAAAAAGTTGAGAAAAGGGGGTTAAAAGGGGAATTTTCGGATTCCAGCAGATTACCGACGGAAAATCCGTCGCTAATCTGTTGTTAGTGACAGAAATGGAAGAATATCAACAGCAGTCCTTATACTTTCCAGATTCATTAGAAGGCTTTAAATCTACTCTATTCTATCATTTTGGGCCTCCGAACTACCCCAAATCGGGTCATAGTCTACAATGGAACCTCCCCAAACGATGTTTTATTTTAAAACGTTAATTAAAAACGATTTTTCTAAAATTTATATATATACAACGTTTTAATCCCGAACTACCCTCAAACGGGATCACGGTTCGTATTGGGACTTAAGACGAGGTTTTTTATTTCAAAACAAAACCAAACGTTTATTTAATGCGTGATGGAATTTTAAATAAATACGGGAAAATAAATAAATGTGATAAATAAATAACTAAATAAATAAATAAAACTACATCCTAAAAATAAATAAATGAAGAAAATAAATAAAATAAATAAAATAAAACGAGTCTAGTCCTCGGATAATACCTCAAGATCGGTATTGACAGCTGAAGTCGGTTGATTCCACGAATTATGATTTTTCGGTGTTTTTGGTGTTTTGGTAAAATATTTAACTTTTAGGAAATTTAGATTTTTTAGGAAAAAAAATGTTTTCTCCCAAAAAAATTAACTCTCTCTCTCTCTAAAAATGTCTAGAGTGAGAAGCTCCAAAAAATCCTCCTCTCTTCAATGCATGGGGATCCGTGCCTTTTATAGGCACGGATCCCCAAAAGTTTTGGGCGTCGCCCGACGAGAGTTGGGCGTCCGCGCCCAGCTGCCGCTGGGTGCACGCTCAACTGCCGTCGGGCGAGCGCCGGCTGCCGCTAGGCGCTCGCCCAACGCCGCTGAGCACTCGCGAGCCGTCTACTTGACGACACGCAACCCTTACAGACCCTTTCATGATTTTTATTGTTTAAATTATCGGAATCAACCGCTTCAACCGTCTTGTTATGAGTTTTCATCACAGGTCCTCCGACTCGGTGTCTACAGTTGCCCCTACTTTTCTATTTTGACAGTGATGTGTGTGCTTTTTTTCGAAAAAAACTTTTTTCGCGAATGCGACACATGCAATGGAAAACATATTAAAGTAAAAGACACATATAGAGTGGGAGGAGAGATACCTGATCTCCATGTCGCAAGTTCCTATCTTGCCTTCAATCTTCACCTTGTCTGCCCCGTCCTTGCCTTTGAATCGGCTGCCGGCGGACGCTTCTCCTGGGGACTCTGGCCTAGATCGATCGTAAGTAAATGGCTCTTACTAGCGACCCTAGTCCTTGACCGTAGGTAAAATGGCTCTCTCTAGCAACCTAGGTCAGTGATCGCGGGTAAAGTGGCTCTCTATAGCAACCTCGGTCATCAACCGTAGGTAAAATGGCTCTCTCTAGCAACCCTGGTCATTGACCGTGGGTAAAATGGCTCTCTATAGCAACATCGGTCATCGACCGTAGGTAAAATGGCTCTCTATAGCAACCCTGGTCATCGACCGCGGGTAAAATGGCTATCTCTAGCACCCTCGGTCATCGACCGCGGGTAAAATGGCTCTCTCTAGCAACCTCGGTCATCGATCGTAGGTAAAAATGGCTCTCTATAGCAACCCCGGTCATCGACCGTAGGTAAAAATGGCTCTCTATAGCAACCTCGGTCATCGACCGTAGGTAAAAATGGCTCTCTATAGAAACCTCGGTCATCGACCTTAGGTAAAAATGGCTCTTTATAGCAACCTCGGTCATCGACCGTAGGTAAAATGGCTCTAACTAGCAATTCGGAATTTCAAGACACTATCGTCTGCATTTTGACTGGGGTTACTGTCTCGTGTACTGGAGCTATTGATTGGAGTGTCCTTATCCTTTCGTCTGGAACACTTTAGACTGAAAAAATCATTTTTTTGTTTTGTTGACTGTTGTCTGTATTTTAACTGGCGCCACTGTTCTGTAAATTTTGGCTGTCGTCTGGAGTCTTCTCCTGGGGGTATTGGCCACCGCCTGGCAGAAATGCAGGCTGGAACGGACTGCAAATCGGAGGTCTGTGCACCCGGTAATTAATTATTTACTTTTTACCTTTATGTCATGTCGTACATTTTTCATTATTACGGATATGCCATTTCCTCTTCCTATAAAAGGTGGTGGGGTTCATTTCCAACCCCACATCTTCTCTCTCTTCCTCTCTCTCTCTCTCACTAACATTAGAGTATTCTCGTGATGGGGTCGGATAGATATGATGGCACGAAGGGTATGGAGGCGGGTTTCGAGGACTTGACTAGAGTGGCTCCCTTTCAGAATCCTGATTCTCACCTGAGCCGGACCAACGTCCATCCGGTAAGTACCCCCTTGTTTTTATCATTTGTCAAGACTCCTAGGTTTTAGCAACTCCATCTTGAACGTCATTTGCATGCTAACCTTTAATCTGCTTAGAAGCCTTTTAGTTAGAAAACGCGAATTTTATGCACGTGAGCAATGCTTTATGTGTTTTTTATTTGTTGAAAGAATGTGAACTTTGCATATGTGAATAGTAAGAATGCGAACAATGCATGCGATTAGGAAACGTGAATAGTGTACGTAAAAAAAACATGAATAGTGCACGTGAATAGTAAAACGTAAAAATGTACGTGAATAGTAAAAATGTGAATAGTGCATGTGAATAGTAAAAAAACTAAATGCTTTTAACTCAAGCTTGAATTGGATTAAGCTCCTCGCAAGCACGCGGGAGAGTGGAACACCAAAGAATAATGAATTAAATAAAATCCTATACAAATGATCCTACGAATGAAATCTCAAGGAGTAACGATCCTAATCGAAAGGAATTTCTAAGTTAGATTTAAACACAACCGAAAGAATAACTAGCTTAACGGAATTCTTATTAGATGTACGTATAGAAGTGAGGCTCTCGAGGGATAATGACTTTAGTTTAGCCTCTTGTCTTACCCGTACTGTTCCTTCCAGGTCATTGGCATTACTGGGACCACCGTGGATATCCATACCTGGTATGCTATGCTTAGCCCAGCGGCTAAAGCCCGCGTTCGAGAGTTGGGCTTCGAGCCCTTTATTCTGGCGCTGCCTCGTGCCAATGGTGTGTGTGACTGACACGGCTTGCGTGCTTTATGTGAGAGGTGGGTAAACTCAACTCACACCTTTCACCTTTCGTTTGGGGAGATGACGATCTCGCCTCGCGACTTCTCGTTATTGATTGGATTGCGGGGTAGCGGCATTCCGGTCCCCCTTTGCTTCGACATGGTGCGTCCTCGGGTCGACCCTACCGAGATATCTGATTTGATTGGACCCGGAGTCTACACGGGTGCTGGGGCCACTCCGGCGAAGTTCGTTACTACCTTCGGGCTACTGAGCCGTAGGGACTTCTGCGACCGAGATGACACGGATCGGGCCACCCGTAGCTTCCTCCTGTACGCTTTACGCGAGACGATCTTCCGCACCAAGAGCGGAACCATACACGCAGGTCTCATCCAGGCTTTCCGTGATTTGGATGCAGTGTCGTCCTATGATTGGGCTGGAGCTGGCTTGGCCTTTCTATACAAGTTTTTTGACTTGACTTGCCGGAAGCGCAAAGATTTCGGCGGCTACAAGTTTTCTATTATCGGCTTGTCTCTTTATTCTTTTCACGATTTCTGCTTCTGACATCGGTTTTTATGAGCAGGTTTGGGCCTATGAGAGGAGGATTCTCCCGAGCGCCCGCAGGAGTAGACCGCGCGTGACTACGCTTCCACTTATGGCGAGGTGGAGTGACTTTGACTTGCGCGTCGAGAGGAGGCGGATGGTGGCACGATTCCTATCATGGATTGACACACGGAGCCTGGGACAGGGAATGTCTCCTGACTATGCTGGATTTTTGTTCGTTCTTGTCTGACTTTTCTTATTTTTCAGATCTATTTCAGATGGGACGACCTCGACTTCGGTCCCGATTACGCCTATGTCACCCGCATCCAGGGGCAGCATTGTGTGCTCACCGGCCCGTGCGTACGAGCATGGTATTTGGGCGACAGGAGTTTTACCGGGGTTGACGCCACATATTGGACTCCAGGCGAGATCCATGTGTCTATGTTCGCGGTGAGGATCATGCCCTTGCAGGAGATACGTCCTGATTTGACTCGCTGATTTGCGCCTCGGGACGTGTGGGACCACGCGGGGGGTCGCGCCCACTATTTATCGACACTGTTGACTCCGATGGACCCTCCTGAGGTTGTGATGGACGTGGATCCTGCGGATGACGTGTTCTCGGCGGCGGCTGTTGCTGAAGTCTTCGGCCTAGAGGAGGTTCTGGTAAGTGCTTGACTTATTTATTCTTTATTTATGAGATAGCTAGGTGTATTCATTTTGTCTTTGCTTGCAGGAGGATTCCTTGAGGAGCGCTCGGACGTCGGACTTTTTCGATGGTACCCGAGCCCGGACATCTGTGAGCGAGCCTTCATATCATGCGGGCGAGTCCTCCGGTGCCGCCCGACCAGAGCAGCTCTACCTTGGCGCACCCTTCCCGACCTCAGGGAGAGAGTATTCGGTGGTTCGTTATGACGAGGCGGGCGTGGCCTACTCCGGCATTGAGACAGCCCCTCCGGTTTTCACCTCGATGGTGTCGTTCGATCCCCCTGATGCCCTCCATACCTCGAGGGAGACGTGCACCGACTTCGTGGGATTATCCGATTATTTTCGAGAGCGGCTCAACCTGCGTTGCGCCAGCCACCTGGTAAGTATTCTTATTTTGTCATAGTGTAGTGAAATGTATGCATGTGATGCTCTTATGTATGTATAACTTCCGTTGTTATCTATTTTGGTGTTTTTTTTCTTTTCTTTTTTTTTATTTACAGAGCGATCTTCATGCTAATGATCAGCGGTTCAGCGAGTCGCAGCGGGATGCCGATGCTAGGGTCGGACGCGTCTACCGAGAGAGAGATGCTTATTGGGCGAAGATGATGCGAGTGGAGACCGAGGGGCGCCTTGCCACGGAGGAGGGTCGTCGGGTTGCCGAGGAGGCCTTAGCCGGGGAGCGGGCTTCACATTTGAGGGACTTTGAGGACTTCTGGGATTTTCCTCCTTGATAGTTTTCTCATTAGTATTACCCCGATGTATAGCTTGTATATAGGGAGAGGGGTGGATAGGTTGTAGGCTTTTTATGTGAAGGAGGTAGGAAATGTATAACTCATGATTCATAATACAATGCATTCAGTAGATTATAATGATTCCAATCATTCTCTTCAAATATATTCATGCCTTTATTTATGTACAAACAACAGAAATACTTAGCCGCTTATACATTATTTCGTAATTGCTCAAGATATAACTACTGTTACCAGGACCCGCCTTTTTTCGGTTTTCAGATCCCAGCGATTTTTCAACTCTCCTTTTATTATCCCAGAATTTTCAAATGAGTGCCCTTTCGGGTTTTCACCCATTGGGATGTCCCTCATTGTTGCATAGGTCGCCCTTTGCGGGTTTTCAACCTATCGGGAATTTTTATTTCTTTCTTTTTTTTATTTACGAAAAGTATTTCTTAAGCCTATCCAGATTGGTAGGTTCGGAGAACTCCATGCCGTCCATAGTAGTTAGCTTCACCGCCCTTTTACTTAGGATCTTCTTCATGAGGAACGGTCCTTCCCAGTTTGGCCTAAACTTGCCCTTAGGGTCAGTGTGCGTCATTCGGATCTGTTTTAGCACCATATCCCCTTCTTTGATAGGGCTGGCCTTGACCTTTTTGTTGAAGGCTCGGGCCATCCTTCTCTGATATAGCTGCATATGGTAAAGAGCCTCCATCCTTTTCTCATCCACCAATGCTAACTGTTCATATCGCTTCTTCACCCATTCCGTCTCGGGAATCTCTGCTTCTACTGCGATTCTCAACGATCGCTTTTCAATCTCAATTGGGAGAACGGCTTCTGCCCCATATACCAAGGAGAACGGCGTTGCCCCAGTTGACGTTCTAACCGTCGTGCGATAAGCCCATAAAGCGAGCGGAAGCTGCTCGTGCCAATTCCGATGCGATTCCACCGTCTTTACGAGAATCCTCTTAAGGTTCTTATTTGCGGCCTCCACTGCACCGTTAGCTTGCGGGCGATATAGAGAAGACCTATGATGCTCGATACCGTATTCCTGGAGGAGACTTCTCACTTCCCACTGAAAATGGACCCCATTATCCCTGATCATGTGATGAGGCACTCCAAACCTGGTGATTAGGTGCTTTTCAATGAACTTCCTCATCTGCTTAGATCCCAACTTGCTAAACGATTCTGCCTCTACCCACTTGGTGAAGTAATCAATGGCAACGGCAATGAATTTGTGCCCATTTGATGCATTAGGCCTCACTTCTCTGATGATATCAATGCCCCAAGCTGCGAACGGCCAAACGGGTGCCAACACGTGCAGTTCCATAGCCGGCAAGTGATTATAATCTCGGTGGATTTGATAATCATGGCATTTCTTCGCATATTCATTGCAATCTCTTTCCATGGTGAGCCAATAGAAGCCTTGCCTTATGATTTTCCTTGCCAACACTGTTCCTCCCATATGGGCTCCACAAATTCCCGAGTGCACTGACTCCATCGCCTCACGGGCTTCTCCCTCGTCTAAACATCTCAATTGTAACCCATCGGTGTGCCTTTTGTAAAGCAGATCATTGTGGATGACAAATTGCTGAGCTAACCTTCTGATCACAGCCTGATCCCTAAGTTCTGATTCTTCCGGGTACATTCCACTTTTCATGAAGTTCACGATATCGAAATACCAAGGCTCTTCATCCGCTCCCAACAACATTACGTCTTCATAGCACGGTTTGTGGGACCTCCTCAACACCAAAGGCTTCGAGGCAAGGTTCCGAGGATTATCCCATAATGACACTAATGTGGCCAAAGCATCCGCCGCTTGGTTCTGCGCTCGAGGAATATGATAAAAGCGACACTCACCGAACCTCTGTGCTAACCCCCCTAGCTGATCTAGGTGCGGGCGCAATCTCTCTTCTCTTACTTCCCAGTTTCCCTGTGCCTGTTCGATAATCAGTTTTGAGTCGCCCCAGATTTCAACATATGATGCTCCCAGCGCTGCTAATGACTCTAACCCGTAGATGCACGCTTCGTACTCGGCCATATTATTGGTGAGAGGGAAGGATAACTTCTTCGCCATAGGGATCCTTTCTCCTTCCGGTGAGATAAGTAGCACTCCTACCCCGGCTCCATTCGAGTTAACCGCTCCGTCAAAGAACATTTTCCACGGTATAACTTCTATTGCGTTCAAGTGCTCATCGGGAAAATCATAGTTTATCTCCTCCTCTTCCGCATTTAGAGGCTGATTGGCCAGGAATTCCGCTACGGATCTCCCCTTAATAACCTTTTTCGTTACATATTCGATGTCGAATTTGGACAAGAGCAACAACCATCGGGCTAGCTTCCCTGTTAGAGACGGAGTTCGGTACAGATACTTCACAGGATCCATCCGGGAGATAATGATTACTTTGTAAGATTGAAAATAGTGCCGCAGTTTCTTTGTTAGCCATACTACTGCCACGCACATCTTTTCGATCATGTTATACTTAAGCTCATATTCCAGGAACTTCTTACTCGATGTGTCCCCTTCCTGGGCTAGCATTGCCCCAATTGATCGCTCCTCGATCGCTACATAGAGGAGAAGCGGTTTTCCGAGTTTAGGCGGTCTCAAAATCGGTGGATTCGACAAATACTTCCGGACACTCTCCAATGCTTGCTGGCACTTATCATTCCAAACCATGGGTTGATCTTTCCGTAGCAGCTTAAAGACCGGCTCGCAGATCGCAGTGAGTCGTGCTATGAACCGACTGATATACTGAACCTGCCCCAGAAATCCTCTCATTTCTTGGTGCCGGCATTTCCTGTATGGCCTTTACCTTATCGGGATCCACCTCGATTCCCTTGTTACTGATCACGTAGCCTAAGATTTTCCCCGATGAAACACCAAAGAAGCACTTCTTCGGGTTCAACCTTAGCTTGAATTCTGCAATTCGGGCCAAAAACTTCTCAAGTGCTGCGAAATGCCCCTCTCTTGTCTCCGATTTGACCATCATGTCATCCACATAGACTTCCACTTCCTTGTGTATCATATCGTGGAACAGTGCCATAGCCATTCGCTGGTAAGTTGCCCCAGCGTTTTTCAAACCAAACGGCATTACTCTAGCAGTACGTTCCCCACTCAGTTGTGAACGAGGTCTTTGCTTTGTGCTTCTCGGCCATCTGAACTTGCATGTAGCCCATGAAACCATCCACGTTCGTGTGTAAGACGCTTGATGCTGCACTATCAATCAATACATCGATGTGAGGCAATGCAAACTCATCTGCCTTGTTGAGATCTCTATAATCGATGTACATTCTCACTTTACCGTCCTTCTTCGCGATTGGCACTACATTTACGACCCAAGGGGGATAGTCGATTACTTCGATGAAACCCGCTTCTAACTGTTTCTTCACTTCCTCTCTGATCTTATCTGCCCATTCCGGCCTCATGCGTCGGAGTTTCTGTTTCACGGGCTTAGCATCGGGGTATGTTGAAATACGGTGGGTTACGATTGATTGATCGATCCCCGGCATGTCTTCGTACGTCCAAGCAAACACTATTTCGTATTTTTTTATTATTCTCTCAAATTCTTTCCTCTCTTCAGTAGTTAATTCTTGAGCAATTTGTATAAGTTTAGGATTTTCATCCGTGCCAAGATTGAAAGTTGACATTTCTATTGCATTGATTTCAAATGTAGGCATGTTATATGAATGAGAATGCATGGAATGATCAGAATCAACATCAAGCAAGTAAGCAAAATCAGAATTCATTTCATTGATAGCATTGGCGAGTACATCATCAGATTCAAACAAAGTAGTAATACAATTGTCATCAACAGGGTTCTCGGGTTTCTCATAGGCCTTGGAGGTGTCGGGCTCATCCACCGCTCCCACAGTGGCTTCCATTGTGATGACCTGCTCCTCGGCATTAAGATCTAACATCATGATCTCCTCGACGAAGCAGCTTGCTTCTCCTTTGCCCCAGCTGGTGACATCGTTGAAGATCTCAAAGCCTGGCAGAATCTTTCCTTTGGTGCTAGTCCATGACTCGGGAGCCCCAGAATAAACCTTCCCGTGGCCCTCATTCACAAAATACTTCTTTAGGCCCACCTTTCCCTCACTGCATGTGTTGTACGGACCTCCCAGCTCATATCCCAAACCACTCCGGGTTTTCTGACTCTTGAAGTCCGGAGATTCTGGCAACCCTTGATGGTGTGCTCCTAAGCCCATACCGGGGATGAAACCCCCTTTCATCATCTTTACCACATCGGTGGTCATACTGGACTCGTAGATCCCAGAAACCTGGAATCCGGAGAAAAGCTGAGGCTCAATTCCCAATGCAGCCACTGAACTCAACTTCTCAGCTCTAATCGTCACTATCTCCTCCCCGAAGGGGAATTTGATCATTTGGTGGAGCGTGGAGGGCACACCTCCTAGCTTATGGAACCATGGGCGTCCCAACAACACAGCAAAGGTCACTGGTATATCCAGCACAGTGAATTCAGTCTCTTCCTCATGCGGCCCCACTTTCAGCTTAGCCTTGAAAACTCCCTCGATGTGGCGACGACTATCATCGTAAGCTCGAATTATCATCTCCGAGGCCATCAAAACTCCTCTTTCTACTCCCAACTTGGACAAGAGTTTCAGCGGGCAAACATTAATGGCTGATCCATCATCAACCATTACACAGCTCGTCCTCTTCCCATTTATCTCAGCACGGATGTACAAAGGCTTGTTGTGAGCCTTTCCTTCTTCCGGGAGATCTTCATCGGTGAAGGTGATTTCAGTTCTCTTCCGGGCCATGATTGCCCCTACTAATGCCGTTGGCTCAGTATCGGTAGAGATGACCAAATTCTGCAATTCTTTCATCAAATTCTCACGGTGGTACTTAGAATGGAACAAGACTTCCCACACCGTAGACTTAGCTTGTGTTTTCTTCAACTGCTCGAGGACTTGATCATCCGGCTTGGGAGCCGATCCTTCTCCCACCTCAGTTTCCACCATCGGTGCCTTTCCCTCGACCACTCGACCTGATCTTGTCATAACGGCAATCTCCGGCTCATCGTTAGATTCATCCCAAATATTGATAGGAATTCTCCGATCGGCATCCTCCTCCTCCGAGGAACTTCCCCAAATGTCCACGACCATCAGATCCATCACGTGAGGGACGTTCAAATTCAAATAGAAGGGATCCGCCGATCCATACACGGCCAAGCCTATCAATTCATCATAGTCCCCGAGGAACACTTTGTTCATCCTTCTTGCCACTATCGGAGTAGCGCCTCTCTGTATGCACATGAGCTGCACCTTATCACTCATCGTTTCTTGACACTGCTCGTAGTGGTACCTCCACCTCCTAGCGTAATCCGCAAATAGTTCCTCGGGGAATTGCCTGATCCTATCCAGGTCTTCCAAGGATCCCATCCATAGAACATACATCTCATATATTGATACAAACGCATCCCGAAGAGGTATCCAATGACCCATTTCTTCTTCTGATAGCCCTTGGTGCCACAACAAGGCTTCTCCCACGAGAGTTTCCGGGAAGTGCTCATGTAACTCACTTTGAGGGAACCCAGCGTCATACATATGGTTGCGGAATAACTTCGCGTACTTAGCGGGATCCCGATATCCACCATACTTGGGCATTGCTAACACCGCTTCAGGCGTCTCATAAGAGGGCGAGTCCGGTGTTTGGTTCCCAAGCATCCATACTGTATATTCCTTAATGAACCTCTTGGTCATCGCGGCCCAATCGCACTTGATACGCATCGGAAGAGACATATACCACATCAGCGGCTCCCCCATTAGTGAATTGCAAAACAGACTGGTGATCTCTTCTTCATTAAAACCCAAAGGCCCCATGGCCGATAAGTAGAAGTGAAGGTGTTCCACTGGATCCTTGTTGCCGTTATACTTACTGACAGTTGGCAACGGACGTTTAATAGGCCCAATTTTCAATGCAAAGCGCTCCGCGGTCCTATCCTTAGCTTTCTTGTACTTCTCTAGGAATAGATCGGACAACTGTTCCCAATCATACTTGCAGGAGTCGGGCAATGAGTGGAACCACCTCAAAGGCTCACCTATTAACGAATGGTGGAACCACTGAGGAACCTCATCCACCCCAAAGGATTCAACAAACATATCATGCATATACTCGCGCAAGTGCACATCGGGATTCTCCACCCCACTGAACAAACTCAACTCTGGCACAATAGTTCGAGACGACCCTTCCCCGGTCTCTTCGGCACTATCTTCATCATACGGTGCTCTGCCGTCTAGTCCTTCATCCATCGGTTCATCCTCCTGCTCCTTGCCAAGAAAGGACGAAATATAAACCCTTTCCCACATTACTCTTCTCATCGGAGTCCAACAACTCCTCTTCGTTCTCCTCGAAGGATTCCATGACCAAGCTCTCTTTGAGCCCAGACCCGATCAAGCTCACCCTATGATTAGGAAATGGATTACGCCTAGTGGAAGGGTTCGCTGACGAAGGATCAGCTATCTTCTTCTCCTCAATCAAATCTTAGATCTCATGCTTCAACCTCTCACAGTTCTCAATATTGTGCCCATAATTACTGTGGAACTTGCAGTACTTCCTAGCTTGTATCTGCGGAGCAGGCGGTGCTTTGTTATAAGGAGTGAGGGCTTTCAACAATCTCTTTTTCTGCAATCGTTCGAAAAATTTTACGTAGGTCTGATCAAACTTGGAAAACTGCCTCTTCTCGATAGCATTAAGTTCAAGCACTTTCACTGCCGCAGATTCTGTACTCGTGCTTGGCCCTCCGGCACTATATCCAGACTTCGTCCACTAGGTATAAGCTTTATTCGGCTCACCATCCCCCTCAACTGTCAAGGCGCAACTATACATCTGATTGAAATCGGTAAAAGGCATGTACCGTAGCTCATTCTTAATATACGGCAAAGTGTTGCCAATTACCATTCGGATCTGATCCTGCTCAAGCGGCTTCTGCTTCATAACCGCCACCTTGGCTCTCCACCTCCTTACAAAATCGGACAAAGACTCCCCAGCTTAGTGCTTAGTGCTCTCTAGCTCTTTCAACGTAACCTCAAGCATAGTGTTGAAACTATATTGAGCGATGAATGACTTCGCCAACTCCTTCCAATCTCTCTTCGTCACCAGCGGCAACACATGAAACCACACGAGGGCAACCCCCTCCAGGTAAGTATTGAACAGTCCAAGAACTTGTTCCTCAGTCAAGATCATGTGCTTCATCACGACAACATACTGATTCATATGAGCGGTAGGATCCCCAGTTCCCTCGAACTTCTTCATGTCAGGGAGCCAGAATTTCAAAGGCAAGGCATTTGCCGATAAACAGTTCTTCAAGTTATAAAAGTCCTGACCCCCGGAGCTTCCCCCACGCAGATCCTGCACCTCTTGAGTGATGTGCTGTTTCCACTCCTCTTCCTTAGCTTTCTCCTTCTCAAGCTGTTTTTGGATGTAATCCTGATAGTCGTCCTCATTCCCGAAGCGGGGATCAGTGTTCACCTCATTCTCAGCGCGCTTACTACCACTCTTGTTATCCTTCAATGCCAGTTCAGCTAGCTGGGCCAAAATCGCGGCTAATTGATCATTAATGTTGTTCACAGAATTTTCCAATTCGGCCACCTTTTCGTTGGTCGCAGACATAATGGCCGAAGACTGAGTATACTCGGACGAAGATGATTCGGAAGCCAAAACTGCCGATTCAGAACTGTCAATCTGTAGCTGATCAAACTGCCTGACTAGCCGGTTACTCTCGCGAAACCACAACCGCTTAATGATGAAGTCTGCGCGAATGGTATCCATTAGTATGTATGCATGATTCGTGGTGTGTGCGTTTATTTATTTACGGATATATAAGATAAGAAGAACAAACGTCAGTCTAATTACACGTATCATAACATCTCTCTTCCACCCTTATTCCTCCACACACTCGATGGTCCAAGTCTCTTTCCTAGGATTTTGGTTTGGGGCTCACATTGCGGTCCAGGGGACGTGTGATGCCGTCGATTATTGCGGAAAAATAAATCATTCACCAGACAATACAGTTCATTTTGACGTATCAACGTTCAGTGACTAAGATATCGACCAAATTGGATTGTCCTTTCGGAATAACTCGTCTTTTGTCATTTTGCGAGATACGTTGGTCCAGGTTTTAACTTCCTTCTGAGCGTATCTCGGATTTTAGACGTGGCGTGAGTTACTCTTTTGGTTCAATCATTCATTATTGACAATGACTCGTTCTCTTTTATTCGCGTGGGTTCGTGTCTCGATTTTTGGATTATGACGGGATCTTTTGGATCTATCGAGAGACGCAACCACGTGTTTATTTAGTGATGAAATCACTTTTTTGGATTTTATTTTAGGGAACGGACTCATAGCGTAACGTGTTTGTTTTTAGCGTCAAGAATCCGCTTGCTCGTTTTGGCTACGTGAAAAGACGATGAGTCTTATTTGAGCGCGCAGTAATCTTTCGGCTAGCCACAAATTTTTATTTCTTCCAATTTACGGGATATACCATCCTAGCGTGGTTATAAAAAATCAATGTTTCGTTGAATCGCATGCTTATTCGAAGTAGGGATATTACCGTTCTTTTTCATTTAGGCACGAGTTAAGCAAACACGCATGTCGGGCCATATTTCTTATAGTTTGGTAACGGTCGAAATGATCGAGCCATTAGTCAAACCCACAGTCTCGTCCATATGGTGCAATCATGCGGTTTCTTAGCTTAATTCGGCTTCGTGATTTGAAACGGCGTATATACCAGTTTGAGGCATGTATTTAACGGTATTGGTTCATTTTCTTTAACTACTCTTGGGATCGACATATATCGTAGATACAGAATGATTTTGGTCGTTTGTTTATTTTTTCTTTTCTTTTATTTTCTTAGTCACTTTCGCGAATACGTCCATTTCTCCTTAGAACAATGCAAGGTATAACGTAAGACCTCATTTTTTATTCGGAAGGTACGGGCCAAGTTCATGAAACTCTTTACGTTACAACGGGGTCGTTCAAAACAGAAATGTTCTTCGTTTTCGTTTCATCATAATCTCGCTTTATCCCAACGTATTAAAGAATGTGAACAACGATTATCGTTGATATAGTCTTTTGAATTGAGATATAACCATCCTTAATACCAAACTGATTTGTACTAATACGTGCTTACGTCATAACGCATTTCCTGAACATGTGCCTTCTTCGGGACACGGAAAGGGACCAGGCGGGCCGCACAAGTTCATTCATACGAGATGACTAAGTCGTCTTTAGTTCGAATCGTTTCGATGCTTTGGGGTAGTTTGTATATCGGTTCAAGAGTATATATTAACGTATCGTTTCATTTTCTTTACATAGTTTAGGATTAGACACGTATCATGGCAATTTGAAAACACGAATTGATTCATTTATCACATCAAAAATGGTAACGGGTAATCCTATGGCAACTTTTAAGGCTACTATATGCTGACACGGCTGATCGCGGGACCTCACAGGACCGCACTAATTCGCCCCTAACGAATGGATGGGGACCCTTTGGCGCCTTACTGTAAGGGGGAACTTACACTAGCCTCTTTCGAGCGACGAATGGACTCTCGCTAGAGGTTTCGCGGAAATTACCCAAAAGGTTTGCAATAATGCTTATGAATGCATACGAAAAGAAATAATACGATCTGTCCCCGTTAAGGGTTTAATACACGCCTTCCGGAATCAAATTTCTCGCTTCCCCAGCAGAGTCGCCACTTGTAGGTGTCGTGGCCTCGCCTGGGCGGACCGGGGGGTGGACATCGTTGACGACAGATGCTGTGATTGGCGCCGAAAGCAACCAATCGCGGAATCAAGCTGCTCGGCAGGACCGGAGCCTGGAGTATGGAAGAGTCGCCACCCACGAATGGGAAAATGAACACCGATCCCTTGCGGGAGACCGGTGAGGGTTCGGGAAACTTAGGTACGAGCTGAGAAGGCTAGCTCCTTTCCGAAGAAAGGCTACTAGGCACCCCGACATCGCCCGGTTATGAACCACCGGCCTCCTACTTAACGTGTTAGGCGATAACGAACTAATCGTATATTTCTTTAAGTTTAAAATTCATTTGAAACCTTTTCTTTCTCGCTTTGAAAACCATTTTGAGCATGTTATTGAAAGCCATTTTATTAAAGAATCACCCATTTTGCATGAATTTAAAGCGTATAGGAGAGAGAGGGGGATAGAAGAAAGAATTGATTTATTTACAGTGTGAGTTATGCTTTATATCATATATTACATCTACGCTAATCTCACTCCAAAAACGAGTTTATTTACATGATTCGTACCTTAATCACCGTTGGAACGACTTAGGTACGTTTCAAAACCCCGTTAGTTTATATGATGTTCACTTGAATCGTCGTTGGAATGACTCGAGTGTTTGAAAACGTTGAAATGAGAAGTTTTAACAAGAAAACGTGATTAAGCATACAAGTCCATTAATTTTGTACAAAACTGTTTAGTTAGGAAAACGATTTAAAACTCTGTTATTTACAATGAAAACGGTTTTAATTACAAGGATCGCTTAATCCGTCGTTGGAACGAATTAAGGTTTCAAAACGTGACATTTTAGAAAACCACTTGGAACCAAAAAGAAATCAAAAACTCTTATTTACATTTTGAAAGTCTCCAAATGCCTTTAATTTACACAATTGAATTGAAATCCTTTTGTGGCTTATTTTTCCCATTTTCACTCTCTTTAACCTTCATAATCACAACAATTAACAAATCAAGGCCAAATTCATCCAACCAAACACATTTGAAATATACACATATATACAAAAATAGAGTGAAAATACATATATATATACATTTTTATCTAAAAATAAGGATATATCTATAGATGAAAACGAGTAAAAGATACTATATGGTATAATAAAGAAAATGAAAAATACTAAATATAATGCATTTGATAACTAGTGGAGAATTTCCGATTGTCTTCCGTCCCTGTGGGGGCGTCGTTGGGTTCGACGGGGGGAAGCTCCGATGCCAAAGTCAGTAAGGAAGAACAAGAGAGCAAACTGAATTGACAAAGGGTAAGTAAAAGTGTACCTTGATAGCCTAGGGATGTAGGCTATATATAGCTAGGAAGTCGTAACCTTCAGCAACTAGAAGGTCTCCATTAATGCTCCATTAATGGCGGTTACTGGTTACCTTTAAGCTGGCGGTTACTGGTTACCTTTAACCTGGCGGTTAGCTAATTGATAGCTCATTAATGGTCTTTATGGCCGAGTCGGCGGTTAGCCGTTACTGTGATGAATCAGGTGAAAGAGGAGATTCGCCTCATAGGTTCGCCAGCGGATCTCACTGAGCTGAACCGTGGAGATCCGCCATCCGGTTCTTCTTGCGGCGTTCTCAAGGTGAATATCCCTTTTCGTCCTTGGGATAATATTCTGTCAGTAAGATGAACATCCCTTTTCGTATTCTTTGATCCGTCAAGGCGTATGTACGCTCTCCTTGAGAGCTATGGCGGGTCTCCGCTACTCGCTCTCATCGGGCGTATCTCGCCATGGTCCACGTGGCGTGGCATAATGCTAGAGACTCCTTCCTTTTCCTCATTATTTGCATATTCGCCCCTGCATTAATTATCATTAATTCCACATTAATCATGTATAAATATCTCTTTTAGAAGGAATAATGGTTTGCCATTATTTCTATTAATTTTCCCTTATTCCTTATTCAAGAATAATTTGGGTTGTTATCAGAAGCCCCCCCTAAAGGTATAAAAAGCTCTTTAGGGCTGTCTAAATGGTGTTTTATTTTTCTATCTTGGAAGAAAGTGGACCCGCCCTAGATGGGGGATCATATATGAAAATGATGCGCCTTTTGGGGCTTCCTTATGCGGGATCTTATGAACAAGATACGCCATATGTGGGATCATATATGGATATGTTACGCTTTTAGGGGATTTTGCTTCTTCGTGGATAGGTGGCCAACCGTATCCATTGTTAGCCTCTAGGGGCTTCTTGAGAGTTATATTTCCTTTAGAAAGGAATAACCTGCCCTTTATGGGACCATTTGTTCCTACCCCATAGGATTATGATTCGCCTTTAGGGACTTATTTTCTTCAGTTCTGCCATATTGAGGAGAATGACCCGCCCTTAGGGATCAGTAAGAATGATCAGCCATTTAGGGACTTTTGTGCATTTGGTGGAGGCGAGACTTTGTTATTTCTATGATGAAGATGAGGATTCATTACTTTGATGAAAACGAGACTTCATTATTTGGATAAAGACGAGGCTTCATTGATTGGATGAAGACGAGGCTTCATTGTTTGGAGATGAAGATGAGGCTTCATTACTTGGAGATGAAGACGAGGCTTCATTATTTGGAGATGAAGACGAGGCTTCATTATTTCGAGATGAAGACGAGGCTTCATTACTTGGAGATGAAGACGAGGCTTCATTACTTGGAGATGAAGACGAGGCTTCATTATTTGGAGATGAAGACGAGGCTTCATTATTTGGAGATGAAGACGAGGCTTCATTATTTGGAGATAAAGACGAGGCTTCATTACTTGGAGATGAAGACGAGGCTTCATTATTTGGAGATGAAGACGAGGCTTCATTAGTTGGATGAACCCTTTGCTTTCCAGAACTATTTTTACTAATGCATTATATCTTTTAGCAAGTAATTTTCTAGAATCTGGTTTAGGATTTCTCCGATTGTTTAGGGTAGGTGGCCAGCCGTACCCCAATGTGTGAACCTTTGTGAAGGTTTAGAAGCTGTTCTATTCCTTCTAGAGGAAGTAAAGCTGCCTAGGGGATCAACTTGCTACCTATCTTTGAGGTGAAGCGATCCGCCCGTAGGACTTGTGAACCCTTCTTTGGGAAGGGAGTGAGAGAGTGTAAAGTCCTTGCGTCCAAGGAATGTTTTAACTCTTTCTCGAATGGTGATCATCTAAAGATGGATCCGCCCATGAGAATGTTCTCCTATCTTTGAGGAGAAAGTTGAGGGTGTAATGATCTCATGTTTGAGACGATTTTAACCCGCTTTTGATGGTGGTCAATCCTTTTCCTGTCTTTGAGGAGAGAGTTGAGCTCATTTGAAAGCTCTTGAGGGTCTGTGCTTCTTATCTTTATGGAAAGGGGATCCACCCGTGATGGGATCAATTGTCCTATCTTTGAGGTAATTGATCCACCTGTGGAACTTTTCATTCGCCAGCCACTGGGCGTATATCAGCACTAAAAGCTAGGCAAATGAATATAAGAAGTATGGCGAGAAAGAATAAATTATAAAATATAGGATACTATAACAGTTTAATGCACATATAAGAATATGTAAAAATACTGATTTTTAAGCCCATGGTTCTGTCTTTTCTGAGCAACTAGAACCGCATCCTCAATGATGTTTAACTTATGAGTAATCACATCTGGGCTTACTCCTATGGGGATCTCATTCTCCTATGTAAATACTCTTTCAGACTCAATGAGAACTTTTTTAACATCCTCTTTGATCTCAAGTTTTAATCCTTTGGCGATCCGCACCCGCTTTCCATCAGCAATAAGGAGCATTTCTGTGTCGCCCAAAGCTGTAGTGACAAGTTAATATTTCTCACCTTCGTCCTCTTTGGATTGTGGGCGGATTGATAGTGACGCCGAGTATAAGTCTCTTTAGCCACCTTTTGGTTCCCGCTAATCATTACTCCTCCTTTGCTGGTGGGAATGTACATTATCAGACGACGGATGGAAATTAGGGCTGCAACCTCTGGCCCTTGGTCTAGATAGTGTGACCCGTCACTCCAATGATGTCAACAATGGTTGTTTCTATTTGGATCGGATCAACCTTTAGTTTGGCGAATGCACCTTTGGTGATGACATTGCGAGAACTGCCCGTGTCTTTACTCGCTTTATTTTATCTCCCATCCTTGAATCGCCATTGTTACTACCAATGCATCTGCATGTGGAGAGATTACTGGACCTGTTTCTGCAAAAGGAGCAATGGAGGGATGTTTTATCTAGAGCGGATATTTTTGCTTTTTCCACGGGTGGCTGATACACTGGTCCATCTGCTATGACATTAATGACACTTTTGAATTTATTTTTGGGATCTGTTTTCTGCTTGTCATCTTGTTATTTGCTATTCTGGACAAAGCTATCTAGTTTGCCAGCTCCCAGCAAGCTTCAGTGTGGTGGCCAACCTGTAGTACGCTTTGGTGTTTCTTCCAACGGTTACATGCTCCCCTCCTTTGGGTTCGGGATATGTAATGTCCCGCTTATATTGAATCTTTTCTTTTATATTGTGGCAAGTTGGAAGCTTTAAACATTCTGTCCGCTTCGTACCCTAGGATCCGTGCTGTGAATGGCGAATTCATATTAACTTGATGGCGTACCTTTCTGCATTGTTCTCTTGTCTATATAGAGCGGTATGCCCTCGTCTTTCAATCTCATCATCCGTGTGTTCAATGTTGAATCATGATGGTGAAGCCGGCTCTTGATCTTGATCTCGATCATGTTGAGGTTATGCTTGGAGCTATGGTTTAACGCGGATGGATGTTGTCACAACCGTGGGAGCCATTTTATCTAGCTTCGAATATCTTGTCTCCGCATCCTTCAACATTTTGCTAACATAATAGATGGAGAACTGATGACCTTCTTTTTCTTGAATAACCACGGTGCACATATCTTTATCCATGACAGATTGATACAAATGCAGGTCTCCCCTTCAGATTGGTCTGCTCATCAAGGGTGGTTCTGCTAGGAATTGTTTTATACCTTGATATGCTTGTTGACAATCTTTCTAGTATGATGATCTGCCCGTTCAACCTCTGGATCTTTCTCACCCATTGTGGGGTTTTCATTTAGGCGCTCTTTTCACCTTTTTCCTCGCAAGGTTTTTATTTTATCTGGATTTGCTCTAACTCCTTTTTGGCCAATGACATAGTCAAGGAATTTTTCTGAAGTGACTCTGCATATACACTTCTTTGGATTGAGCTTTATTTTTCATATCAGTGTTTGCACTGGTTGTAGTATTAGCAACTCCCTTGTACCTGTGGGTTAGCACTGAAAGAACTCCAGAAGTGGGGCATACTATGTCCATTATTAAAAGATTGTGGTAAGTCATAAAAGCTATATTCACTTACCTTGGGGATCAATGGCTTGATCCATGGAACATACTTCATAGCAAAAGACTGTTCGCATTGACCTTGTTGGCAAATATCATGTATAATGCAATGTCTCTTTATGGAATTTTTAGTTCATCTTGGAATCAACTTAATAATTCCTTCACGCTGGTCCCTGGCTCTAGAATGAACTTAGTCAAAGGATAAAACCGAGTAAATATTATATGTCAAACAAATTCATAATAGAATTTTAATCGTGCTTGTTTTAATAATAATATCACGTATAACGGTCATAACCATAAAGATTGCTACTGCACATGAATATCATAATGAATTCTTAATAAATAACCATAATGAGAATGGTTTAAGAATAATGTCCTTTTGTATTTCAATGCGCATTAATATCCAAGATAGCATATTTATTTTAAACGTCATACAAGTTATGACATTCTATATTGGGTAAGATATCTTACATAGTTGCTATTTACTTGCAATTAATATTGTGCATCCGTACATTAATGGCATTCAGAGATCATTAATGCCTCGTTTGGATGAAATATAATTAAAGTAAGGTAAGTGATGGTTTAAGAATGTAGTTATATATGAAATTACTCTTATATCATTTCATTTGTATAAATAAAATAAATACAAAGGGTAATTTTGGAAGAAAAATACATGTACCATGATTCTCCTCCAATTTGGAGTGTAAGGAAAATTACTCAAAATCCACTCTCACCTACCTTCACATACAATCCTCCAATCTTTAAGGAATTCTCATGTATATCCTAAGAATTTTGCATAAATTAATGTTCTGATCCGAAACCGACACTTGCACTATTTTGTAGTTAGCTCAGGACATGAAAGTTTTGTTTATCCAATTTGGTAATTCATCAGCCCATAATGGCCTTAATAGTTAGGGACAATTACAGGATAATTACAAATAGACTCAATATTTTCAAGTCTCTTGTGTTGGTAACAGAAATTCTAACAATGTCAAATAAACAGTTTTTATATGAATAGACACATCCTTGTAAAAAAGGGAATGAAATAACTGTTTGACAAAACAATATTCAAAAATATGAATTTCTGATATTAAAAGTACTATATAGGAGAAAAGCCATATATAGATGGTGAATTGTACAAGGAAAAACCAAATATGATTTTTTGTAATTTCTTCTAATAGTTATATGCATGTTCATCCAAAAGACCGACCAGATCTAAATCAATTGTAATTACATGAGCCCTTTTATGATATTTTAATATCAAATGACAAAATCATATTGAATGGATGATTTTTTTCTTTTGTAAATCCCAAGATTACGGGACTTATACATGCGTTTGTACTAATTCAATGATAATATCATATTACACTTGTCATGCATAAAAATATGAGGGCATAGTAAGCATGCAAGATTTAATGAAAGATTTGTGTCTATGACTTCATCTTTAACAGTTTATTAGATTTATCATAATAACATGTAATGATATTCATAGCACTTTATAAGAGTGAGGGATCTCAATTTTCTTTAATTAAAAATGGAATAAGAAAGGGGAGGAAACTTATCTTTTTCATCATAAAATTCCAGATTTAATATAGAAAACTCTTTCCCACCAATATATGGAGAACTGTATCTTTGGATAGATTTGTTGTACTGATTGAGCCAAAGTTTGAGATTGTGATTTCTATTCTATTGACTCCATTGTTTTGTTCTTTGTGAAACTCTATACAATCAAGATTTTGTGATCTTCTGTTTGTTAGAGATCCACCTTCACCGCACCAATTGATAACTAGTGGAGAATTTCCGATTGTCTTCCGTCCCTGTGGGGGCGTCGTTGGGTTCGACGGGGGGAAGCTCCGATGCCAAAGTCAGTAAGGAAGAACAAGAGAGCAAACTGAATTGACAAAGGGTAAGTAAAAGTTTACCTTGATAGCCTAGGGATGTAGGCTATATATAGCTAGGAAGTCGTAACCTTCAGCAACTAGAAGGTCTCCATTAATGCTCCATTAATGGCGGTTACTGGTTACCTTTAAGCTGGCGGTTACTGGTTACCATTAACCTGGCGGTTAGCTAATTGATAGCTCATTAGTGGTCTTTATGGCCGAGTCGGCGGTTAGGCGTTACTGTGATGAATCAGGTGAAAGAGGAGATTCGCCTCATAGGTTCGCCAGCGGATCTCACTGAGCTGAACCGTGGAGATCCACCATCTGGTTCTTCTTGCGGCGTTCTCAAGGTGAATATCCCTTTTGGTCCTTGGGATAATATTCTGTCAGTAAGATGAATATCCCTTTTCGTATTCTTTGATCCGTCAAGGCGTATGTACGCTCTCCTTGAGAGCTATGGCGGGTCTCCGCTACTCGCTCTCATCGGGCGTATCTCGTTATGGCGTATCTCGCCATGGTCCACGTGGCGTGGCATAATGCTAGAGACTCCTTCCTTTTCCTCATTATTTGCATATTCGCCCCTGCATTAATTATCATTAATTCCACATTAATCATGTATAAATATCTCTTTTAGAAGGAATAATGGTTTGCCATTATTTCTATTAATTTTCCCTTATTCCTTATTCAAGAATAATTTGGGTTGTTATCAGCATTCTTATTCTAATTCAAAACATGTAAAACAATGAACAAAGTTCATAAATGTGAAGAATAACATTTGGTTCAAACTAGTTTTAAGTAATAAATATATAGAAAATAACTTCCATCCTAAATAATGACTAATATAACTTGAATGAGCCAAAAACTATATATATATACAAATATAATACTTTACAAAACCAAATCAAAATGAATTAAGTTCCAAATATGAAATATATAACTACATAATACGTAATTAATAGTTATAGGACTCAAAAATAATTTTTATAAATATATTACATAATTAAATACATATGTATACAAGTATAAATATCAAAAAGTTGAGAAAAGGGGGTTAAAAGGGGAATTTTCGGATTCCAGAAGATTACCGACGGAAAATCCGTCACTAATCTGCTTTTAGTGACAGAAATGGCAGAATATCAACAGCAGTCCTTATACTTTCCAGATTCATTAGAAGGCTTTAAATCTACTCTATTCTATCATTTTGGGCCTCCGAACTACCCCAAATCGGATCATAGTCTACAACGGAACCTCCCTAAACGATGTTTTATTTTAAAACGTTAATTAAAAAGGATTTTTCTAAAATTTATATATATACAACGTTTTAATCCCGAACTACCCTCAAACGGGATCACGGTTCGTATTGGGACTTAAGACGAGGTTTTTTATTTCAAAACAAAACCAAACGTTTATTTAATGCGTGACGGAATTTTAAATAAATACGGGAAAATAAATAAATGTGATAAATAAATAACTAAATAAATAAATAAAACTACATCCTAAAAATAAATAAATGAAGAAAATAAATAAAATAAAACGAGTCTAGTCCTCGGATAATACCTCAAGATCGGTATTGACAGCTGAAGTCGGTTGATTCCACGAATTATGATTTTTCGGTGTTTTTGGTGTTTTGGTAAAATATTTAACTTTTAGGAAATTTGGATTTTTTAGGAAAAAAAATGTTTTCTCCCAAAAAAATTAACTTTCTCTCTCTAAAAATGTCTAGAGTGAGAAGCTCCCAAAAATCCTCCTCTCTTCAATGCATGGGGATCCGTGCCTTTTATAGGCACGGATCCCCAAAAGTTTTGGGCGTCGCCCGATGAGAGTTGGGCGACGCCCAAAACAGGTTGGGCGGTCGCCCAACCTCAGTTGGGCGGACGCCCAACATCAGTTGGGCGAACGCCAAACTTTGGTTGGGCGAACGCCCAACTTCTGTTGGGCGCGCGCCCAACCAACGTTGGGCGTGCGCCCAACAGACGTTGGGCGTTCGCCCAACGTCGTTGGGCGTCCGCGCCCAGCTGCCGCTGGGCGTGCGCCCTGCGCTGTTGGGCGCACGCTAAACTGCCGTCGGGCGCACGCCGGCTGCCGCTAGACGCTCGTCCAACGCCGTTGAGCACTCGCGAGCCGTCCACTTGACGACACGCAACCCTTACGGACCCTTTCGTGATTTTTATTATTTAAATTATCGGAATCAACCGCTTCAACCGTCTTGTTATGGGTTTTCGTCACAGGTCCTCCGACTCGGTGTCTACACCGGTACCAGTCAGATCCCGGCGAGGAGTACTGGAAGGCAGTTAAGGCTATCCTAAAGTACCTTAAACGTACCAAGGATCTTTTTTTAGTTTTTGGTGGGCAAGAGGAGCTGGCAGTATCAGGTTACACTGACACGAGTTTTGAGACTGATGAGGACCAGAAACAATCACAGTCTGGTTATGTTTTTCTCCTGAATGGCGGTGCCATTAGTTGGAGATCCTCGAAGCAGCCTACCATTGCCGATTCTACAATGGAAGCTGAGTACATAGCTGCATGCGGTGCTGCAAAGGAAGCAGTTTGGATCAAGAAGTTCATAACTGACTTAGGTGTAGTTCCCACTATCCTAGTTGCAGTTGATGTTTTCTGTGATAACAACAGTGCCATAGCACAAGCACTGGAGCCCCGATCACACAAGAGATCCAAACATGTACTTAGAAAGTTTCACCTCATCTGGGAGATCCAGGCAAGAGGTGACATTACATTACAAAGAGTTGACACCGAGAACAATGTAGCAGATCCATTTACCAAGGCACTTGCACAGCGCCTACATGATGGTCATACCAGATCTATAGGGATTAGGGCAATGCCTGCTTGGAACTAGTCCGAGTGGGAGACTGTTGGTGTGCCCTAGTTCTTAGGCATTGGTTCATGTATATTGTATTGTGCTTTTGATTATTCTTGCATAGATACACTATTTGTGTTACATTAATAAAGGCATTAATCTAGTTCATTTATATCTTGTGCTATAATATGAATAGAGAATCCGTTGATTGATAATCGTAAAACCATATCCCAAGTCTATTCTATCATGGGAATGATTAGGACCACAGACTTGTATATTCGACGACTGTATGTTAGTAATTGATACTAGCCATAGCACTTGATAAGTCAGTTGTGAATATGGGTACATGTTGTATACATGTGACTGGATCGATCCGCTCGAGAAAACTCCATGGTGGTTGTGTCATTAGTTTTCTTAAGCAGGTCTCTAACTGTCTTCAGACCAGATTTCATTATAATATCGATGTGGGATCCGGTTCACTTTGACATACGCCTAACAGGTCTGTAACAGGATGCCAAATATGGGTATGATTGGGTGAACAGGTGAACACATTAGTATTAATAGTGAAGTGATGGAATTACCACTCACATAACAGTGAGATGATATCACAGGCCACTTGATAAGTGAGATTGATAAGTGTGTGGCCACACCCTGATAAGTAGTTTACTTATCTGATTCATTAATCTACTTAAGATCAAGAAATATCATAAACATCAGAGAGGATGACAGTCATCATGCCTCTAGTTTATAATATCGATGTCAAATGGTAAAAGAAGTTAAGAGATAACTACAGGGTCTCTGCATCTTTAGACTGCTGAAACTCTGTCTTAGTTAGGGGCAGTAATGGTTTGCTAGAACCCACTTACTGTCTGTGAGCCATAAGCCCACTGCTAGCTAAGGACAGTCCAATAGGATCGTGCACATTGAACATCTGAGTTAGAACTTATAGAACGGTACACTGGAGGGATGAGATTAATTAATTGGTTGACAGTAAAATGTCAAGGTAATTAATTAGTGGTTGATTAATTGATTAATTGATACTTTGTATCAATGTAATTGATTAATAGATTTAGGCGTTGAGTATTTAATTGGTTAATTAGTTTACGGGATGTAATTAATTAATTTGTAAATTAATGAAATTGCATTCGTGAATAATTAATCAAACTAATACGTCAATTTATTAATTAGTGTTGTTTATTTAATTGGGGTAATTAAATTTAATCTAATTATAACTAATTGCATAGAATAAATATTATTGGTATTTATTTATGTAATTAGATTAGGATTGGATTATTTTTGTAATTAACCAATTAACCCTAAACCAATTAGGTTTAAGAATACACTATATAGAAATTAAAACACTCTAAACCTAATTCTACAACATACATATTCTGCCACCACCTACATGGAGATTGGAAATCAAAAAATGATTTCATATTCTGCATGAGCAATATTGTAAATTGAATTTTTCTCTCTCCTTCTTTGCGCGTTGTGAGAGTTTTTGTCCCTCCTCGACAAAGTTTAGGGTTTTTTGCTTTTTGATCTCTAATCTTTTCCGAGTGCCTTGGCCGGAGTGTCTTGGCCGGCGATCTGTTCTTCTAAATCTTTCTGTGGTTGTGTGAAGGGGCGCTCTTGCTCAATTTATTGGAATTCTCTCTGGTTTTTAGGGTTCTTTGCGATTATTTCGTCGATCTCTGTTTTTTTCAGTGTGATTTTTTCGGCGATCTGTGTCTCTAATCAATCAGTGGAAGTGTGAAGGGGTCAATTTGCTCAATTCATTGGAATTTTTTCTGGTTTTTCATATTAATTAATGGATCGGGCGATGGATAGGCTTCAGATTGATGATGAGAAATTAATAGGTATTGATTTGGGTCTTCAAGGGCAGGAAGTGGTCGATCAGGGGCCAGGATTGTGTCTTGTTGGGAGATTTATCATGGATAAAATGGTGAATTTCAATGCTATGAAAATAAAGATGGCAAATCTGTGGAGACCAGGAAGGGGGGTGATGATCCAGGAGTTAGCACCGAATTTATATTCATTTGAATTTTTCCATAAGGTGGATTGTGAGAGAGTTCTAGCAGGAGGTCCGTGGACGTTTGACAATTATATGTTGGCTTTAAATTTCTGGAAAGCAGGTTCACATCCTGAAGGGGTCAATCTGAATTACATTAATATATGGGTGCAAATTTACGATCTGCCTATTGGAGCTTTCTCTGAAAGTGTCAGAAGACAATTGGGCAATTTTTTGGGTGAATTTCGTGAATATGATTTGAGCAATAATTCAGGTCAGTATAGGTAGTATTTACGTATTAGAATTTCTTTGGATGTGAGGAAACCGTTAAAAAGATTTAAGAAGATTCGTAAATCTGTAGAGGAATGGATTTTTGTTCAGTTCAAATATGAAAGGATTGGTATTTTTTGCTACCTCTGTGGAAAGCTTGGTCATGCTGATCGGTATTGCAGCAGGTGGCTATGTACCCAGTTCCTTCATGATCACCAGTTCTCCTTAGTTTTGTCCCTTCATTCTTTAACTTCAGCAAATTTGCAAGGTAGGTAGGGTTGACAAAGATTTTCTTCTCCTTTACCACTGTTGCTAGATAGTCCTGGTTATCGTCAGCAACGCGTAGATTATGGTAGAATTCCCTCACTAAGTCAGGGTAAGTTGGACCTCTAATAGAGAATAGTTCCGTCCATCCATTCTTCGATATCCATTCACAGAATGGTTGCTCGGTTTCTACGAAAGCCTCAGAGAACCATCTTGAGAAGTCTATCTTCCATTCTCTAACGTCTTCGAAGACTTTAGTGTAGGTTCTGACTTTGGTCGGCTTTCCTTTAGATGAGGTAGCTTGGCCAGCTTTGCCTTTGCTCGGTGTAGTGGCCTTTGTCGTTTCAGGCAGAGTAGTATGCTTAGAAGGTTCATCGGAACTGGTCTTAGGGTGACCGGCACCGGAGATGTTCACTGAAATCTTAGTCATAGTTTCAGAGAGGGTTTTGGAAGTTTTGAGAGTTTTTAGAGAGAGAGAGCTTATGCCAGAGAATTCGGTAAGTGTAAAGAGATAAAAATGGGGATTTACCCATTATTTATAGCGGTGAAAGGTGGATCTTATCGAATCCATGTGTCAGTTTTGCCTTGGGATTGTCAACCGACAATGATCCTGGCTTTTATGACACATTCGGCACATACGTCATCCTAGGTGGCTATTCACGTGCTTTAGCATTAAACGCAACGGATCTTGTACTCAGCGTTTAGGATTCTAAACGTTTTATATTCTGAGTAGTCAGTTTTATATAAACGGATGGTTTAAGTGGTTGGTTGCTCAGTTTAAGATAACTACTCAGTGCGCATATTTGCTTAGTATGTGATATTTATTCATTCAGCATTAAACACTCAGCATACATCTATTCACTCAGCAAATAATATCATAAGTCATTCAGCATGGTAATTCACTCAGCATGAATATATATTAAGAGCTGGAATTTACTGAAGAGGATTAAACATACCAATGGCTTCTCTCAGTATGCTGAACTGCTCACGAGCCAGTGGCTTTGTGAAGATATCCGCAAGTTGCTCATCCGTTGGGACATAGGTCAGCTTTATCTCACCCTTGAGTACATGGTCTCTAATGAAGTGATGTCTGATGCTGACATGCTTCATTCTGCTGTGCTGGATTGGGTTCTTTGATAGATCAATTGCACTTTTATTGTCACATTTGACCTCAATTGTCTTTGTTTTAACACCATAGTCTTCAAGTTGTTGCTTAATCCATAAGACTTGAACAACACAGTGTCCAGTAGCAATGTACTCAGCTTCAGTGGTAGACAAGGCTACTGAGCCTGCTTCTTGCTGAACCAGGATACAAGACAGCTTCCTAAGAAGTGACATCCTCCAGAGGTGCTTTTTCGTTCAAGCTTGTCTCGTCCATAGTCAGCGTCAGTGTATCCAACGAGTGTAAAACCATGAGTGTTGGGATACCATAAACCTGCGTTCACTGAGCTTTGCAAATATCTAAGGATTCTTTTTACAGCTATGTAATGAGATTCCTTAGGGTTAGATTGATATCTAGCACAGTAGCATACTGAGAACTGAATGTCCGGTCTACTTGCTGTTAAGTAAAGTAGAGAGCCTATCATACCTCGATACAATTTGCTGTCTACTGACTTACCATTCTCGTCAGCACAGAGGACAGTGTCAGTGCCCATAGGAGTAGATATTGGCTTGCAATTTTCAAGATCATATTTCTTCAATATCTCCTTGGCATATTTAGCTTGACTGATGAAGATGCCATTTTCCCTTGTTTGATTTGAAGTCTAAGGAAGAAGTTGAGTTCTCCCATCATTGACATTTCAAACTCAGTCTGCATTTGTTTGCTAAATTCCTTGCACATTGACTCATTAGTAGCACCGAATATAATATCATCAACATATATTTGAGCCAGCAGGGTGTCTTTACCCTTTCTCTTAATGAATAAGGTTGTATCAGCTTTGCCTCTGACATAATTTCTAGTCAGCAGGAAACTGGTCAGCCTCTCATACCAAGCACGTGGTGCTTGCTTGAGGCCGTACAGAGCCTTTTTGAGTTTATAAACGTGGTTTGGGAATTTAGGATCCTCAAACCCTGGAGGTTGATTAACATACACTTCTTCGTTTATAACTCCATTAAGGAATGCACTCTTGACATCCATTTGAAACAGTTTAAAGTTCATATAACTTGCATAAGCGCATAAAATTCTAATAGCCTCTAGCCTTGCCACTGGGGAAAAGGTCTCACCGTAGTCAATACCTTCTTGCTGACTGTAGCCCTGAGCTACAAGTCTTGCTTTGTTCCTGACTACATTTCCTTGTTCATCCAGCTTGTTACGGAAGACCCATCTTGTTCCAATGGTCTTCTGACTCCTTGGATGTGGCACTAACTCCCATACATTGTTTCTTCTGAATTGATCAAGTTCCTCTTGCATTGCGCTCATCCAGAATTCATCTTCCTCAGCATCAGCGAAGTTCTTTGGTTCCTGAACTGAGACGAAGGCTACGTTTCTGAGGTATCTCCTGAGTTGGTTTCTTGTCATCAGGGTATTCTCAGCTGCATCAAGAATAGCACTCTCTGAGTGTCCTCTTGGTATCCTTATCTCCTTTGGTAGATTGATGTCTTGTGCTGTTTGTGTTTCAACAATCTCTGCAGGTGTAGACTAGTCAGTGAAAACAATTTGAGATTCACTTTTACCTTGGGTCAGCCCTTGAGGGAATGACTCAGCGGCTGTATCTTGATCAGCGGATACTGAGTGTGGATCATCCTCGGTCAGCGGCCGATATCTTCCTGCAGGGTTAGTTTTGTCGAACTCAACATGTACTGACTCTTCTAAAACTTGAGTTCGTTTATTGAAAACTCTGTATGCTTTGCTGTTTGTTGAGTAGCCTAAAAAGATAGCTTCATCAGCTTTTGAGTCAAACTTAGCTAGGCTATCTTTGGTGTTTAAAATAAAACATTTATAGCCAAAGGCACGAAAGTATCCAATGTTGGGCTTTCGTCCTTTCCAAAGTTCGTAGGGGGTTTTCTTTAGTATGGGTCTAACAAGAGCCCTATTCAGAATATAGCACGTTGTGTTGACACCTTCTCCCCAAAAATACTTTGGAAGCCTATGCTCACTCAGCATTGTCTTGGCTATTTCAACCAAGGTTCTGTTCTTCCTTTCTACAACCCCATTTTGTTGAGGCGTCCTAGGAGCAGAAAAATTATGGTCAATGCCGCTGGCTTCACAGAATTCAACAAACTGTTGGTTTTTGAATTCTCCACCATTATCACTTCGGATGTGAGCCAGTTTTAGGTCTTTATCATTTTCAAGTTTTCTAACCAAATTTGAAAATGTCTTAAAGGTCTCATCCTTGCTACTCAGCAAGATGATCCACGTGTACCGAGAGAAGTCATCTACAATGACCAAGGAAAATCTTCTTCCACCCAGACTCAGCGGCTGGACTGGACCGAAGAGATACAAGTGTAGTAACTCTAACGGACTCTTAGTTGAGACAATATTTTTACTATGAAAAGATTGTTTGGTTTGTTTTCCAGCTTGGAAAGCGTGGCATAGTTGATCTTTTTCAAATTTAAGTTCTGACAGTCCCTCAACCAATTGCGTTCTTGCTAATTTGGCCAGGAGGTCCATGCTTACATGACCAAGTCTCCTGTGCCATAGCCAGGAATTTTCTTCCTTTGAAACTAAGCATACATTTTTTGAAAACTTTTTCTCCAAGTTCAGTATGAAGACATTATCAATGCGAGGGGCAGTTAAAATTAACTCATTAGTTTTACCCTCGTATATTTTACATCCAGTGTCATCAAATATAACTTTTCTCCCATTATCACATAGCTGAGCTACGCTGAGTAAGTTATATTTGAGTCCGCTGACTAGGGAGACTGACTCAATAGTAGGATTACCTCCAACGGTTCCTGACCCTACTATCTTACCCTTTTTGTTGTCTCCAAAACTTACGCTTCCTCCTCGTTTACGCTCAAATGTGATGAACTGAGTTTCATCACCCGTCATATGCCTCAAGCATGCGCTGTCAATATACCACATCTTTGACTTCTCAGCACATCTCAGGCTTACCTCATTTGATTGCTCCTCGTCATCAGATGCGATGGAGGGGTCAGCATGCTCAGAGATGCACGGCTCAGCAAGTTCGTCGGCCATAAAACAGATCTTTGCTGACTCAGTGGCATCAGCTTCTGATGATGAAGACTCATCACTGTCGCTCCATATTGCCACCATTACCTTTTTGCCGTTCTTCCTTTCTTTCCTCAGCGTGGGGCAGCTTGACTTGATATGGCCAGTTTGATGACATTCAAAGCATGTAATGGGCTTTGAGTTGTCCTTCTTGTATTTGCTATCGCTGGACTCAGCTTTATACTTGTCAAACTTCCTGTAAGGCTTCTTAGAATATTTGTCATTCTTTCTGAACAACCTTTTCATCTTCCTGGTGAACATGGCCATCTCCTCATCATCTGTTGAGCTCCCATCAGTGGAGTCATCTTTCATGACAAGAGATTTTTGCTTCTTGTCTTCAGACTTTTCCTTCACCTCGAAATTCTTCATTGAGATCTCATGGGTCAGCAGTGAGCCGATGAGTTCATCATATTTGTAGGTGGTTAAGTCTTGAGCTTCCTCAACAGCAGTCTTCTTTGCTTGCCAGTTTTTAGGAAGACTCCTAAGAATCTTCTTGACTTGTTCTTCCTCAGTGAAGATCTTCCCAAGTCTCTTGAGCTCGTTGATGATGTTTGTAAACCTTGCATTCATATCAGAGATTCCCTCATCATCGTTCATCTCGAACAGCTCGTATAGTCTCATCTGCTGGTTCACCTTGGACTCCTTTACTTTGTTGGTTCCTTCGTAGGTGACCTCCAGCTTCTTCCAGATCTCTTGCGCTGACTCACAACCTGATATCTTATTATATTCTGTAGCATCAAGCGCACAGTGAAGCATGTTTATAGCCGAAGCATGATTTTGTAGCTTCTTGAGATCATCCTCTGTCCATTTGGCCTCAGCTTTGACAACTGTTTGGCCAGCCACAACCTCAACAGGAACAAATGGGCCTTGGACTATTGAAAGCCATGCACTCATATTTGTTGCCTGAATAAAGTTTTTCATCCTATTCTTCCAGAAGGTGTAGTTAGACCCGAAGAATAGGGGAGGCCGAGTAATGGACAGCCCCTCAGGTAAGATCTGAGTTGTCTGGTTTCCTGGGAGAAACCGAGTGTTGTTTTCAGCCATAGTGGGGATCAGCTCAAGGTAGTTAAACCTTTCTCAGTGAGCTTTTAGGCTCTGATACCACTTGTTGGTCCCTTATAACGTAACAAGTTAGTTCCAAAGGGGGGGATAGGAACTATTTTAAAATTTTAATACGTTAAGGCTGACTTCTTTTTCTTTGAAAAAGGATTACACAGCGCGCTGAGTAAATTAAGACACTAGCTTAGTCAACTGGTGACTAAGTCAGCTTCTTTCTTTGAGTCAGGAGATAGCACTTGAGTCTATTCCTGAACTCAGATACTCAATGCAACACAACTCAGCGTGACCTCTTTACTTGGTCAGTTTTGTTTAAGCAAGCAATATATATATTAAGGAGTTTAAGGTTAGAAATATGTCACTCAACAGGTTTATCCAGGTTTGGCCTCTAAGCCTACGTCCTATCCCCGGAACACGTTCCGAGCTTTCGAATTCTCTACTGAGCTCTTTAACGGTAGAGCATCAAACCTTTTACAACTTAGAAGCTGAGTATAACAAGAGTACCTTCCTCTATACCTCTACTCACTCATAATCTCTCGCTGAGTACTATAACCGAGTACTCAGCCTCTCCTTTCTAATCTCTAGAAATGATAAAGATTTGTCCTAAACAACAATTGCTAAGACACCTTAGATGATTGAATAATCACTCTAGACTTTTACACGAAAGATATATAATTTGGTGTAAGAATTTTCTTTGCTATTTCTCACAGAACTTTGAGTAGAATTTTGGTCAGCGTAATGGCTTGATCAAGTTCTGTATTGAAATGAAGCAACTGAAGGGCTCTATTTATAGAGACGTCTGAGGCAATAGTCATTTCGAATTTCGAAATAACCGTTGGAGGGAAACGGCTTCCTGTCGTTGTCACTCAGTCTTGCTCAGAGCTCTCGGCCAATCAGATTTGAGTATCTTCTGTCCTCGGTCAGCTTTTAGTCAGTTCGGCAGAATGTCTCTCCATTTATGGTAAGGTCAACTAGACAGCGTCCTGTGTCTTCTGAACTTTACCCAAAGTGGCAACACTTTGTCTGGAAGTTGTTCTTGCTCAGCTGCTGTCTTGTACTCTTTGTCGATTCAACTCAGCAGCTTCATTATGAAGTTGTTCAACGAAGGTCTTCTAGATCCTTCTCTCGCTGAGCTGCGTTTTGTTCATAACGACAGCGTTTTGCACACGCGGGCCGAGTGGTCTTGATCTGTTTGACTTGGGCTTTGACTTTCGTATTGGGCTTTAAGCCATTTAGTCTTTATGTCTTATAAACAATTTAACTCAACATTGAACAAACACGTTAGTGTAATAAATCAAAGCATTTAAACTTAGCGTGTTTAGAATATATTTAATTTTACTTAAATAATTTTGTCAAATCAAAATCATGTGGAAAGGTGTTTCAACACTAGTATGGGTAGGGGAAACTCGGGATGGGCTGGAGATAATATCAGATCAGCAAAGCAGTTTGAACAAGCAGGTGGGGGAGATGTTATCAGGGGAAGAGTTAACCATGTTATAGAACCGTTGTTGATTGAAACGAATGGTCATCTTGGTAATAAGGAAAATTCACAGGATGGGAATCTTGGGGGAGATATAGACATACATATGGAGAGTGGAGAGGATGAGGGACTTGAGATTCCCGATATTAGGAAGAGAAGGAGAGCAGCTAACAAAGAAATATTAAGGGAACAATCTCTAAATGTAGAGATCAGTGGTGTGGTAATGAATAAGGAAGTAAGTAGTATTCAGTGTTTAGAGGATTTCTCTTCTGAAAGGGATAATGAATCTTTTGTAGTTTCATTATCGGCGAGGCCTGTGGAGCAGGCCCGCCGGCTTCAATGAGTTGTTTATCTTGGAACTGCCGAGGATTGGGAAATACTCGTGCAGTTCAAGCTTTAGGGAAGCTGGTTCGGACCGGTAAACCTGATATTATTTTCCTAATGGAGACGTTAGTAGATGACAAGCGTGTTGAGGGGTTGAGAAGAAAATTCAAATATGGTGGCTGTTTTGGTGTTAGTTGCAGTGGGAGGAGTGGTGGGTTGGCTTTGGTGTGGAAAATGGGTTTTGATGTTACTATTGTAGGTTTTTCGAATCATCATATAGAGGCTGAAGTTGAAGAGAGTAGAGTTGGAAAGTGGAAATTTGTGGGTTTTTATGGTTTTGCTGATAGAAGTAAACATAGGGAGTCTTGGGAGTTGCTTAGGACAATTAATAGAGGGATTACAATACCTTGGATTGTAACTGGAGATTTCAATTGTATTCTTTCCCATGATGAGAAGTTGGGAGGAGCCAATTATCCGGATTATCTTATTCGTGATTTTCAGCAAGCTGTTAGTGATTGCGGATTGACTGAGCTTATTTTAATCGGGTGTCCTTTTACTTGGGAAAGAGGGAGAGGTACGACAGGTTGGGTTCAAGAAAAGTTAGATAGAGCTTTTGCTAGTGATGGGTGGTTGCAATTGTTTGGTGATGCTGAACTTAGGAGTGGGATTGCGTCGTATTCTGACCATGTACCGATTATGTTGAGGCTTGTGAAACCAAAGGATGTAAGAAGCAAGCATCATTTTCGTTATGAATCTGCTTGGGCGATGGAGGAAGGTTTTTGTGAGCTGGTTTCAAATAATTGGAAGTCGAATGTGTATGGTTCACTTATCGATAAGCTCTCGGCTTGTGCTAGTGCCATGGAGCAAAGGGGTAAGGGCTTTCAACAACGTTTTCAAAGACAGATCAGTTGCCTGAAGGTGAGATTGTTGAGGCTTCGTGGCAGGGTGGATGCTGAGTCTATTGTTCAGTATCTTTCGGCTCAGAAACAGCTTACGAAACTACTTGAACATGAGGATATGTTCTGGAGACAGCGTGCTAAGGCTTTTTGGTTGAAAGAAGGGGATCTCAACACAAAGTTTTTTCATGCATGTGTGAAGGAAAGAAGAAATCAAAATGCCATTAAATACCTAAATGATGATAATGGTAATATTATTGATAACCCGACTGATTTAGGTAATCATATATGCGATTATTTTCGTTCCTTATTTGCTCCTTCTAATTCTATACAGTCCCGGACTCTTGAGGTTTTATCAACTGTAGTAACTGAAGAGATGAATAAGAATTTGGTTGCTCCTTTTTATTTTAAGGAGTTTACTGATGCTATTGTGGCTATGCATCCGGATAAATCCCCGGGTCCGGACAGGCTGAATCCGGGCTTTTATCAACGTTTTTGGAGTATTATTGGTATGGATGTGTTTAAGGCGTGTAAAGGGTGGCTGGAAAGAGGGGAATTTCCTGCTAATTTGAATGATGCTTTAATTGTGTTGATCCCAAAGTGTGATGTTCCACTGTCTATGAAGGATTTCAGACCTATTTCTCTTTGCAACGTCTTATATAAAATCATTGCAAAGGTCCTTGCTAATAGACTTAAAGGTTTTTTGCCTGATATTATTCATGAAAGTCAGTCTGCTTTTGTACCAGGAAGGTCGATTATTGATAATGTTCAGATTGCTTTCGAGACTATTCATTATATGAATAGAAATAATAGAAGTGCTCAGGGAGGGGTGGCGCTAAAAATTGATATTAGCAAGGCATATGATAGGGTTGATTGGAATTTTTTAAGAGCTGTTATGTTAAAGATGGGTTTTCATGCAAAATAGATTGAGTGGATAATGTTGAGTGTTTCAACTGTTAGCTATACAGTTGCTGTGAATGGTGATATTGTAGGGCCAATACAACCTGGGAGAGGTCTTAGACAAGGAGATCCTCTTTCTCCTTATTTGTTTATTCTTTGTGCAGAAGTTCTTTCAAAGCTGATCCTGAAGGCGGAAAGTAATAATTTGATTAATGGTTGTCGTGTTTGTCCAGGGGCTCCTTCAATCTCTCATCTTTTTTTTTTTTTGCAGATGACAGTTTTCTTTTTTTCAGTGCTAAGCATAATGAGGCTGTTGCAATTGCGAATATTTTAAATGAGTATGAGGTTGCTTCTGGTCAAGCAATCAATTTGAACAAATCTGGGATCTTTTTTAGTAGGAATGTCAGAACTGATTTAAGGGTGGATTTGAGCAATATCCTCAAGGTAAGTTCACCTCTTGATACTGGACGTTATCTTGGTCTCCCTTCATTAATTGGAAGATCAAAAAGAAGTTTGTTTAATTTTCTGCTTGATAGGCTTAGAAAAAGATTTGGGAATTGGGGATATCGGTTTTTATCTAGTGCTGGGAGGATGGTGTTGTTAAAATCTATTGCACAGGCTTTGCCAACTTTTTGTATGAGTACTTTTTTGTTACCTAAATCTATTTGTGATGAGCTGCAGAAGATGATGAATTCTTTTTGGTGGGGTTCAAAAGAGGGGGGGAAGAAAAACATTCACTGGTTTGATTGGAGTAAGTTGTGTAAAGGGCAGGAACAAGGGGGGATGGGTTTTAGAGATCCGTGTTTATATAATCTCTATCTACTTGCAAAACAGGGGTGGAAGTTAATTCATAAGCCACAGACGTTGGTTAGTAGGTTGTTCAAAGCTAAATATTTTGCTATAGGGTCTTTTATTTCCTCTAAATTGGGCACTAATCCCAGTTATGTTTGGAAGAGTGTGTGGGGTTCTTTGGATTTACTGAAACTCGATATTCGATGGAGGATTGGAGATGGTAATTTGATTAAAGTTTGGGAGGATCCGTGGGTTTCGGGCATTGATGCTTTTACTATTAAATCTACCGTGGTGCCCGGTTTGGAAAATTTGGTGGTGGCCGATTTGATGGAACAGGATGTGAGAAGTTGGGACATGAATATGATACGTGGCTGTTTTAATGAGGAAGAGGCAAATAAGATTGGCCAGATGGTGATTTCATATAATGTTAGTGAAGATGTAATGATATGGAATCACACAAAAAATGGAATTTATACCTCTAAATCAGGTTATCATGTTGCGGTTAATAATAGGGAGAGTTTGGAGATTGTTGATGGTTGGAAACAGATGTGGAAAGCTTATTGGCCACCGAAAATGAAACAATTTTTTTGGCGTCTTTGTTCAGGTTGTCTCGCAACGAGAGCTGAATTGAATAGGAGGCATATCAATGTTCCGAATGATTGTATTTTGTGCGGTTCCGGAATTGAAACCCGTTACCATCTATTTGTTGAGTGTTCGTTTGCTGCAGGTTGTTGGAGAGAAGCTGATGTGCGCTGCCCAGTGGTGGATGAAGCGGAACTGATTGCTTGGTTGATTAATTTGTGTTTTTCAGCTTCAAGCATTGTTGCGGATAAGGTTGTTTGTGTGCTGTTTGTAGTGTGGCAACAAAGGAACAATTTATTGTGGAATAATGAAGTTCGAAGCGCAGGTATATGTTGGCAGCAGGTACGTGCAATGTTTTTAGATTGGCAGAAAATTAGATGTAAAAATCCTACTGCTGCTGTAACTGTTCCTGCCGGGCGAAATAGATGGAAGCGTCCGAAGCTGGGGTTTATTAAATGTAATGTGGATGGTGCGAATTTTTCGGCGGAGGATTGTCATGGGATTGGCGCTGTAGTTAGGAATGATTGTGGAGAATTTCTGTTTTGTTACCGTAGAAGTGGTCAGTTTCAGCAGGAAGCAAGAGTGGTTGAAGCTATTGCTCTCCGGGATAGTATGATTAGAATGAGAGATAGGGGTGAAGAGCGGGTTGAGTTTGAGTCGGATGCCCAATTTATTGTGGATAGCGTGAATACGGGTAATGAGGATTTATCAGAATTCGGGTCGATTATTCAGGACTGTCGGAAGATTCTTTTTTAATATAAAGACTTTTCAGTCTCTTTTGTTCCTCGTTTAGCGAACATGGCTGCCCACCGTACGGCTAGGCGTGCCTGTTCCAATGCTAACGATTTTTTTAGCATTTTTTTGCCGCATTGGCTTGTTGATGTAATTACTGAGGATACTATTTTTTCTGAGTAATAAAGTTTGGTTTTGTTTCAAAAAAAATAAAGTATATAAATGAATGTGCGATAAAAGATTTTTATAGGGCTTATTTATATCTCATTTTTTCATTTCATATCTTTCATTATTTCAATGTGGGACAAGAAATGAGTTTGTAGGATATGATATAATATAAATAATAAGTTAGGATGTCTGTGGGAGATATCCATATCCCATATCGGAAGTTTCCAAGCTAACTAAAAGCAAATCTAATGTATATCATTTAGTTGTAACTTTCTCTGTTAGAGTTATAACCTACCAATGTTGTAGGTTTTTACTCTTTTTGGTTTGTAACCAAAGAGTTACAAACTTCACTTTTTTCTATTATACATCAAAAGAACAACAAAATTTGTGAGTGCCTTTCATGGGAGCCACCAGAGGTCGATGTTGGGTTACTGTAGAGTATTTAGAAATCGAAATTAGGCGAATCGGAGGTCATCAAGTCGATAAAATAAATTATTGAAGTTGAACAGTCGAATCCAAAATTGAAGGCAGTAGACTTGAAATTGAGGAGATAAGCAACGATATTGCTAAACTTAATCATTGGTTGATTGTTCGTTTGTTGATTTGATTTTTTTGTTGTTGATTTGTTAGTGGTCCAAAAATGAAGCATTCAACCACTTTTTATAGGGTTTTTGGACATTCATTAACTCATTACCTCCTAAATTTACTAGGCATCACTTCTATTAGTTGAATTGGCATATTATAAGTGAAATATCATCATTATTGAAGAAAATGACATAAAAAATGTCATTAAAATAGCTACCAAGAAGTTGGATTTTAGATGGATTTTAGAGTTGTTAGACATTCATTAATTGATTACCTCCTAAATTTACTCATCATCACTTCAATTACTTCAATTGGCAGATTATGAGTGAAATTCATTCATCATTGTTGAATAGAGTGACATTACAAATGTCATTAAAATAGCAATCCATAAGTTGGATTTTGTGTTTTCTGGTCCAACTTTGAAAATTTATATCATCTTTGATACAAGTCCGTTTTAGTTTCATGAGTAGTTTTTGAATTTTTTGGTATCTCTAGTTTCAGAATTTCTTATCGTTGTGCCAAAATTTCATCATTTGATGCCTCGAAAAATTTGTCAAAATTGACAGCTCGTGTTTCCTTAAAAATAATTATTCTTTTCCTATTTATTTATTTATATTTCTTTTTCATTTTATTAATAATAATTATAAGTTATACTATTTAATTATATTTTAGTTATAATTTTATATTCTATGCATATTAGAGAGAGAAATTATGTCTTCTCTCTCTCAGATCTGTTGTCATGGTGAAGAATTTTTATGAAGATTGAGAGTTTTGAGATCTATCTCTTCTCTTTTATATCTTTCCCTCTCTTTTAGATCTATCTTCTCTTTTTCAGATCTGTCTTCTCTCTCTCAGATCTGTTGTCATGGTGAAGAATTTTTATGAAGATTGAGAGTTTTGAGATCTATCTCTTCTCTTTTAGATCTTTCTCTCTCTTTTAGATCTATCTTCTCTTTTTCAGATCTGGCTTCTCTCTCTCAGATCTGTTGTCATGGTGAAGAATTTTTATGAAGATGGAGAATTTTGAGATCTATCTTCTCTCTCTCAGATCTATTTCTCTCTTTTAGATCTTTTTTCTCTCTTTTAGATCTATCCTCTCTCTCTCAGATCTATTTCTCTCTTTTAGATCTTTTTCTCTCTTTTAGATCTATCTCCTCTCTCTCTCTCTCTCTCGGCTAGGGTTCATGGTAAAGCGTGTTAGGGATAGATCTAGGGAGAGGGGGGCTGTGGCCGGCGAGGGGGGGTCGGATCTGGAGGGGATTTGCGGCAAGGAAGGGGGCGGTGGCCTGGTGGTTTGGGGCGAGAAGGGTGAGGCAAGTTTTGTTGGCGGCGAGCGTGCACCTGGTGTAGATCGGGGCGGGGCGCTTGGCGGGGTGGAGGCAGGGGAATCCAGGGGCGTCGGTAGGGATCTCGTGGGCATGGATGGTGCGTCGGCAGGGTTCTCGCGGGCGCCGCCCGTGCGGCTGGGGACGGATCTTTGCGATCCACAGGCGGCAGATTCGACAAGGTTGTCGCGGCTGGGTGCGGATCAATGGGAGATACGGGCGGCTGGGTTTTCTGATGCCGGGGGTAAGGCTCCCCCAATCTCGAGGGGAGAAGTGGGGCCGGGGGTGCCTGGCGCAGGGCTATGCGCCGATAGTGCCGGGCACTGCCCAGGCGCTGCCGGCTCCTCGGTCGGGCAGTGGGCTGGGGCTGTCGGCGCAGTGCCTTGCGTGGGATCCTCTTCTCCGGGCTGTGAGGGGCAGGCAGGGGCTACGACGGGGAGGCAGGCTGCCTCGGGTCTGGATGTTTCTAATAATTCGGGAAGGGTGGGTGTTGTAGGAGTAGCTCATGGGAAGACGGTCTCCCCCAGACCTAGGGTTCAGATGAGCGAGATTGGTAAAAACTCTTGGAAGGACACGGTCATGGGGGTGGCTGAGGAAGAGCCGGTTTTAGAGGAAGTTTTAATGGTGGGAGATTCTGATGATATGTTCTCGGATTCTGATGAGGAAGATAATGGCCAGGAGGATCCTCTCTGTCCGGTCATTAGACTTTCCGCTGCAGAGAAGCGTGAGCTTAGAGAGAAGTGGAAGGTGTCTTTGATTGTTACTGTCCTGGGTAAGCGAATTAGTTTTAACTATTTTGCCCAAAGAATACAAGCGCAGTGGGCAAGGAAAGGTAAAGTCAGTATTACTGACCTGGAAAATGACTACTATGTCATTAAATTTACTAGGGTTGAGGATTATAATTCGGTTATCAAGGGAGGCCCATATATCATTTCCAATCATGTTTTGGCCTTAAGGCCTTGGGTTCCTAATTTTAATCCTCACGACTGTTCGGTTAACAGGATCTTGACTTGGGTAAGATTCCCGGGCCTTCCCATTGAGTACTACAGTGAAAACTTTCTGAGTAAAATAGGAGGTTTGGTTGGTAAGGTCCACCATGTGGACAAGACTACAATTGGGGCCATTAGGGGTAAGTTTGCTAGGGTATGTATAGATGTTGATCTGGCTAAACCTTTACTTTCTAAGTTCTGTGTTCAGGATAAAGTGTTCTTTATTGAGTATGAAGGTTTACATAACATCTGTTATGATTGTGGCATGTATGGTCATTCTCAGGAGGGTTGCCCTAAAAGGGAGAGGGTTGTTATAGAGAGGGTTGAGAGTAGTGTGCGGATTACTGGAGGGAACCAGGGGTATGAAGGGAACTTTGGTCCCTGGATGGTGGCAAAGAGGCCCGCTAGACGTAGGAATCAACCTACAGTGGTTCACAATCGTCCTCCTGATATCAACACAAATTCTAAGTCCCTTTCTCCTAAAGCTACTGTTATTCCAAATGTCAAGGAGAAGCCTGTCCTCAAAGCTAGAAAGGAGGCTGGGGTTTCTTCAGTAGCCTTGCCTGGGTCCAGATTTGGGGCCCTGATGATTGAGGAAGTTCAAGAGTCAGACCAAGATGAGAATCATATGGATGAGAGTATTCCAGGATTAGAGTCTGTAGATCCAGTCGAGAAGGTGGTTGAATCTGTGAACCCACTTTTTGTCTCTAAGGATGAAGCCCAGGGGGGGACCCTGACCCTTGCAGCTAGAAGGATGAAGAATTCAAATGAGGTTAGTATTCCTGTTCCTGGTATTGATCCTGGGATTGGGAAATCTATGGGAGTTAACAAAACTAATATGAAAAAGCTTAAAGGAAAACAAAAAAGTGGCCTTAACACTTTGGCGTTTCCAGATAAGAGGGGGCCCGGGGGTACCTCGGTAAGGCTCTCAGGAGCCCCTAGTAAATACCTAGCTTAGGGTAGGGGTGTGGTCAGTTGTCCTCCTTTCTATGGATTTGTTATTTTGGAATGTTAGGGGTGCGGCTAGCAAGGCTACCCGTATCCATATTAATGATCTTATTAAGCAGTTTAATCCATCTTGTTTTGCTCTTTTGGAAACTAAGATTAGTGGTGAGAAAGCAGATGAGGTGGTTAAGAAGTTTAAGAACTGGCACTGTGTTAGATCGGAGGCAACTGGCCGGGCTGGGGGGATTTGGCTTTTTTGGAGGCCAGATCGGATTCATTTTGATATTCTTAGCATGGATAAGCAGTTCATTCATTGTAAAGTGAGTATTTCCGGCAATACTTCCTTTTTTATTACCCTTGTGTATGCTGACCCTATCTTGTCTAATCGAAAACGGCTCTGGGAGGTTCTCTATTCTATGAGTGTCAGCATTTCGGAGCCCTGGTTTGTGGCGGGTGACTTCAATGATATCGCCTTTATGAGTGATCAGAGAGGGGGATCCAATCATTATGTTAATCGCTGTCTGCATCACAAGAATAGTATGGATTTATGTGGGCTTTCCGATCTGGGGGCTTCTGGTCATAAATTCACTTGGAAGCGTAATAATACTTTTGTTCGATTGGACAAAGTCTACGCTAATGTTTTAGCTCTAACTTCCTTCCCCGAGTGCTCTGTGTTGAACCTCCCGTTCCGTCATTCGGATCATTGTCCTATTTTGTTTAGACTTTTGAGAGGTAAGCACCCTAGGGGTAAGAGACCGTTCCGGTATCAGTTGGCTTGGGAGTCCCATCCTAAGTTTAAAGAGTTCGTTCATGAGAGTTGGAGACCTCATTCGTATGTACTGCAAGCTGCTGAAGGGTTCAGGAATAAGGTGCAGGGGTGGAATAGGAATGTGTTTGGGCATATTATCAGAAGGAAGAACAAGTTATTAAAGAGGATGGAGGGCATTCAACGCAGGTTGGAGGGGAGGTTTGATCATAGCCTTGAGGGCCTCCTCAGAACCCTTCAGAAGGAGCTGGAGGCTGTGCTTAGGCAGGAGGAGTTCCTTTGGTTCCAGAAGTCTCGGAAGTCCTGGATTAGAGATGGGGATCGTAATACCAAATACTTCCATCTCTCTACCCTGATCAGAAGGCAGAGAAATAGAATTGAGGCCATTAAGGATTCTAATGGTGATTGGGTTTATGAAGATGAGGTTATTCGGAACTTAGCCCTGGATTTCTACAGAGAGCTGTTCAAAGAGGAACCTGTTCTTTTGGAGAGGGCTCACTCTATTGCTACATTTCCTTTAATCAGTGAGGATTGTAGTCAGGAGGCCTTTCAACCTATTTCCCGAAAAGAGATTGACCAAGCTATCTTCAGCATTGGGGCTTCTAAAGCTCCTGGGATTGATGGTCTTCCGGCGGGCTTTTACCATAAGCATTGGGATGTAGTGAAGGAAGGCATCTATAATTTTGTCTTGGGGGTGTTCAGTGGTTCGAAGGATATTGAGCTGGTTAATAGAACCCTCCTGGTTCTGATTCCTAAGATTGATAAGCCTTCTTCCTTTTTGCATATGAGACCTATCAGTCTTTGTAATGTTCTTTACAAAACTGTTACAAAGATTGTGGCTAATAGAATCCGTGGCATTCTTCCTGCGATCATTTGTCAGAATCAGGGTAGCTTTGTGCCTGGTAGACAAATGATGGATAATGTGGTGATCGCCCAAGAGATGGTCCACACGATGAAGATTAGGAAGGGGAGGAAAGGCATTGTGGCTCTGAAGCTGGATTTAGAGAAGGCCTATGATCGAATTAATTGGGATTTCTTGATGGAGAGCCTTGAGAGAGCTAGAATCCCGGACAGTTGGAGAAGTTTAATTAAGGTATGTATTTCTTCTCCTGTGTTTCAAGTTATGGTCAATGGGGATATGTCGGAGGAATTTTCCCCGGGCAGAGGAATCCGTCAGGGGGATCCTATGAGCCCTTTCCTTTTTGTTATTGCTATGGAGAGGCTCTCTCACCTGATTCAGGATGCGATTGATAATGGGAGTTTCCACCCTGTGGCGATCAACAGCTTCTGTCCCCAGGTGACTCACTTATTCTTTGCAGATGATGTCCTTATCTTTCTTGAGGGTAATGAGGAGCAGTTGAGAGTCATTATGGATATTCTGGATTGTTTTTGTTCGGCCTCTGGGCAGAAGCTTAATATCCAGAAATCTAGGATGATGTGCTCTAAGAATATGAATCAGAGAGTCTGTAAGAGATTAAGTGATCTCTCAGGTATTCCTCTTACTGATTCTCTTGGGAAGTATCTGGGCGTTCCCCTCCATAGTGAGCGTGTGTCTAAAGGCTCCTTCAAAGAGACTTTGGATAAAGCTAATTCGAAGTGTGCCATTTGGAAAGCCAAGACTCTGTCTCTCGCTGGCCGCCTCACGTTAATTCAATCTGTTAATTGTGTTGCTCCCAATCACATCATGCAGGCTTGTAAGCTTCCGGATCCTGTGCTTAATGATCTTGACAAGATTAACCGTAGGTTCCTGTGGGGGGAAGCTGCGGAGGGCAGGAAGATCCATCTTGTCCCTTGGAGTGAGGTTTGCCAGCCTAAAGATTCTGGGGGTCTGGGTATTAGGAAAGCAAAGGACAATAATAAAGTTTTATTAATGAAACTCCTTTGGCGTATGTGGCAAAACCCTTCCTCTCTTTGGGTTCGCCTCCTTTGTGGTAAGTATCGGAAAGACAAAATCTTCGGGGGCCCGAAAGAGAGAGTTGCTAATTGTTCCTTCCTCTGGAAAGGACTTAGTGCTGTGTTTGATGAGTTCTGCTTGGGAGTTGGCCTGGAGGTGGGGAATGGTAAGTCCATTAGTTTCTGGTTTGATAACTGGATTGGGGATAAACCGTTAATTGAGGTGTGTTCTTCCCCCCCGCCTAGTGATATACGCAACTGGAGGATTGCCGATATGGTTGACTCGGAAGGGGACTGGATCTGGTCAAAGTTTGATACTTTCTTTAGCCTTGAGACTCTCCTTAGAATGCGGGGAGTGAAGGTGAGTAATCAAGAGGAAGACTTGGATAGGCACTGTTGGGCGCTGACTAACAATGGAGTTTATTCTTGCAAATCGGCCTTTGAAGCTTTCTCTCTCTTTAGATCTGATCCTCCCTCGGATGTGTGGAAGTCGATTTGGACCCTTAAAGTTCCTTTCCGTATTAGGAGTTTCCTGTGGCTGGGCGTTAAGGACAGGCTTCTTACTAATTCGGATAGGCACAGAAGGCACTTGGCTGATTCTGGAGCTTGCAGTAGATGCAGAGGCCATGTTGAGACTTTGTGCCATGCTCTTAGAGATTGCTCTAATAGTAAAGAGGTTTGGAGGAAAATTCTCCCACACCATATTTTCTCTTCCTTCATGGCACATTCTGAGGTCGACTGGTTCTCTGATGGTGTTAGAGGAAAGTTGCTTCCATACATGGAGCATGGTGACATTTTCTTTGCTATTATCTGTCACCAAGTTTGGAAATGGAGAAACGAGGAGATTTTTGGAGATAAAACTGTTTTTATGACAAACTTAGCTGATTTCTTCTCGAAAAAACTTTTCTCTATTATCGATAGTTTCAAAGGAGAGTCCCTTGCCAGAGCCTCTCAGTGTTGTGATGTCCATCTCGTGGGATGGAGCAGGCCAAGAGAGGGGGTTGTGAAGCTGAATACTGATGGTTCCTGCCTCAGTAACGGTAAGATTGCGGCTGGAGGTGTGCTTAGAGATGTAGGGGGCGTCTGGCTTTCTGGGTTCTCCCAGAATTTAGGGTTGGGTTCTTCCTTTTCTGCGGAGCTCTGGGCTATTCTTACTGGAATCAATCTTGCTAAAAGGCTGGGTGTTAAGAGGCTCTCTGTGGAGTCTGATAATTTGGAAGCAATCAAAATGATTTCTGAGAATCATTCTATGGGTCTTAACAGTCGCAACCTCATCAAAGCTATTATAAGGCTTTGCTCCTCCTTTGAGTTCGTAGAGTTCAGACACATTTTTAGAGAGCAGAATCGTGTTGCTGATCGCTTGGCGGCGGCGGGCCATGAAGGGACGTTAGGCGTTACTACCCTTCCTGTTTCCCCTAGTTTCATCTCTCATCTTCTCTTAGAAGATAGGATTGGGGTTAGCTTACCTAGGCTAATTCCTGGGTAGTTTGTTGTTTTTCGTTTTTCTTTTCCTTTTCTACCAAAAAAAAAATACTATTTAATTATATAAAATTAAAATTAAAAAATTAGGCTCTAATGAACGAGAAATTTTACAATACTCCCAACCAATCAAAATCATTTTGAATTCCACTACATAAACATGATTGGTCGAAAAAGAAAATATATATACACGTGTCATGAATTGATTGGTAAATAGTATTACTCCTAAAGTATCCTAAAATTTTCCTAGTGAGAAGAGAAAAAAAAAACTCAATTTGATAGTATTTCAAATTGTAATCCTGGCTATATTTTAAAAACCGGACCGGGCATCGAACCGGATGGACAATAGAACCAGGAATCAATGGGTTCAACCAGTTAATTCGGATTGGTTGGACTGGATAATATATATTATTATTAATCAATTAGTAATAGTCATTAACAGAGCGGCGTACAACAATGGAAGCTCTCTAAACACCCGGTGATACTCAAGGGCCGACTTTATTTGGAATTTTAAATTTTTTTCTTTTAAATTTTTAAATAACCGGGGTCAGACGGGTTCACCGGTTTACCGATTGATCCCGGTTCTCAACGAGTTAACTTCTTCAACCCCATATATATATATAACCGGACCGGATACATGACCGGTTCGTGGTAAACCGGTTGAACCGACCGGTCCGGTCCGGTTTTTAAAACCATGTTTTGATCATAAAATTTGATAATCCGAAGTTCTTTAATAATAAATCGGTACCACTTTCTATATAAAAAAAAACAAACAAACAAACGGTACCACTAAATTGAAACATGATTTGTCACAGTTTCAAACTTTTTAATTCAAATTTGAAATTAAGTTTCAAATGAGTACAAAATTCAAATAGTAGGAATAGCTCTTAGTCATTTGCTAATCCTAGTAATTTTATTTCAAAAATATAACTTTTTATATAAATCCTATAATAGACGTAATTAATTTGTTGAAACTGAACCGACTCGATTCGATTCAGTTTGGTTCGATTTTTTATTATTATTCGATTAGATTTGGTTTTTATTTTATTGATTATTCAGTTTTTAATTTTTTTGATTCGATTTAATTTTCAGACCAAATCGACCTTTGAACACCCCTAATAACCTCGGGAGAGACTCCAACCACATTTGTTAGACACCAAGCAAAAGTCGTGATGTTTAAATTCAGCGTGTGTACTATTTTTTCTTTTGTTTCATTCGCTAGGTTCGCCTAAAATTTAATGCATTTTCCTTGAACAACCAACACCATCTCAAGATCTACCACTGGTTATTCTCTTTCTCTCTCTTCTTCCAATTGAGGGATGTCATATATGTTTCCAGAGCAATTACGTTGTTGCCTTGCGCAAAATCCATGCCTCTAGCAATAGATATTTGCCAAGGTAAATGATAGCTGGAGAGAGCTCCAACAGATTCAAACAACAAATGTCTTCATGTAATCTCATTGTAAGGTAAGGTATCGACTACCAAGAATTATGTTTCGGTTCTCCATTTTGTCTAGACATCACCGATTGCCACATTCAACTTTATGTTTCCCAGTAGTGGAGTTGTATGCCTATTAATTCCTACCAATGGAGCTAGTGTGGGTGTCAATCTGTTTGAATCAAGATGAAGACCTTCAAAGGCTTCTCTAGTAATAATGTTGAACGAAATTGGTTGTGTGAACAAACACTCTTCGACTGTAAAGTCCTCAATCAGGATATTGATTACTAAGTAATCTTTGTGAAACTATTTTTAGAGGTTCTTTAGGTCTCCAAATGAAAATTCAGAGATGAACTCATACAATAATTCCTTATCTTTACAGACCGTTTTCCGCTTTCATGATCTGTCTTCCTCCAGCCCCCCGACTATCACATTAATGACTACATTAGGTGCATGTTCAACTGGTCATCTCTCTTTCTGCTTTGTCCTAGCACCTTTCTATGTTTTTCCAAAATTTGTCTGACTTTCCATACTCCACCATTCTGTTTAACTCAATGGCTAGTTATCGACAGTCTTCAGTATCATATCCTTCTCTCTTGTGGAATTCATACTACATTCCATTATTGTGTTGATCAGAGCTCTTAAGCTTTGGTGGATATTGGATTTGTTGTTTGTTGTTCTCTATCCAATATAAACTTTCCTTTCTAGGAGTGTTCAGTTAGACCTGTCCATGGGCCCGGGTACCCGCCCGTCCCGCCCATGCCCATGTACCTTGGACCGGGCTTGGACAATAAATTTTTTTCATAGACCCATCCCGGCCCAGGCTCGTTAAAGCCCGTCTATTTTTTGGACGGGCTTCGGATTAATAAAAATAACACAGACCGGCCCAACCCAATCCGTCTATTAATATTAATTAATAAATATATATATTTATATATTAAATATTTATTTTTAAGTATAATATTTAATTTTTATAATTAATAATTTAATTTGTATATTTATATTTAGGTGGGCTTATATGGATTGGGCTTGAGATTTGATTTTTAAGCCCGAGCTCATCCCAAGCCCGCCTAAATTAATAGTGGGCTGGGCTGGACTTGGACCGAGCATTTTTACCTAAAACCCGATAGGTCCAGCTCAGCCCGACCTATGGACAGGTCTAGTGTTCAGTGATGTGAAATTGCATTTTGCTTACTCTTCTGGCCTTTTTTTAATCTATTTACATTTCATTATTTAATCCCTTTGAGGTACTTATCAGGCTTAACATGTCTCTTAGTAGTGGATTGAGGTGATTTTTGTCCAATTTTACAAAAAAACCCTAACCCATCGCATCATATATGGAAATGTTTTGGGCCATTTGGTAGAGTTATTTGGAATACTGGTTTGAGTCCACTGATTCATTCATACTACCAGGAGTTGTTTACTTCTCAAGGTTGTGAAGTTAATACCATTCTTGACAATGTGATTTCTAAAACAACTCCAGCACATAATGCAGAGTTGCTACGAGAATTCAGTGTGGATGAGGTAAAAGCGACAGTTTTCTCTATGCACCCAAACAATAGCCCAGGACCAGACAGTTTTAATCTTTGCTTCTATCAACGACACTAGGACATTGTGGGTGCTCAGATTGGGGAGGATTGCCTGGGTTGCTAAAATTGGGATCCCAGCCACATAATATTCATGATACGACTCTAGTTCTTATTCTGAAGAAGTCTAAACCGGAATCTACCTCTGATATGTGGCCCATTGCGCTATATAATGTTATCTATAAAGTTGTCTCTAAAGTGCTAGAAAAACCAATTAAAACATGTACTAAACTCCATTATTTCTCTTTCCCAAAGTGCATGCATATTTGGAAGGCTATGATAATGTGATACTGGCATATGAGGTGAATCATTATATTCATAAAAACTCAAAGCGGAAGTCAGGCATTGCGGCTCTTAAGCTTGATACGGCTAAGGTTCGTGATCAGGTTGAATGGGAGTTTCTTCGTTAGATGATGTTGCGATTGGGTTTTGATGTGAGATGGGTCAATTTAATTATGCAGTGTGTGAATAAGGTGCGGTATAACATCATTAGTGGCTGCCACTCTGTCGGTTATATAACACCTCAGTGGGGCCTACGTTAGGGTGACCCAATCGCTACCTACTTATTCATTATCTATATAGAGGGTCTATCTCTTTCTTTGGCACAACTTGAAGATCAAGGCATCATCCATGATTGTCAATTTGCCCGCACCACTCCCCCTATTTCTCACTTATTTTTTACGGATGACAACTATTTCTTTTTAGGGAAAATCAAGATGAAGCTACAGTTGTCAAAAAATGCTTCTCTGAGTATGAAAGGGCCTTTGATCAGATGATAAATTTTGCGCAGTCGCCAATCTCCTTCAGCAAACACTATAGGGCGACAGATTATACCTTGACGGCTTTGATAATTGGAGTTTCCTCGGTGATAATACCAGATAAGTATTTAGGATTAGCGTCAGCCAATGGAAAAAATAAGATGGAATTTTTAACTATCTGGAACAAATGGTCACCTCAAGACTTCAAAGTTGGATAGCTCGGTTCCTCTCACGAGAAGGCAATGAGGTGATGCTCAAATCCATTATCCAGGCTATTTTGTCCTATACAGTGAGTCTTTTTCTACTTGCCGAAACTCTGTGTAATGACCTAAAGAAAAGGATGAACTCCTTCTAGTGGAGTTCTAATGGCCATGAAAAAAAGTAGAATTCACTAGAAGTCCTAGGACAAACTCTATGTGCCAAAAAAATTGGTGGACTAGGCTTTCGAAAATTGCATCAGTACAATTTAGCTCTATTAGCGAAACATGGTTGATGGCTGTTAAGCCCAAAATATACCTAAAATATCATTAATATTTATATCATTTTTATTACATATTCGTGTTATTTATATCTGTTTAGATTACTTTTACTTTCGAATATCTTTCTTTCTTGCGAGGTACCTAAATATTTGGTAAAATCCAAATAGGAACGAAAAAGGATCTAAAACAGAAGAAAAACCCTTCAAAATGAGTCAAAGACGACGTAAATCGAAAGCGCCAAGTCGAGGACACGAACGAAAGCAAGAAGTAAGAAAACCTGCCGGGCCGCGACAGTGAATCTCGAACCCGCGGCCGCGACACGCGTGGTATAGCTATTTCTACCCTTTGTCCGAAGCTCAACTCAATGCTACGTCATTCACGGCCGAGGATCTCCATCCTCGGTAAGTGCAGAAAATTTACAAAGAGCATTTAACACATGTTGAAATCCAAGAAACGCGTTCGTTCAAGTGGATAAAGACGTCCTTTCACAACGGACACGACTCTTAACCAACGGATACATCACTTCAGTCACAACCCTTCAACATCTATAAATAAAGAGTTGATATGGAGAGAAAGGTTGTTGTTTTTTATGTTATGTAACATGTTATGTTATGTTATGTAATGTAATGTAATATTGAGAGAGTTAGATTAGTGCAGAGTTTATGTCGAAACTCTGACTCAGGAAAGAGTCAGAGTTTAGATTTTATTTCTGTTCAAAATAATATGCTGTACACACATTGTTTACTCAATAATAACAAGTTTAGAAGCGTTTAGACATTGTTCCAGTTTAGTTTACATTTTGGTGGGAGATGAGATTATTCTTCATTCCAAAGATTCGACGAGAAGAATTAGTAAAAGGATCCACCCCCGAGCCTGACAACCTCCTAAGGAAACCCAAGGAAGGGACTGATCAATCCGTTCACTTGCACGCCCTCGAAGGGTCCATGCGATTTCACTCTGTAAACTTGTATCAATTTATATTTCATCTAATAAAGTCTGTTCTATTCGACAAATCGTTATGCAGCACTTATGGTAACCAATCCAATATAAGTGAGGCTGGTGTTTTCATTAATACGCAGTTGAATTTAAAATCATTACAAGGAAACTTTGTTGAACACTTAGGCAAATTATCATCTCGAAAGAGTTTTAATTTGAGTAAGGGCAACTATCCCGAAAGGGTTTTGTCGCGTTCAAAGCCACTTAATTAGAGGTTCCGTCATTTATTTCATCATTATAATTAATACAAAGTTTAAAGTTGTTTTCTTTGCTTAATGCAAACGAATACATTTATTTGTTTTTCTAAAAGTTCTAAACGTTCCTGTCTTGCAAATTAACTTTTAAATCATAAATAATTTCTAACATCTAAAATACTCTAATCTAATTCTATTTCTAAGCCAAATCCAATTTCAAATAATGTTTATCTATTTAATAAACCTTAAGTCGTATTTAAACTAAATTAATATAAGTTTTCGTTAAAAAGCGTTCTCTGTGGGATCGATATTTTTATTACTACAAGCAAAACCGTGCACTTGCGGAAATCGCTCAACAAGTTTTTGGCGCCGTTGCCGGGGAACGCCAAATTTTTAACAAAAATTTATATTATTCGTGTTTTATTTCGAACTTTGGTTTACATATCTATTTATTTATTTTTATAGTTTTTATTTAGTTTTTGAGGATGGTCACTAAGACTAAATCCTCGTTGTTATTTAACGTTTGCAATTAAATGTTTGCAGATAAGAAAATCCAAGTTTTTTCAAAGATAAACTGGAGATTTGATCATCAGTATAAATACACAGAAGGAGTCTACAGAAAAGAAATTCAGTATACAGATACATCAGAGAGGAAAGCAAATTTTTGAAACAGGATGTCAGACGTGACATATGACTTTTCCAGAAAATTTACCTTTTCCCAAACACCTTTATCTCTTTTCTATACACTTAACCCTTCACCAAAATATCATATCTCTTTGTTAAGAAATTTATTCAATTCCTACACATAACCCAAATAATTTCCTTTTTATCATTTCCTTCAACACCTACATTTATCTCTCTAAGAAACAGCCGATCAACTCTTCTCAGACAGATATATCAGAAGTAGGAAGAAATTACCTTATCCTCCAGGAAGGAATTGTATACTTTTAAAATAGTTTTGAAAGTTTCGGTTCATGTGCGTAGTTTTTGTTCAAGGCCAGAACCAGAAGTTCGGACATTCAACCGAAATCACTAGATCCTTAAAATGAGAAAACGCTAAAAAGAAAGCGCTTAAAAAAAATGCTAAAAAAAAAAGATAAAAAAATATAAAAACTCTATTTCCAGGTAAGTTTTCAAACCTTTTGTTGTTTATCTTTAGTCTTATTTGTTGTTTTATTTTCATCTTTACTTGTTTTAAATTTAATTTACATTTGTTTATAATTTATAATTTTTAGTTTTTAAATATGCATATGTCAAGTTTTAAATCAATAAAATTTATTTAAGTCATGTTCTAAGTTTGTCCAAGCAAAAGGAAGAAAAAAATATATTTCTGAACTTACTGAGAATGTGAATTCTCAGTTGAGAATTTTATTTTCAAAGCCTTAAATGTTTCTGAACTTACAGAGAATCTGAATTCTCAGTTGAGAATTCAGAATTTCAAAAATTTCAAGGGAAATGAAGAGAAAATAAAAATTTCTGAACTTACCGAGGATTAAAATCCTCGGCCGAGGATCAGAATTCTCTGTAACATCAGCGAAAAAAAAAAATTTAGCGTGCCGCGACCGCGGCTCAGTATCCTCGGTCGCGACACGGTGAATTCCTGCAGAATCAGACCTGTATTCTTCTTTTCCTGCAGACACAACTTTTCAGAAACGAAAAATTGAGTTTCTTCATCTTTAGGAGGTTTAATTAACACCTTTTCACATCAAAACAACACCTACTTTCATCCTATGATTTTATAAATAAATTATAGAGGATCAAAGTTCTGTTACATTCTTTTCATCTCTGTCATAAATCTCTTATTTTCTTATATCTTTATTAACCAGAAACTAAGTTCAGAGAACTTTGCTTCCTTACCTATTTTCAAACACCATGACTTCTGTTTCAGGCAATAAACGTCCTGACTTCTCAGCACGCTATGGTTGTTTCTTTCCGGCGTATAATCATGATGAGGGACGCCGTTATTATCAATTTCGATATACAATGCCCGTCGGGATATTATATATGGACGAGTTCTTGAATGATGAACTCGGAATAAGCGACGATATGAATCGCTATTTAGAGAAATTGGGGTGGACTAAGTTTGCTCATATGAAATTTCCAATAATTAGAGATTGGATTCTGGAATTTTTCTGTTCTATACGTTTTGTTAACAAACGTCGGATGCGTCTTAGTTTTCGCCACGACGGCAAAACTTACACATTTGGCTACCCAGAGTTACATGCCTGGTTTGGTTTTCCCCTACGGAATACATCCACACATCGTCCTGGCAAAAATATGACGTCTAGAGAAATCTGGCGAATGCTAACTGGTTTTTGGCGTTTCAATCCCAGCCTCGCCTACAATAAGAGTATCAAATCCAATTCTATGGTTTATTTACATAAATTCTTGTGTAACAGTTTGTTTGGACGCACTTCTAGTAGTATGGTCCAAGACACTGACCTGAATGTCTTAGGCGACATCTTCCGAGGCAATACCGTGAATTCATCGAAGATTTTGATGGACGGTCTGGTTGCCGCTTCTAGGTTGAAAGGGAGAGAGTCAACGGGATATGGGAATATAATCTGTGGCATTATACTCGGAGCGAAAGGATTAGTCGATGTTCCGTGGACCGATCCAGAACCCTTTCCATTTCTGGATTATGAATACATGGAAAAAGAGGGTTTGGTTAAAAATGTTTTTAGGATTGGCCCACAATTTCTTTCTGCAGAAGAAAGACAGATCTTCGTGCAGACGAAGATTGATCGTTATCGGGCCTGGTTAAAAAAGTTTTCAAAATTGGGCCACAATTCAACGGGATGACGTTTTAATTTGTCTTTGTGTTGTTTAGTATTTTTGTTTTCACACAGTATGTAAATAGGTTTGTTTGTTTATAATTGAATTCATATTTGATATTTTATTTTATTTGTTCATGCAATTATAATAAATCCATTCTTTTTATTATTTCGTCTGAGTACCGGTTTTATGTCTGTTTGAATTTTATCAGAGATAATTAATCGATGACTATAATTCTCAGTTTATATTTAACATCTTATGAATCTATTAAATAAGACATTAATAAGTACATGACTAAATTAAATGTAAATGACTAAATTTAGATTCATTTTTACATAATTAAATGCACATAAATGCTTCAATTAATTTTAGTTCAAAACCTTTCATATTTTTAATTTTAACATTCATTAATTAAAGCATTTTCATTTATTTTTTCATTAATAAGGATAAACCTTTGGTTTTCCTTATCATTTAATGTTTTACATTTATGTTCTTAAGTACAGATTACATTGTCCAGGAGTCCAGGATCAAATTTATCAAAGAAATTACACGAATTGGAGTTAATATGCAGAATTGGGTGACCAAAGGGTGATCCGCGTCCGAGAAATAATGGATTCTCGGTAACTTCCGCAAATTCACTCCAAATTCAGACAAAAAAATTCGCTGCCATACGCGATTCGTGGCCGCGAATAGTGGATTCTCGGTAACTTCAGCGAATTCCCACAACAATTCAAAGAAAAAATTGGCTGGACAACGCGATCCGCGGCCGCGGATACACATCCACGACCGCGACACGCGTATTAGAGGCAACTCCAAGTCCGGATTTTTGGCCTATTTTTCAACCTTTTTCCTATTCCAACTATACTAATTACTCTTCCTATTCCTACTTTACCTATTAAACTTCCTATTCCACCCTATATATACCTATCCCTTACACAAACCTAACATCACCTTAATTCTAATTTTACCCAAATTACACAATCCAAACTCTTCCCAGTACAAATTAATTCCACACCATTTCACCTTTACTTTTACCAAATTTATTGTTTTGGATGCTACGGTGGTTACGCCAATGTTGGTTAGTTTAGAAGTTCAATTTTGGTACTACAAGTTCACATGGTAATGGTATTAAAGAGGATGGTAATGAGCAGACCCATTTTTTTTGGGGGATGACGATATGCATTATGATGATGTAACTGTAGCGCATGCAACGCACAAGAGCATGTTGTTTTCTACACACAAGCACAAAAGTATGGTTAGATGATATTGTTACAAGCATTCCAAAAATGATCCGTGGTGGGTGCCAATAACATACTTTAAGGAGAGAACACACGTCAACCCGACGCCGGTTATTATCATTTTTCCGTCGTCAAGGCGTAGTGACCACACCGTCTCCACCAGATTCACGTTCACGTAATCAGGTTATATCTAAACTTTTCTTTCCTCCTTTATTTTGTTTTGTTACAATACACCTATTTTTTTTTATTATTATTATGTTTGGTCCACTTTTAATATCTTAATTTAGATACTTTAATTTCATACTTTTTCTTTCTTCATTCGTATGATTTCTTTTCGTACCATTTTTCGTGTTTTATCAATTTTTGCACCCATGAGGACATGGTCCAATTTAAGTGTGGGAGGAGATATATACATATATCATTTTATGCAAACGAATGAATGAATGTATGCAAATGAATGAATGAATGTATGCATCGCTTGTTTTTCAAAATACATATGCAACGTATATTGCAACACTTTTAAATATATTGCAACAAATGAAAAAACTTAACATTTTTTTTTATGAAATATCATTTATACATTTATAAATATCATAAGTTAAAATTTTTATGATTATTTTTAGGTTATCATTATCGATAGAAATAAATATTTCTATACGGGTAATATTTTTCAAAATATTTTTCACAAATCTTCGACACGATTTTAAGTAAAATTGTCTCAAGTGAATGTATTTAAGTAAAAAAACAATTTCTTAATTTTCAATCTCTATTTCATATCATGAAATTCATGATACAATAAATCTTATTTTAAATTTTTATTAGGTTTATAGGCATTAAATTAAACTAACAATTTTTAGTTCGGTTTTGATTTTGTCTTACATTAACACCAATTGAAGTTTTTAAGGAAACTATAGCCATAATACATGTTGAATTTTAAGTCAATATAGGATGAATGTGCTAATTTTCTTTTTCCCAAGTTATAATCAATAAATCGTATTCTTAAACTTTTGGCCACGATTGAGACCAACCTTATCACAGTCGAGGTATGAAAGGGAAGAAATTAATAAGTAAAGCGTACTTTTGGCCACGGTTGCGACCACCCTTATCACAATCGAGGTATGGAAGGAACGTTTAAATAAGAAAAATTAAGCGTGTTTAAAGTTTAAAGTAACGATTGCGTCCACCCATGGCATGGTCGGTACCTCTTAAGCGAACACAAAACAAATGCATATAAAGTTACGATCGAGACCACCCTTATCACGGGCGTAACTAAGCAAATAAATTAAACTTTATACTCATATATAATAATTTAGGTTTGGGAAAGGAAATTTGGTGCTTTGAAAAGCCTTGAGATGAAAGACTCAATAACATGCGTGCTTACATCGTCCCGAATACTTCAATTTAAACATTGAAATACAAGACGAATGATATATCGTATTTATACTAAGTTAGTTTGATGTTTTGCGTATAAATTTGTCATGCGAAGTTAGTTTTTTCGACTTAACTAATTTAAAAAGTAAACACAAAGATATATGTTTTATTTTCAAAAAGAGATTAGTTAAGGAATAAGTTCAGTGGAATTTTGCTCGGGACTAGCAAAAGATTAAGTGTGGAGATTTGTTAAGCCCAAAATATACCTAAAATATCATTAATATTTATATCATTTTTATTACATATTCGTGTTATTTATATCTGTTTAGATTACTTTTACTTTCGAATATCTTTCTTTCTTGCGAGGTACCTAAATATTTGGTAAAATCCAAATAGGAACGAAAAATGATCTAAAACAGAAGAAAAACCCTTCAAAAGGAGTCAAAGACGACGTAAATCGAAAGCGCCAAGTCGAGGACACGAACGAAAGCAAGAAGTAAGAAAACCTGCCGGGCCGCGACAGTGAATCTCGAACCCGCGGCCGCGACACGCGTGGTATAGCTATTTCTACCCTTCGTCCGAAGCTCAACTCAATGCTACGTCATTCACGGCCGAGGATCTCCATCCTCGGTAAGTGCAGAAAATTTACAAAGAGCATTTAACACATGTTGAAATCCAAGAAACGCGTTCGTTCAAGTGGATAAAGACGTCCTTTCACAACGGACACGACTCTTAACCAACGGATACATCACTTCAGTCACAACCCTTCAACATCTATAAATAAAGAGTTGATATGGAGAGAAAGGTTGTTGTTTTTTATGTTATGTAACATGTTATGTTATGTAATGTAATGTAATATTGAGAGAGTTAGATTAGTGCAGAGTTTATGTCGAAACTCTGACTCAGGAAAGAGTCAGAGTTTAGATTTTATTTCTGTTCAAAACAATATGCTGTACACACATTGTTTACTCAATAATAACAAGTTTAGAAGCGTTTAGACATTGTTCCAGTTTAGTTTACATTTTGGTGGGAGATGAGATTATTCTTCATTCCAAAGATTCGACGAGAAGAATAAGGAAACCCAAGGAAGGCACTGATCAATCCGTTCACTTGCACGCCCTCGAAGGGTCCATGCGATTTCACTATGTAAACTTGTATCAATTTATATTTCATCTAATAAAGTCCGTTCTATTCGACAAATCGTTATGCAGCACTTATGGTAACCAATCCAATATAAGTGAGGCTGGTGTTTTCATTAATACGCAGTTGAATTCAAAATCATTACAAGGAAACTTTGTTGAACACTTAGGCAAATTATCATCTCGAAAGAGTTTTAATTTGAGTAAGGGCAACTATCCCGAAAGGGTTTTGTCGCGTTCAAAGCCACTTAATTAGAGGTTCCGTCATTTATTTCATCATTATAATTAATACAAAGTTTAAAGTTGTTTTCTTTGCTTAATGCAAACGAATATATTTATTTGTTTTTCTAAAAGTTCTAAACGTTCCTGTCTTGCAAATTAACTTTTAAATCATAAATAATTTCTAACATCTAAAATACTCTAATCTAATTCTATTTCTAAGCCAAATCCAATTTCAAATAACGTTTATCTATTTAATAAACCTTAAGTCGTATTTAAACTAAATTAATATAAGTTTTCGTTAAAAAGCGTTCTCTGTGGGATCGATATTTTTATTACTACAAGCGAAACCGTGCACTTGCGAAAATCGCTCAACAATGGCTGGTATCAAATCCTTCTTCACTTGTTGCTCGTGTCCTTAAGGCCATATATTATCATGACTACCCATTCCTCGATGCTCCTACCCAGGATAACCCCTACTTTCATCTGGTGTAACATCAGAGCATCTCAACCCCTGCTTCAGTCATATTCTCACTATTTGGTGGGCATGGGAAAACACATCAGCATTTGGCACGACCCATGGCTTCCTGATGAGAACCCGTATATCGAGAGTCTTGAGATGGCGAGGCTGAGTATTGAATCAGTGTTTGAACTATTAAAGGAGGATGGTAGGTCCTGGGATTTGAATTTTGTTAAAGGTCTCTTCTCGCCTCGTGATTAAAGTCTCATTCTACAACTACCGATCAGTCGCAGTGGGATTGCAGATTTTTGGTACTTTTGTAAAGACCGTCAAGGCCTGTATAATGTGAAGAGTGGCTATCGCTGTTTGATGAGCCAATTCTCGAATCCGGACACGATACAACAAACTGATGCTTGTACAACCACTTGGAATCTCCAAGTTCCACCTAAAGTTAAAAATCCATTATAGAGGACCCTCACAGACTGATTGCCATCGAACAAGGCGTTGTGTACTCGTCAAGTCCATATCTATGATATCTGTCTGTTATGCATTGGAGCGAAAGAAGATGACTTCCATACATTAGTTGGTTGTGGTACGACGAGAAGTGTTTTGGTAATTTCCCCTTTGGTAGACATCGACAGTAATTTCGAATGTTTTAAAGATTTCTAGGACCATGTATTGTCAAAGTTGGGCCATACTGTGGAAATTTCGGCATGATCTGCTGGTCCCTATGGTTGAACCGAAATGATCAAGTCTAGAATCATCGGTGCACTATTGCTAAAACGCTCCTCAATAACATGAATCCCTGCTCTCAGACTGGCAGATGACTCAATTTCTCGGGTGTGCTGCTGTAGCGACAATACAACAAAGTGTACTAACTTGGTATCCTCCCCTTTCTGGTGGTCTGAAGCTCAATATTGATGCATCAATCTTTGAGGAGTTACAGCTGATAGGCTATGACTTCATACTAAGGGACAACACGAGAGCATTTGTTGCCGCCAAGAATGGAGTAATGCTCCATGGAGGCATGTATGGCGGAAGCCCTCTCGTTTCGTGATGCTTTGGGTTGGGATGGATTAAGGTAAACTGATGGAGTAATGTATTACTGGAATCTGACTCACAAGTCGTTGTCCTATCAATATCAAAGGAGGTAGGGAACTCTTCCTCATTTCAAATAATTGTGAGGGACTGTGTCTCCTTGTTTAAAGAGTTTTGTCGATGGAGATCTGCTAATACTTTAGCTTATACTTTTTAAAGGAGTAGCTACTGTTTTATGTAGGGGAGAATGATTTCACAAATCTCCTCCTTTTTTATACAACTATGATGATTTGATATAATACAAGTCATTTTCTTTCAAAAAAAAAAAAAAAAAAACCTATTGATTAAATTTAAAGATTTCCATATGTTAAACGAAAACATTAATATGTACTATTTATCCGATTTGTATAAGAAACGATACTTTTTGTCACAAAATAGATAACTAAAATATAAAAACTAAAATAAAGTTATTTACCAAATTATTTTTTTTATGTGTGTGTAAGTGTAAGAATAGATATAGAGGCTGGAAAACACAAGGAGGAAAATAAAACTGATTAAGAAAAACTAATTAAAGATTAGTAAATATGTATAAAGAATACAATTGAATTTACAGTCGCGAAAGTCAGAGGAAAAGTTTGAATATAAAAGATGTTGTATAGTTTTGACTACAAGGAAAGCTTAATGGAATTTGGATTCCTAATCTTTATGTTGTCAATATTTGAATATGATACTATATTTAATTTAAGTTACCATAATATCTCTAATTTTATAACAAACAACAATTTTATTTCACAAGTTTAAAATGATCCAACTATACTTTAGAGAATAAACTTCACATACGTATAACTATCGCTAGAGCAGAAGTTATGCTTATTTTGTCAAAAACAAAAACCACAAAAGGTCATACATGATCCACAGATACAATAAAATGACTATAAAAAGCAGAAAAGATCATTAAAGACACGAGCGACATAAACAATAGATGAAACATATATTTCTCGTGACTCCAAATTCGCAGAAAAGTAATTGTAATTCAATTTTCATCATCTGAATCATTCCAAATTTTCGGATCTAAATCATTTCTTTTGCAACCACATAGATCCAGTGATCTACGGATAAGATCTACTGTTTCTGCTCTTGTTAAAACATAAAAGGTTAAAAGGCAAAATTATAAACAACAGATGTAGTTTGAATGGATTAAGAGATCCGGTAAAATACATGAAATCCAACTAAAATAAACAACAAAGAAAAGAAGAAAAACTAGGAAAACAAAACGGTGGGAGGAGAAAGAATGACTCCTCCACTAGAAAGCAGGAACCGGAAAGAACTTCAAAACAACAAGAAAACATTTGGTGAAGAAACTCCTACAAATAGAACATTATGTGCAGTCAAGAATCTCATTATCTTAACACCAATTGTATGTCATGTTATCACTCACCGTTAACAAATCAAAGGCACGTGTACATACCTTAAAAAATTTTAATTCTTTTGAATTTATTTTTTCAATGTGTATACACATGTTTTTAATATGGATTTGTGGTTGCAAATGGAATGGGGGTGGAGATGAGGACTACTTCCCCAACATCGCCTTCGTCTAGAGCTATTTGTATAACAATTGAGAGGTTATTACTAAATAGAGTTTGGTATAATAAAAAATTTCAGCACATAAAATTTTAAATTGGAGGCATGGTTAAGGAATATGAAATAATACCACTTCAAATTGGTTAAGATTATCATAAGCATGCATGGTTTATATATGATGTGTAACAATAGATATTAATGGAACAAATTAAATATTTAAAATTTTAATTTAGAGTTTAAGTTTTCAATATATAGATCATTGGAAGAATTTTATTGAAAAAATATAAACATCAATGCGAATACTAAATATTTATAAGTTATAGTATGTGTTTCCAACTCATAGATAATTTCAATAGTTTTTTTTAATATTTTATAATTTAGTTTGAATTCTTAATATATATATATATATATATATATATATATATAATTATTACTATATAGAGGCATAATTTCTAAAGGTGGAACTTGAAAAGTGTATAACAAATAACGTTTTGGAGGTTATTCCTATTTATAACTGGCCCAAGTTGGGACCGATTTTTTTTTATAACAAAATAGAGGTTATTCCTATATAGAGTATTCCTATACAGAGGTTTTACTGTATATCAAATATAAGTACTAATTCACATATATTTTTAAGAATTCCCATAGGGACACAATGGAAATATGGAATGAGATGGAGATCCCCACGAGGTGGGACAGAGGTCCTCGTCCTTGTCTCGTCCTCGTATTTGAGAATTTTTTCTCCATCTCCACTCCATGGGGAACGTAAATGGCGATTCTCTCATCCCTATTGAAGCGAATCTTCTAAGGGAATGGAGAATTTCCACATCAGTTACAATCATATATGTTTTTTTTATTAATGATAATATAACATACATATAAAGTGAAGATAATGAAATTCATGACCGAATAGATAGAAAATAATGAAATTCATGATCGAGTAAATATAGCATGATTATAGTTAAGATAAAATCTGTCTAAACTTGTAAAAGTTGGGAATATAATTACACCATTTATAATGGTAGGTGTTATGTTAGATGTAAAATTCATTTTGGGTTCTAACACTAAAAAGCTTTTACCCCTTACCCTTATTTTTATTAGTTGTAAAATGTCAATTAACAAAGTAAATAAATAAATAAAAGTATGAAAAGAAATATTATAATCTGAAATTTGGAAAGAAATTTAATAATAATCTGGGACATTTAATTATAAAAATAAAAAAGTAACAATTTTGTAAGTATATAGATATATTTTAATAGGTGAGATTCATTGTAACTGATCCTTTGAAAAGATGTAAAATTCAAAGAGAGAAAGATGTAAAAAATTGTAGAAAAGAAAAAGAAAAAGAAAGAAACGTCATACGTGTGGTAAGCGCGTGAAGCCTAAAAAAGAGAAACAGGGAAGATTCCGTGGGATAAGGTTACCAAACCCAAACTCGCCCGTTCCACATCTCGTCACTTCCTCATCTTCTTTGCTTTCGTTCTCTTCAATTTTTACCTTCCACTTTTGCCCTTCCAATCAAATTTATAATAATTCATTTAAGTAAATAATAGTATGTTTTTCATTTTTAATTTGTTTAAAACCCATTCGTTTGTAACACCATTATTCATAATAATGGTCAATAACACTTTCTAATAAAAATTAATTAGGTATCGCACTGTACAGTAATCGGTGTTCGCCTTTGTTCGTCTTTGGAGGAGTTCCGAGGTCTAGGTTCCCGAGCTACGTCTCTGTGGGGGGATCGGTCTCTTTATATACTCCAACGGTCAAGACAATTAGTGGTTCTAAACGAGGTGCTTTATCAAAGAGTCGAATAATAGAGGTGAGAATGCATATCATTGTAAGAACTATGGATGAGTACTTTATAGGCCTTGCGGATGGGCCTGAGAGTCTTGATTGGCCCAATGAGCCTCCTGCCTTAACCCAGTGGGCCCGATGGGCCGAAACTCATATCCCTAATCAAAAATTATAAACCAAAACAATTATATGTTTTTATAGAAATTTTCATATGATATAACTAGGATCATCGGTTTTGATATTTTATAGGTCATAAATGAAATAAGAGATAAGAACCTTTTAATAATAATAAAAATTATACTTAAAATTTTAAAATAGGAATTTAAACTATTTTAAGCCTAAAACATCATATTATTTGGTAACTACATCTCACGTGTGAAATGTTACAACTATCAGCAAAAAGGTCACTATGTGTCTGAATGCAAAGTCTCTAAGGTACACGTTTCTAAAACGCGTATCAGTCAAGTTTATGTATCTTCTAGTGTTCTTTGGACTGAATTAGATCCTTTATGTATAATTTATTTAGCTACCACAGACCATGTGATGAAGGATCATGAAGCCTTCATAGATTTTCTGTGTTTGCCAGAAGGATCAAAATGGTTGTATGTAGGAAACAACTCAAAGGTTGAAGTTCGAGGGATTGATACTTATAGGTAGGTTATACGATGTGGTTGGACTCTCTTTCTACATGATGTTCTCTATTCCCCTGAGATTCGTTGAAATCTTATTTCTGTTTGACAATTAATGAACATGTGTTTTAATTTGTATTTTGACAATGACAGCTTGAGGTTGTGTTTTCTAGATACCTTTTATGGATCTGGTTATTTTAAGAATGGTTTAATTGCCATGGATGTTGAGTTAAGTACTTACAATAATTTCATTTCCTTTACTACCATTTCTTCTTCTGTTAATAAGGGTGCATTATTATGGCATGTTCGTTTGAATCACATAGACCGAGATCGTATGAATTGATTAGCTAAAGAAGGCATGTTAGGTAGTTTGAACACATCCGAATTACCACCATGTGAGACCTACCTAAAAGGAAATTTTTTAGAAAACCATTTGCAAAGGCTACAAGAGCCGACTACCCTTTACAATTAATCCATTTAAATGTATGTGGTCCAAAATGTGAGGCAAGGCATGAGGATGATTTCATCACTTTTATTGATGACTATACGAGATATGGTCACGTCTATATTATGTCTCATAAATCTGAGGCATTAAGTTGTTTCAAAAAGTTTATAAACTTAGTTGAGAATCAGTTAGATAGAAAAGTCAAAGCTTTGAGAGCTGATCGAGGTCAGGAATATCTTTCAGATGAATTCAATGATTTATGTGATGAAAGAGGAATTGAACATCAAATGACAATTTGATACACTCTACAACAAAATGGTGTTACTGAAAGGAGGAATAGAACTTTTCTCGATATGGTTAGGTCAATGATGGTTAAGGCCAACTTACCCATTTCATTTAGGGAGATGTGTTGTGCACGACAACTTATGTCCTAAACCGAGTGTCATCCAAATATGTAACTTCCACTCCATATGAGCTATGAACCGCTCGTAAACCTATTTTAAATTATTTAAAACCCTGGGGCCGCACCACTTTCGTCGATGATACCTCGAGCAAGTTTGGGAAACTAGGGCCGAGGGGTAAGAAATGTATCTTTATAAGATACCCAGAACTATCAAAAGGATATGTTCTAGTTGGAGGGAACGAAGATGGAAAAGTCACGGAGGTTGAATCATGAGATGTCCTCTTTTTGGAAAACGAGTTTTCAAAATCAAGCGATGTTGACCAAGATAGCACTCTCTATGAGGAATTAGAGCCTAACAGACCTCTTGATTCGAGTGGGAGAATTTCTAAGGAACCTAATAACATTCAAATCCCTCAAGAATTCTAGGAACAAGATCATGTCAATGTACCTCAGAACGTTACGAATAGGAGTGTTATTCCCCATTATTATGATAATATAGAACTTGGTTCAAATGGGAGCTTACCGAATTATGATAAATATATGAAATTCACCTATCAAGATTCGAAACCACGTCGTAGTAAAAGACAAAAAGTTGATTGTCGATGATTTAGTGTGGAAGGCTCAGGTCTTTTAGTAACTCCTAGTGATGATGCAGAAGCGAGGAATATTCAACAGGCTTTCTCTTGTCTTGAAAAGGACAAATGTATTAAGGAAATGAAAGAATAAATTACTTTCATGTAGGTCAACCACGTTTGTCAATTGGTTGACTTACCCAATGGTAGAAGGGCAAGTGGGAGTAAGTGGATTCTCAAGATTAAGCGAAAGGCTAACGACAGTATTTTTCTGCTTCCAAAATCAATATGTGATGAGTTTCAGAAAATGATGAATTCTTTCTGGTGGGGTGCAAAGGAGAATGAGCTCGATGAATTCACTAGTGTAGCTGGGATAAGTTGGATATGCGTAAGGATCAAGGTGGGTTGAGTTTTCATAATTTACATGATTTTAATTTGGCACTGCTAGGTAAACAGGCTTGGAAACTTATTGATACTCCTAATACGTTGGTTAACTGGTTGTTCAAAGCTAAATATCGTGGGTCTTTCCTTTCTTCTAAATTGGGTAATAATCTCAGTTTTGTTTGGAGGAGCGTATGAAGTTCGATTAAAGTTATCCAAAAGGGTATCCACTAGAGGATTGGAAGAGGAGATTCGATTTCAATATGGCAATGATGTGTGGTTAATAAATGAAGAAGATCGTCACATTACCTCTGGTTGCACTAAAGAAAACAAAGATGCGATGATTTCTGATCTTTTATACCAGGAACTTACATTTGGAATCGGAGTAGATTGGTTGAATGGTTCTTGCCTCAGGAAGTCGACATTTTTCTAGAAATGGGTTGTATTCGTCTAAATCCAGTTATCCGCTAGTTGAGGTGTTGGCTCTTCATGACACGATACTTTGAGTAATTTCACTCCAATTTCAGAATGTTTAGTTTAAAATTGATGCTTCGCATGTCAACAAATATTCTTGATATTATAGAGTTCGGAGTTGTTTTAAAAGAAATTCACCCTAGATTAGCAAACGGAGTGACCCATTCAATGGCTCATCATTCCCATTTTAATGTTAATTTTTGTGGTGTCATTGTTGCTCCTAGTTACTTAGACGAGGCTCTTTGTATACAATATTTCTGCTTCTTAATAATAGTCGGTTTTTTCTAAAAAAAATTAAAATAATAAAGTTATTGAATGAGACAAAACCTTACTCTTTCGGCAATAATGTTATAAAAATAGAATAATTTTAAAGAAGAAATATTATTGGAAATTAGAAGGATGATTTTATCAAAATCAAATCACGAAAAGCTCCCCCAAAATGTTGATGTTTCCACAAAAAGTACTGTACTACTGTTATATAAACTCAACCAAACACCGTTACTCCGAAAAACTGAAACAAATACTTCTTAATGGAAAAAAAATATATTTTGTTTATTTATTGAGGAAAAGTGATTATAAAAAACACAGTAAGTTTTCCGAAATACACCAATTACATTTTATTATTATTAGTTATTTATTAAAGGTAGGCAACTCAAAGTCATCGAATTACTTTTATTCTTTTGTTTATTTAATCCTCACGCGGTCAAATATACTAAGTGGCGGAATCAAGATTCATGATGATTGGGGATTCAAATATTCAACAATAAAATTTTCTTAATGTAAAATATGATAAAGTTTTGTTTTTTTTGGGCAAATTCACTATAATACACACATAGTAGTTAATTAAAGTTGTAAAAAAGGACCAAAGAACAAAAATTGAGCTTAAGGTGTTATTTAGCATCTAAGCTACTTAAAATTTTGTCATTTGGTCTCTGATTTATTATTCGATCATATTTGGCTCCTTAACTATCACAATTGATGAAATTTCATCCAATTTAGATAGAGACTTGGCAAAACCGTTATTCCCCTTTATATGTAATGATATTTTGACATATGAGTTTGACACGTCACACGTCTTGAAGTTTATTTGTCTCTCTTACGTCAAAATAATTAATTAGATTAAAAAAGAAAAACAAATAAAAAAATCCTTAAACTAAAATTTATCAAATTTAAATGTCAAAATATCATCACGTGCTAATAGAATAATAATTATATGAAATCTCCATTTTAATTGGATGAAATTGCACTAATTAAGATAAGTTAGGGGCCAAACGCGACCAAATAATAGACCAGAGACCAAATAACAAAATTTTGGATAAGTTGAGGGTCAAATAGTGTTTAAAGCCAAAAAAAATTGAAGGTTAAGTTAAATATGAGGGGTTATTTGTTCCAAATAAGTAAGTTGAGGGGGTTAGTTGTCACAAGTCTAAGTTTGGGGGATCAGTTGTAGTATTGGGACAACTTGAGAAGACTGGAAAGATATTAAACCTAAAATTAATGAAGATATACTTGCAAACTATAAAAGTAAAAGGAAGTTAATTGAAAAACTTTGAAAGCTGTTGTGGTTTTTGAGAAAACGGGTAGGAAATATGATGAAAAATATTACAATAAAAGGGATCAAAATTGTTATTATGTTTCATTAATTAAAAAGAGGACCGTTTTAGTTTCATTTTTTTAAACCAAAACCTTCGTCTCAACTGTTAAAAAGCAAAATTAGAAAGCCACAATTCTTCAACCTTAACCTACTAGTATTTTGTACATAGCAGATTTTTGCTCACCCATACCGCCGGAATAAATATAGGGGACTATAAAATTTTCTACCACCATTTTCCAGTAGCCACCCGGAGCTCCAGTCCCAGCAAACCCCGGCCTGGTTCCACCACTGAATATTCTGATTTCCTTTTTAAACTTTTATATCGTTTTTCATTAAGACGGACAATAGTTATTTTATACTTAATAGTTAATACACTTTTTATTTAAAAAAAAAAAATTCACCCGGTGGTAAAAACATGCAAAAATAATGAGTTCCTAAATTTTTTGCGGTATACACGGTTTCAGAGTGTGATTAATTGTGATAAAATTTATTTTTTAAATATTAAATTATTATTTAAATTTGTACTATCTTTTTTTTTGGTAGGAAAGGAAAAGAAAAAACAAAAACCAACAACTAACCCGGGATTAGCCTAGGGAAACTAACCCCCACCCGATCATCAGATAGAAAGGAACAAAGAAAGTTTGGAGGAGAAGAGAAAGTTGTAATTCCCGGCATCCTTTCATGGCCCTCAGAAGCAAGGCGATCTGCCACCCTATTCTGCTCTCTGTACACATGATCAAAGGAGATGGTCTCAAAGGAAGAACACAATCTTCTGATCTCTTTGACAGTGTTTTGACTACTCAGGCACAAAGTTTTGTTATTAGCAACCATATTAACTGCTTCAAGATTGTCAGAATCAACAAGCAGCCTTTTCAGCCCCAGATCAATGGCCAACTTAAGACCAGAAAGGATCCCCCAGAGCTCTGCAGAAAAGGAAGATCCCATCTCCAGGTTCTGAGAAAAGCCAGAAACCCAATTTCCCCCAGCATCTCTTGGAACCCCTCCAGTCGTAATTCTGCCATCCGCAAGACACGAGCCATCGGTATTTAATTTGACAATCCCTTCCCCCGGTCTATTCCAACCCACAAGATGCTCAACAGATCTCTGACTAGTACTGGCTGAATCATTCTCTTTGAATCTACTGATAATAGAATTAATTTTCTTGGAGAAATATTCAGGAAGATTAGGAATCACAATAGTTTTTTCTCCAAACACCTTAGTATTCCTCCAATGCCAAAGCTGGTGACAGACGACGGCAAAGAGGGTAGCACCATGCTCCATCCCAGGAAATAACAAACCTTTAACACCCTTTAACAGCCACTCATTTTCAGAGTGGGCAAAGAAGCCAGGAAGTAACGGGTTTGGAATCAATTTCTTCCACACATGCTTACTCTTCGCACAATCCCTAAGAACATGACAGATAGTTTCTGCCTGAACTTTACACCTACCACAAGTATCTGCCTCCACTAAATGGCGCCTTTTCCTCTCCACATTAGTAAGCAACCTATTTTTTGCACTAAGCCAAAGGAAGCTCCTAATGCGAAACGGAACTTTTAAAGCCCAAATAGTCTTCCAAGAGATCGAAGGTGCATACTCCAAGTTAAGACTGAAAGCTTCATAAGTAGATTTGCAAGAATAAGTACCATTGTTAGTGAAGGACCAACAGTGACTATCCCCATCCTCCTCTTTACCACTAACTTTAACTCTACGAATTTTCAGGAGTGTTTCCATATTAAGGTAAGAATCAAATCTCAACCAGACCCAATCTCCCTCCGAATCCACCACATCAGAAATGCTCCAGTTTCGGATCTCTAGAGGCAAAGGAGACGTACACACATCAGATAAAGGTATCTTATCAAGCCAGGTATCATTCCAGAAGCTAATTGATCTACCATTGCCCACTGACCAACCAATCCCAGAGCAGAACTCTGAAAACACAGCATTAACCCCTTTCCATAAGAAAGAACAATTAGGAACTCTTTCTTTCGGACCCCCAAAAATCTTGTCCTTTCTATACTTCCCACACAATAACCGAACCCAAATAGCATTCGGATTCTGCTACATCCTCCAAAGAAGCTTCATTAAAAGCACTTTATTATTATCTTTGGCTTGTCTTATTCCTAACCCACCCCTGTCTTTAGAATGGCACACTTCTTTCCAGGGAACCAGATGAATCTTTTTCCCCTCTTCCGAATCCCCCCACAGGAACCAACGATTGATCTTATCGAGGCCATTAAGAACTGGCTTCGACAGCCTACAAGTTTGCATTAAATGATTTGGAGCAGCACTATTTACAGACTGGATCAAGGTAAGGCGGCTTGCAAGGGAAAGAGTCTTAGCTTTCCAATTAGCACACTTATTATTAGTTTTATCAAAGATTTCTTTAAAAGAAGCTTTTGACACTCTGTCACTATGGAGAGGAACCCCCAGATAGCTACCAAGAGACTTGGTAAGAGGAATACCAGAAATCTCACTCAACTTTTTACCAACCCTTGGTTCCATATTCTTAGAGCATAACATTCTAGATTTTTGGATATTAATCTTCTGGCCAGAAGCAGAACAAAAGTTGGACAGGATATCCATAATAACACTGATTTGCTCCTTATTACCTTCCACAAAGATTATAACATCACCAGCAAAGAATAAATGGGTAATCGGGGGGCATAATTTACTAATAGAAACCGGATGAAGCCTTCCAGTGTTTACAGCATCTTGAATGAGATGAGATAACCTCTCCATAGCAATAACAAATAAGAACGTGCTCATAGGATCCCCTTGACGGATACCCCGGGAAGGACTGAATTCCTCAGACAGATCTCCATTAATTAACACTTGGAACACAGGAGACGAAATGCAATTTTCAATCAATTTCCTCCACGTATCCGGAATCCCAGCTTTTTCCAAACTATCCAGAAGAAAACTCCAGTTCAGCCGATCATAAGCTTTCTCCAGATCCAGTTTCAGGGCCACAATGCCACGCGTACCCTTTTTAATCTTCATTGAATGAACCATCTCCTGAGCGATAACAATATTGTCCATCATCTGTCTCCCCGGGACAAAGCCACATTGATTTTGGCTAATAATATTCGGAAGGATACAACGAAATCTATTGGCCACAATTTTGGTAATCACCTTGTAAAGCACATTGCACAGACTAATAGGCCTCATTTGCAAGAAAGACGACGACTTATACACTTTAGGAATCAAGACCAGAAGAGTTTTATTCACTAGCTTAATATCCTTTGTCCTATTAAAAACCCATTTGACAAAACTATATATACCATCTTTCACCGTTTCCCAGTGCTTATGGTAAAACCCGGCCGGAAGTCCATCAACTCCCGGAGCTTTAGTAGCTCCTATGCTAAACACTGCTTGACAAATCTCTTTCTGGTCAATCGGGTGAAAAGCTTCAGTAATCATATCCTCACTAATCGACGGAAACATAACCCTAGATAGAGCTTTATCCAAATCCACCGGATCCTCTTTAAATAAGTCTTTATAGAAATTAATTGCTAAAAGACGGATCTTATCATCCTCATAAAACCAATTCCCATTAGGATCCTTGATAGCATCAATACGATTCCTCTGTCTTCTGATCATCGTAGAAAGATGGAAATACCTCGTATTCCGATCTCCATCCTTAATCCAAGCTTTCCTTGATTTCTGAAACCAAAGCAGCTCTTCTTGCCTCAGCACCGCTTCCAACTCATTCTGGAGAGATCTAAGAAGGCAGCTCAAACTATGGTCAAATCTAGTCTCCAATATACGCTGAATGCCTTCCATCCTGCTCAAAATTTTCTGCTTCCTTCTAAAAATGTGGCCCAAAAGTGTTTTTATTCCAACCCACCACATTCCTTCTAAATCCCTCGACAGCCATAATCACATTAGACTGGGGTTTCCAATTGTCATGAACAAAATTCTTAAACTCGGGATGAGATTCCCAAGCAACTAGATATCTAAAGGGTCTATTCCCTTTGGAACGAGGAGCTCTCACCAACCTGACTAAAATTGGACAATGATCAGAATGACGAAAGGGGAGATTCAACACAGCAGCTTCAGGAAACCTACTTTGGGCCACAATGTTAGCATAAGCTTTGTCCAAACGAACAAAAGTACTATTATGCTTCCAAGTAAACTTATGACCAGCTGCACCAAGATCAGAAAGACCACAAAGATCCATATTTTGTTTATGATTAAGGCAACGATTAATATAATGACTTCCTCCCCCTCTTTGATCACTCATGAGAGCAATATCATTGAAATCTCCAGCAATGAACCAGGCTTCCACCATACCCGTACTTAAAGAGAACAAGGCTTCCCACAGACGTTTTCGATTAGCAAGGATAGGGTCAGCATACACAACAGTGATAAAGAAGGGTTTATTGCCAGGAATAGTAACTTTACTGTGAATAAACTGCCTATCAATCATCACAATATCAAAAAGAATATGATCCGGCTTCCAGAAAAGCCAAATCCCACCAGCCCGGCCCATGGCCTCCGACCTGACACACTTCCAACTCTTAAATAAACTAACCACCTCATCAGCTTTAGCACCACTAACTTTAGTTTCTAATAAAGCAAAACAAGAAGGGTTAAAATGGTTAATTAAATCCTTTACATGGATACGGGTCGCCTTGCTTACCGCTCCTCTAACATTCCAAATAAACAGATCCATTCAAGAGAGGACAGCAAACCCCATGCCCACCAAACTAAGCCAAATATTTATCCGGGGCTCCTATGAGCCTTGTAGAGGTACCAGCCGCCCCCCTTTTTTCCAAGGTACTAAAAGAACTATGGGAATTCTTTTGACTACCCTTTAGTTTTTTCATATTCAATTTATTAACCCCCATGGTTTTCCCATTTTTAGTCTCAATGCTAAGTTTAGAAAGACTAACCTCATTATTCTTCTCAGAAGCTAGATGACTGTGAGCTTGAGAGTAATCCTGAGGAGCATCTTTGGATTCAAATAAAGGATTGACTGTCTCCACCTTGTTATCATCAGGATCAGCCGGCTCTAAGTCTGGCATTCCCAACTCAGATTGCTCATTAATAGGAACAGGGTCTTGCACTTGTTCTACTAGAAGAGCCCCAAACCTTGAACCAGCACAAACCTCCGAAGGAATGCTAGAGACAGCACTATCCTTTGGACTAGGTAAATTCTTCCTTTCCTGCTCCATCTGGAGCAGATTCTGATCATTAATAATATCAGGAGGAAGATTATGGGCCACTGGAGCACGCGTCCTCCTTCTCCCAGAACGCTTAGCCACCATCCAATGACCAAAATTCCTCCCATCCCCTTGGACCTCCTCTTCCCTTACCAAGATCGCCTTATTAACAACCTCGCTTTCCTTCTTCCTACTAGGGCAACCCTCATAGTTGTGCCCAAACAACCCACATTCATAGCAGATGTTATGGATTCCTTCATATTCAATAAAGTAGATGGTATTTTGCAGACAGAATTTGGACAAGAGGGGTTTAGCTAGGTCAATATCAATACAAACCCTAGCAAACTTGCCCCTCTCAGCTCCAATAGTAGTTTTATCCACATGGTGGACTATTCCAACAAGCCCAACAATCTTTTTTAGGAAGATTTCATTATAATACTCAATCGGGAGACCCAGAAATCTTACCCAAGTTAGAATCCTGTTAACTGAACAATCCCTTGGATTAAAATTAGGGACCCACGGTCTAATGGCAAGAACATGATTGGATATAATATATGGTCCCCCATTAATAACCGCAACATAATCTTCGGCCTCTGTAAATTTAATTATATAATAATCGTTTTCCAAATCGGTTATACTGATTTTTCCTTTTCTCGCCCATTGAGCGCGAATTCTCTGTGCAAAATAATTAAATCCAATTTTTTTGCCTAGTACAGTCACAATTAAGGACAATTTCCAATTGGACCGAAGGGAACGTTTATCAACAGATGATAAACGGATAACAGGACACAAAGGATCTTCTTGCTCCTCATCGTCAGTATCTGAATCCGACAGAAATTCCTCCCGTTCCTCATCGATCCTCCCTCCGATAACGGAATTCTCCTCCTCCACAACCCCCATCACAGTATCCTTCCATGATAATTTTAAATTCCCTAGACACAAGGAAACATTGGATTCCTTAACGGAATCTGCCGACTTCACGCCTAAACGGCCCGACATCCTAATCCCATCAGAACCACCCTCCCTACCTAATCCCTTCAAATCCGGCCTCCCTGCCAGATCCGCCCTCGCCTCACTCTTTCCCCCAATAGCCAGATCTGCTCCTTCCAATCCCGTCGGCGCCGAACCTCCGGCGGATCCAACCGATCCGGCCGCTGCAGGGATGCACATCATCCCGCTCCCATCGCCGCAGCCCTTTTAAACCCCGATCGAAACATGCGCCTCAAAATCCCCTTCCTCCATATAGATCCCCTCCTCCGCCGCTCCCTCCCTTGCCTGTGCCGCCGCCGGATCGGGACCGTTCCCGGTGTCTCTCGCCATCCCTCACGCTATCTCACTCTCTCGGTCGTTCTCTCACCATCGCTCACACTGTCTAAATTTGCATCCCTCACGCTATCTCGCTCTCTCGGTCGTTCTCTCGCCATCGCTCACGCTGTCTAAATTTGTACTATCTAATGATTTTTATGTTCTCTTTGTTTAAATTAAAATTATATGTATTTGTAATTAATCTTAAATCACTTAACTTAATATTTTAAGTATGAATCCTATAATCACCTAAAGTGTGTGTGATAACTTCAAAATTTAAATTAATTAACTAAATTCATTTAAAAACACACAATTATTTGCTTAAAATTATTAAAGAATATAAACAAATTATTATTAATAATCTGCATTAATATATATATTTTTTAAATTTTGAACACATCAGAGATTAAAGGCTACAATACAAATGACAGGCTAAAATATATAAAATTATATATGACTTATAAAAATCAATTAAATTTGGTTTCGATGGTAAAAATTGAGTCGGTTAATTCAGGTTTTAAACTTTATATCTTAATCGAAAGATGAATCATTTCTAAAGAATATTGATATTCCATCAGTTTCGAACTAACTAACATTTATTTTTTTAATAAAAGCCAATATAATTAATCAGCAAGAAAATTTAATATAAAGTGCAGAAACTAAAAAATAAAAATCAGAAAGCATTGAAAAAATTAGTATTGGCACGGACATGGTATATTATAGAATGAGCTGCATTATTCGTTAATTTAGGGATAAAAGCCAAGAAACAATCTTGGCAATTTAATAGAAGAATTCGAATATCTTCAATCACACTATAGTAATCTGAGACATCACGATTGTTGGACAAAATACAGTCTATCACATCTTTGGCATCGGTTTTGAAGTTTCAAAGTGAACGTTTGGATTATTGTTACGAAAACACACATGGAATCACGGAAAGTTGGCGCTTCAGCTAACTTGACCGATCAAACTAATTAATTTAATCTGAAATAAAAACATTAGACTTATGAAACCAATACATATATAAAAAAAAAAAATCTCTCTCTATATATAAAAAGATAAATGAATAGAAAAGACAGTTCCTTGCAAATAAAAAATGATTTGCATGAAAAACTCGTGTGCAATAATTTGAAGATGGATTACATCTTCATGTGGACTTTAAATTTTCTGATGAATTTTAGAATAATTATAAATATTTGATTAATGTTATAAAAACTTTATAACTTTAATTTAGTGATGTTTAAAATAATTTTGGCTACAATTATGTCATCCTTCTCCTATAATAATCACCTGAATGTTTTATTGATATAGGTTGAGGTGAAAATAAAATTTTCATTTTATACAAATAAAATATATGTTAGATTTTAATATAAAATTTAATAAAACAAAAGTGAAAAATAAAATAAAATCAGAAAAGATATAAAAGAATAAAAAATGAAAAAAATAGAAAAAAATGGTAAACCACTTAATGACTTAAATTAAAATACTAAGCACTTATTTAATTTAAGTGCGTTTGAGTATTTATCCACCACTTAAATTAATAAATTAAGGGCCCGTTTGGTTCAGCTGTTAGCTAATAGTTGTTGCGGTTGCTGTTAACTGTTTGCAGTTGCAGTAAGTTGTTAGCTGTTTGCAGTTGCAGTAAGCTGTTAGCTGTTTAATTACTAGTGTTTGGTAAAATTATATTGAACTGCTGCTGTTCGGATTTAAAATGTCTAAAATGAACATGTTTTAAATTAATCAACGATGAAATTATAAAAGGAAAAATGTGAAAAAATACATATAATGTTTACAACTAGGAATAACCTCTAAAATGGTGCAATTTTACCCATAACGCTAGCAGCTAAGAGCAATTTTACCCCCTAACATTGACAAGTTTGATCAATTTCAAATATTATTATTTATAAATTCGGCGAAATATTTGAATTTTTTTTTTGTCTAACTCGTATAAAAGACAATATTTTTTATTTTCTTAAAAAAAATTCATGTCTAATCATATGTTTGTGATCTGTTACTAACGATGATAAAATGGTATGTAAAGTGTAGATGACAATATTCATGACCAAGAATGCAGTTTGATAAATTATTTCTCAAATTGACCCAACTTGTGAATGTCATGGGTAAAATTGATTTTGGCTGCCAACAATAGGAGTATAATTGCACCATTTTAGACGTTAAAGGTAAAATTGCTCCTAGCTATAAATGTTAGGGGTATTTTTGCACCTTATCCTATTATAAAATAAAAAATGTGTTACACAAATTAATAAAAATAATCTATATAAAAAAAATTTATTGAACGCAACAAAACATTGTTTTTTCGGTAATTATTTTGTAGAAATATAAATAATATTAAAGAATAAACATATTTTGTGGAAATAAAAAGGATAATTCTGTCAATAACAAATAACTACAAACAGCTGTTTATGAAAAGCTCCAAATAAGAGCTTTTCGTGAAACGCTCCAGATTTCAGAAAAAACGCTAAACGCTGCGGTTATATAAACCTAACCAAACGCTATTTTTCCAGCGGTTTGGAGTGAAACGCTAAACGCTCCTCCGAAAAGCTAAAACAAACACCCTCTAAGTTAAAAAACACTTATTTTGGTAAGTCAAAATATTTAACTTAACATTTTAAGTTAAACATTATCAACTGACAGTAGTGTTCACATGAACCCTAATGATTATAGTGAATTTGGTCATTCACAGTTAGATATAGGCTGATTAAAATCCTAAGGTGGATATTTAAAGCATTCTAAAGCTTAGATTTAATCAGTCTATATCTAACGGTGAATGGTCAAATTGAAAAATTCTGTATCAATTGATATTTTTATAATAATTATATTACTCAATATTTTCAGCACTTATAATATTCAGCACTTAAAATTTGGTACTTAATTTTCAGTTTTATCAAACAGCACCTTAGTTAGCAAAGTATAAGATATAATACAAAAACAATTAAGAGTAATTGTATTAAATTTGTGTATGTAATTTAACTTATTGGGAGCTCAAGCGTAATTACGTCAATTAGTGTTGGAATCTTTCTTTAACTTCCATGAAGGACATGTATCGGTTTTTAGGTAGTAATATAAATTTTTTAATCTGTGATATATGATTGAAGGGTTTTGATTCGAAAAATATTAAGAAGCTGATAATTATTATTATTTTTTATGAAAATTTAAGGGATAATTATTACTACTAATATTTCGTTTAAACTGCTTTTTATTTTTACTGGAGACATCCAGATGATATCATTGGGATGCAATTTCAAATCTTATATTTATGATAAAAAAATCGGAAAAAATCTCAATTGTTACCACTATAAAGAAAATGCAATCAAAGCAGAATCTGCAACTAACTGATTTCTCCACGTGGCGGAATCGCATCCGTTAACAGAAACAAAAAAATTAAAAAAGAAACTTCCTGCTAGTTTCCTTTTAAAATATCGCGATATATTAAATACAACCTACCCTAATAATCAATTTATCGGGCAAAGTCGTCAAAAGGTTGCAACTGGAACCGAAGAAGCCTCCCAGAGGAAGAAAATAATACTTGAACCGAATTAAGGGTCCCACATCATCTATGCCACGCGGCAACTCGATGCTGAATCGCTAATTAATCGTCATTTTGTCAAATAACCGAATCTCATGCCCTAAAATTTTGAAAATATAAAGAAAGAGTAATTTATAAGAAAGAAAAAAAATAATATTATTATCTATAAGGATTGAAATAGATATTTCAGATGGGCCCAAAGAGAGTCTGGCCCACTAGCCCAACGAGCAGACCTCATCTTCCCCTATATAACGCTCCTTCTCCATTCATGCAATTCTCGCTCAGTCTACATTCGTTAGACGTCTCTTTGATTTTGGGGACTTGTGTGCTGTCAAAATTTTCCCGCATTTTCCTTCTTTTTCCGAGAAAATCTTGCTTTCTTGCTTTTGTTTGAAATTCTGTTAGATCTGCATGGTTTTGGGATATAGGGTGAGAAGATTTTGATTGAGTAGTGGTGTGAGAGGGTTCAATTTTGTGTGGTGAGTTTTTCAGCATAAAATCTTCTGAGTGGTCGGTGTGGGGATTACAGAGAATAATAGGGTAAAGAGAGGGGATCGGTCCGGTTTCAATAGATCTTCTACTGCTTCTTTTGAGGGGGTAGCCGGGGCTCCGGCCTCGGCGGGTTTTAAAGCCCCCATCTTCACAAACTGAGAGGGAATATTATTATAAACCTAACTTTCTTAACTTCTTTTTAACCTAAACAGATCGTCGAAGAAGAGGATGCCGGCCCTGGCTTGTTGCGTAGATGCTGCCGTTGCGCCTCCCGGCTACGCTTTTCATGCCGGGGATAGCTCCCTTCTGTCGCCGGTCGTTCCATTTTCCGGCGTACCTCCGGCACCAGTTTCCGCCACCACCACCACTGTGGAAAACTGTCCTCCTTCCCATTGGTCACCGTCCCTATCCTCTTCCCTTTACAAGGTCGATGGATGGGGCGCTCCTTATTTTGCTGTCAACTCCTCCGGGAACATCGCCGTCCGTCCTCATGGAGCGGACACTCTGGGCCACCAGGAAATCGATCTTTTGAAAATCGTGAAAAAAGTTTCGGATCCGAAATCCGTTGGTGGTCTTGGCTTGCAGCTGCCTCTTATCGTTCGCTTGCCTGACATTCTCAAGAACCGGCTCGAGTCTCTGCAATCAGCCTTCAATTTCGCCATTCAGTCTCATGGCTATGAGGCTCACTACCAAGGTGTTTATCCGGTTAAATGTAACCAGGACCGTTTTGTTGTTGAAGATATTGTCAAATTCGGATCTCCATTCCGGTTCGGGTTGGAGGCCGGGTCAAAACCGGAGCTTCTTTTGGCTATGAGCTGTTTGTGCAAAGGAAATCCAGATGCTCTCCTTGTTTGTAATGGATTCAAAGATGCAGAGTACATTTCACTGGCGTTGCTCGCTAGAAAACTGGCATTGAACACAGTGATTGTGCTTGAGCAAGAAGATGAGCTTGATTTGGTTATTACTTTGAGCAGGAAAATGTCTATTAGACCTGTGATTGGGTTACGAGCCAAGCTGAGAACAAAACATTCAGGCCATTTCGGTTCCACCTCAGGCGAGAAAGGGAAATTCGGGTTGAACACGACCCAGATTTTACGGGTTGTGAAGAAACTTCAGGGAGAAGGAATGCTCGACTGCCTTCAATTGTTGCATTTTCATATTGGATCTCAGATTCCTTCTACTGACTTACTTGCTGATGGCGTGGGTGAGGCTGCCCAGATTTATTCTGAATTAGTCCGCCTCGGTGCTCACATGCAAGTCATCGATATTGGAGGTGGATTGGGAATCGATTATGACGGATCCAAATCTGGTAATTCAGATCTTTCTGTGGGATATGGGCTTGAAGAGTATGCCTTGGCTGTTGTCCAAGCAGTTAAGTTTGTCTGTGACCGCAAGAACATTAAGCACCCTGTGATTTGCAGCGAGAGTGGCCGGGCAATTGTTTCTCACCACTCAATTTTGGTGTTTGAAGCAATGTCTGCGAGCATGTCTCCTACACCATCATTTAATAACGCTGGATTTCAGTATCTTAATGAAGGGCTTACAGAGGATGCTCTTTCAGATTACCAGAATTTATCAAGTGCAGCAATGAGAGGTGACTATGAAACCTGCTTTCTTTATGCAGACCAATTGAAACAAAGATGTGTTGATCAATTCAAAGAAGGTACTATTAATATGGAACAGTTAGCTGCTGTTGATGGGTTGTGTGAATTGGTTGGTAAAGAAATTGGATTATCAGAGCCAAGTCGCATATACCATGTCAATTTATCTGTTTTTACATCAATTCCTGATTTATGGGGGATAGGGCAGCTGTTTCCAATTGTTCCAATCCATAGACTTGATGAGAGGCCATCGGCGAGAGGGATTTTATCTGATTTGACATGTGACAGTGATGGGAAGATCGATAAGTTCATAGGCGGTGAGTCCTTTTTGCCGCTTCATGAGATTGAAGGTGGTAGGCGGTACTATTTGGGGATGTTTTTGGGCGGGGCTTACGAGGAGGCGCTCGGTGGAGTTCACAACTTGTTTGGTGGCCCTAGCGTTGTGCGAGTTTCGCAGAGTGATGGACCTCACAGCTTTGCGGTGACTCGGGCCATGCCTGGTCCATCTTGTGGTGATGTCCTCCGGGTTATGCAGCACGAGCCTGAGCTCATGTTCCAGACTCTCAAGCATCGGGCTGAAGAATTTTGCCATCATGATGAAGACAGTGATGATGCAGATAGTGACAGTGGTATGGGGAATTCTGCTTTAGCCAGCAGCCTTGCTCGCTCCTTTCACAACATGCCATATTTAATGGCTAATTCATGCTCATTGACTGCTCTGAATAATGGTGGTTTCTACTATTGCAATGAGGATGCTGCTGATTCTGCTGCTGGTGATGAAGAGCAGTGGTCCTATTGCTGTGCTTGAGATGAGATTAGCTTCCCCATCCAACTTTACTTTTTATTTCATGTGTAGTTGGTTTGTGCTTAAGAGGTCGTCGTGTTTAACTTTATGTTATTTTTCTTTAATGTCTATTCTCAATTTCCATTTTTAGATAGCAAAAGTTACAGTCTTTTGCATTTTGTGATGAAAGAAAGAGGGTATGGGTTAACCGAATAGTCCGTCCTTGTGTAAATTCGGGATCTTGTGCCTTGTTCTTTCATTGTCTCTTGAGTAGATCTTTTCAAGAAGCTTTTTAGTTCAATACATTTGCTTTTGTTATTTCTTCTCTCCTCTGCGCATATTCTTTTAGGTTCGTGATATGTGCATAACCAAATGGCATATTCATCTTTCATTTCATTGGTTGCTCTCTTTTTCCTTACCACCTCGGATCTTGTGTAGGGCCTTTATTTGGTGGTTTGATTGTGTTGTACAGGAAAAGGTAAATGGCATGTCTGACTTTTATAGAAAAAGTTACAGATAGCAAGATTCTAAAATCATGTGTGTGGGGTCTAATTGAGTGTCCATATTTTATTGGGGGTTGCTCTCTCTCTCTTTTTCTTTCTTGGATTTGTGTGCGAGGAACACACTCGGATTGGATTAGGGTTAGAATTGGTTGATGAATTGATCAATCAAATTAATAATTGTTTGAACCGGTGATCAATTAGTTGAAGAAGGTTTTGTTTTATTAGTTGTTGGTCTTAGAGAACTTTAGATACGTTTCGTTTCTTTGAGAGGATGCTTTGAATTAGTACTGTTTTTTGACCACAATTTGGTGGCTTGTAGGCAGCCTCATGGCATCTTGTGGTCAAGAATAGGATATAGTGAGAGTGGGGTGCTAGTTGTGCAGGATTAGACTTGTGATGACTAGATGAGGCAAAAGGCTATTGGTTGGATGTCGCACACCTAACTTATTATGCTATTTTTTTTTTGGGTGCTATTCGAATTGCTATCCAATTTTAGTTTTGCAAACACAACGCTATAGAGCCCAAACTATTTTAGTAAGATGAATATAAACTTTTAGGATTGTTATCATACTCTATTGCTTATCATTAATTTTATGCATGAATTCTTGAAAAGCTCAGCTATATCATGAACGGTGAAACTTAACATGGCTGGATTTAGTTTACTATAAAATTGAAAATATTAACCGGACATTTATAAAATTGAAAACTTTTAGGATTGTTTTGCTTCACTTGTGCTTGTATTCTTGCATTTATGGTATATATTGGTTCTGATGTCTAAGGTTTGCTTGTTTTGGGGTTAGGGGAGGTTAATTAAAAAGGAGGTTAACCTTGTTTGGAAAGATTAACAGGACTTGTGTTTTTTCTAAGGTTAATGTAGGTTAGAAAATCTTAAAATAATCCTAATTTTAGTTCCACTAAATTGGTGGGATTTGGAAATTAACTAAATAACCTTAATTTTGCAACTGTTTGCACAATGGGAGTTTTGTCTTATCATTTAGCTTGTCATATGCTAAATGGAAAATTTCAGTTAGTTCTTACTCCAAGCTGGTATAAACACTATTATAGGTGACATTGACTCTGATATAAGATCTCCACCACTTTTGAGCTAGCGAATAGGTGCCAGGCTTAAGTAATCCATTCTATAGTAGGTGAGCATCTGGCCTTGAGAAAGAGAGGCGGATGTCTCCGTAAAGGAGCCCTATGGACAATATGGGACCGTTGGTCCCATTGTGCTCCCTCTTACGAGGGTCGAGATTTGATAAATAAAGTATTCTTGCAAGATAGTACTCAGAAGTAGCTTTTTTGTGTTTTGGCTTAGATTGCAGTTGAAAGCTTCTATGGGTCAAGTTGAGCACACTGCAGACTCATTGGTTGGCCCTCAAAGAAGACCTGTAGAGCCAATGATTACCAGTCTGATGTAATGAAAAACTACCATCTGCCTGTTACCATTCCCATACGTGTCACCAATTGTCAGATGGTACGGAAAGTAAAACTGATAAAGAAGGTATATTAAAGATTGTGATGAAGAGATTTCAGGGGAATAAGCATCCACCACGCAGGTCAGCCTTTTAGGATGATTGTTTGTTTCATTTTTTTCGAAGTCTCCTTTCATCAACCCTTAACCATTCTTTTCATACTATTCTTGATCCAATAATGGCCCTCTGTATTGCAGTTTCATTTATCTAATCACCCATTAGGCATATGGAAGCAAACATTTGAAAAGTTAGATATCTAACCCTGATTGGGAATGGAAGTTTAATGGAGGTTAAAAAACCTTAATTTCCTCACCTTCCCTCCCCTTTCATTATGTAACCTTTCCTATTCTTCTTATAGTTAGACCCTTGCAAACCTTAGCAAAAAGTCATCCTATGGTAGGAATGAGAATATATTGTCGTGTCAAGACTTGTTTTCGGGTTACATATCAAGTCCATGTTAATGAGTAGATGTTTCTTGAGACTAATTATTCTTTTAGAGAGCATAATCCTTTGCTGAAGATTAGTTGCAATGTTGATGATATTTATGATCTAGAGTGTAAAGTTTAACATTCCTTTTAGTTGGATTCGGTGACCATGGCGAATTGTTCAACATTAACTGATATGCTTCTCTTGCAGCTAGACTCTGGTCAATGGAAATTTTGAATTCTGTTGATTAATGTTGTTGGTGTTTTTGTGAAACCAGTTATGTGGTGTTGTAACTATATTAAACAGTGAATTAAAGGCTGTGGTTGGATGTATTGAAATAAGCAAATAGAATTTACCTTTTTTTATCAAAATTACTTTATTTCTTTTGAGCTTAGGGGTAAGTTTGAATTCTCCAAGAATGAGAATGATCTCTTCTTGTTGTTGTTATTATAAGATGGTGATTAGATCAACATATGTTTGGTTAAAGGAATAATCTCATATATTCCTTGATATGAATGAATGAGAATTCAGATTCAGCAAAAACTTTTATTATCAGTGAAATGAAGGGCCAGTTTGGTTAACGGTTTTGTTTGATGTTTGCTATTTGTTATTGTTGCAACTCTCTTCCTTTGTTCATAGTTAGTATGATGGACACTTGTTATGTTTTTGGACCATGTAAAAAGGACAAGAAAAGAAAAGTGGGTTTTTTGTTTTGATTGATTTGGAGACTATGTTATGTGTGTATCTATGAGTGGTGTCTGCGATTTCTTAGATGATATTATCACTTCATCTTTTATTATTTACTACATATGTTTGACAGCTTCCAGATGTATAAGAATAGCATAATAGGTAGCCTTATTAGACATCTACATATTATCACTTTAGCATCTTCCACATAGCTGTCTGCTATTCAAGTCTTGTCCAAACACATACATAAAATTGTCATATTCAACTTCCATTACTTTTATTTGTTGATTTCAAACATTTTAAAGTTCACATGGTCTAATTTTGACTTAAATCAACTACAACTTTAGGATGCATCATTATGTATTGAGATACTCCCACCCTCGCTCCTATCCTATTATATAGCCTTAATACATAACCCTCAACTTTCACATGTAGAATTAAATTGTTCCCGATGTTGATCTTCAATCATCCACTCAAAATCCCTAACTTAATTCGTAACATCCACCAAAGCCATCATCAAGAACCCACATTCAAAAACTGACCCGGACCTAGAAATCAAAGTTCCCACCGTTAAAACTATCAAATTAATACTTCCTACCTTCTCAAATCTTTATTTGCAATTTGAACGGGGTTGTAACAAAAAAAAAAAGAGAGTAAGTACTATTAGGCTAGAAAATAGGAAGAAGTTAAAAGAGTAAATATGGAAGGAAATAAGTTCCTCACCGATTGAAGAGCTGACGTATGAAGCTGGTAGACGAGGCAAAGACAGGGTACCAAGCGAGACCAAGAAAGAATGCTAATGTAAATAAATAATTGACATTTACAATTCCATCTAAGGTCATAATGTGTATTTGGGTAGTGAGTTAATGGGTAGATAGATAAAAATGTGTAAAGAAAGTGTGCAAGAGGTTGAATTTAACCAAATATAGGTGGGTAGATAGTTAATGGGTTACCGAGTTAGACCACCAAACCACTGATCAGACGTTACCCCCGACAACTACCCCCTCAAGGCTAGATGAAGCCGATTCCAAACATCTCCCTAGGGTTACTCACGAACTCACCTACTTGAAAAAGAAGACAAGAAGGAACTCCTTTTAAACACCGAAGTGATCCACCAGAAAAGACCACTAAAGAAAGCAAAACGCTAGGTTCAAGTGAAAGTTAGGGTGCCAAAAACAAAAACTTGTCAAGTTGAAAAGTGTGTATTTATCTATTATATATTTATGTATTAAGTTTGTTTCATAAAGTGATTTTTTCTTCCGAAATATAAATTGTTCTAGTTTTTTAAAAATTCCTAATTTTTTTTTTCGGTTCAAACAACAAATTTAAAATTGATTACATGTAAATTGAATTGAATTATAATATTTGGATTGTGAGGATGATACAGTTTGATGGTCCTGTTTTATCTTGCATCGCAACGTTGTTTAGGGGGGGTGGTGAGCATTTCAAGATGGGCATCACATTTTCCAATTTTACAAAATAATAATTAATGAATTATTATAGGGGTAATATGATAAGTATGAGCCACGTTCCATATCACACGGATATTCATATATAATTGCAAATTTCTATCTTAGATGCATTTATGCTTTTTTATTTATCTAATAAATATTTGTTAATTCTTTTTATTCATTTCTTACTTTCAAATTTTGTAGGTTTATTTATCATAAATATTATACACTCGTTAAATTAATATATAATTAATATTTTACTAAACAAAATAATTAATTCAATGCTTATTATTAAATAATTAATATTTAATATTATACACTCGCCATTCGCATGGGTGTTAAAAGACTTTCGGTGGAGTCTGACAATTTGGAGGCTATCAATAGGATTTCGGATAGACAGACTGTTTGTCTTAAGAGTCAGAATCTCATTAAAGCCATCTTGAGGCTTCGTCCTGCCTTCGATTCTCTTACCTTCTCCCATATTTATAGGGAGCAAAACCGCGTGGCGGATCGCTTGGCAGCTGCTGGGCATGGGGGGATGTTAGGTGTTTCTACCCTTTCCGTTCCTCCTTCTTTTCTGTTACCTTCTCTTCTTGAGGATAGGATTGAGGTCAGTCTTCCTAGACTGATCCCGGGTTAGGTTTTTGTTTGTTTGTTTTTTTTCTTCCCTTCTTACCAAAAAAAATAAATAAATATTTATCTAATAAAATAATTAATTCAATATTTATTAATATTTTTATAAAAAAAATTTGTAATTTGATCATGTATTTTGAATATAATTTTTGTAGTTTACTTAACAAACTAAAAGTTTTTTTTTTTAATATATAAACCTCAATATTTCTTCTTTCAACATTTTCTTTTTCCATATTTTCAAATGATGACAACATTGGTTTATGATATTGGACGTGGAAAATTTCACATTTTTTCAATTATTTGCTAAATAAAAGATTTTTTTTCTGATTCATGTGAATCTTGGAAACAGTAGTAATAATTCATAGGGGTATTGCAGTTATCTTTGTTCATTTTATCCTCTTGAATGCATCAAGATAATATATCTCGTTTTGAAGAATAAATGGCTAAAGATGCTAGAATAAGGTTGAAAACGACACTTATTCTCAATAAAAAGAACACCTGAAGCCTGGGTTTTAGTTGTTGCCACCTGATATTAGGATGTCAGTAATATTCATATGGACCTTAATGACCAAGTAAATTTGGTCATTCACCGTTAGATCAAAACTTATCAAATCTAAGTCTTAGGATGCTTTGAATCTCCACCTTAGGATTCTAATAAGCTTAGATCTAACGATGAATAACCAAATTTTACATGATCATTAAGATCCATGTGATCAAAACCGGAAGGATATATATGTCCACATCTTAAATCTACAAGGACGTTTGGTCTGGAGTAAGGAGGATCATCGGAGTAGACCAAACAGGAATGAATATCCCTCGAGATGCGAGAACTGATATAATGTTCTCTGAATCCTTTTCGGATCAAGATTCTCCAATCACGCCTAGAAATTTAATTCAGGTATATTATCAACTACCTAAAATGCATCCACTATTAAGAAGATGCCACTTGTCCTCCGTGGAATCTAAGGAGAAAGTTTTAACACCGACTGGAGGTTTTACTTTTGAGTTCTCTACAAATAGAACACACCTTCACAAATCAAGGTACATACACATTGATCTGTTGCAATTACTTTTCAATTGCTTTTTACTGTGAATCATATACTTTTCAAGCTTAGGAATCGGAGTAGGCCGTTGGTCAACAGTCTCGCCTTGATCATTTTCCTATCTTACCTCAAGTACCGAAGAAATCTTCTTAAACGTCGGAGCATTATATAGCAGAATCAATTGCATTACCACTATTGAATTTTTGTAATTCTTTGTTGAATTTATGCTAAAATTCATCCCTTCTTCTATATGTGTATTTTATCCTTTGGTGTATCTATTGGACCTTAAATTACCTTCTTTCTAATTTCTAGACTATAGTAACTATGAGCACACAATACTTACCGGGAGGGATGCGACAGCACCACATGATCCATCCTCGGAAAAGAAGTGTTATCACATCATGAGCGTGTATCCCCGCGTTTTAGCAGTACTTATGGTAAAATGTGGTATTGAACAACTTATAACTGAATTGTATAGAGTTGCCACCCGATCTACTAGACTGAGAAATTCAACATAGTAGATTGAGCGCTCGACTACTAAACCCATCAGATATAGGTTTGGGACACTCACTTACTCATCTCTAATGTTAAATTAACTTGAACGTTAAGATTTGATTTATTTCGAATGGTACTACAGTTGATTAATCAAAGTGTGTCACGCCCGTGTCTAAATTTCTAGAATTTATATTTTGATATTAGTATATATTATAATTATTGGATGTGTGAAGTTAATTTGGTGCTATAGGAAAAGTTTGGAGTTAATTTGATGGTTTTATGTGTAAATTAAAAGTTTAGAATAATTTTAAAAGATTATATAAAGATGAAGGACCAAAATGGATATTTTCCAAATTTGAGATATATATCTCAAATGTTCAGGAGGTGGGTTTTGTCTGGGTTTGTTTCTTTCCTTTTCTTCTTTTTTCAATTCATTTTAAATTCATCAGTTTTCTCTGAACCGTTTCTCCACCGTTTCTTTGATTTACGGAGATTCGACCGTGCGAATCACTCGAAATTGGAACCATAGCATCCTTATACATAGATCTAAGTCCTAATCAAAGAGTTTTTGAGTTTCGGCAATGATTGGAGGGAAACGTCTTAGACAGAATTTAGAGGCGAATTGAACGGGTGTGTTTTCGTCAATTAGTGACCAAGGTAAGTAACTATCAACTATATTTTGAGTTTTATGTATATATATATATATATATAATCAAAGAAGTTTCAGAAATTGATATTTTAGGGTTATGCAGGAATTTTCTAAAATTAGGGTTTTTCATGATTTTGCTTTTTATTGTGAAATTACGGTTCAAATGAAGCTATTGATTATACTTTTATGAGGTAAATTTCATTAATGGTGTACAACCTTTGCCCTATTTCACACTTTGGTGTACAACCTTCATTTTGTCTCACTAATATATACGACCTTATAAGTGACCTCCTACTATGGTGTACAACAGGTAAAAATGACCGGTCAAACCGGTCAAACCTGCAATTTCACCTTTTTTCAACTCATTCCTTACAAAATGTGGGACCCATCTTATGTTCAATTACCATTATACCCCCATCCCCTTCCTTGGAACCCTCTCTCCATCTTTCCCTTTCTCTCTCTAGCCCCTCTCTCTCTCTCTAACTCCCTCTTTCTAAAAACTCGTATAAATGAACCACCACTGATTCCTAACTTCCTATTGACGGCCATCGTCTATCATCCAATCTCCACCACCACAGATTTCTAACCCCTCTCTCTAAAAATCATTATATGGAGTCTCAATTTCTTCTGTCATTTTACAAGGGATGTGTTGATATTTATTCCCCTATCATTCCGTTGCTTCTCCGGCGCTGCTACCCTATTATCTATTCAGATTAACTTTTTTCCTTTTTTTTTCTTAATCGCAGGAAACATCCCTGCCTTTTGCGCCTCACTGAAAAAAAGAATGGTTTAATGTGTGAGTGATACATCCCTGCCTGTCATTCGCTTCCTGCTTTGCTTCTCCCTTGCCCCTGCAGGCTCCGTTACGCAGCACGGCATTGTTCATCCTCTGATTTCACTTCTCATCACAAAATTCAATAATTTACAAACAAATACCCATTATTAGATCCAAGGATAGTGTAGAAGGAATTATGGATCCTTTAACATTGAAGTTTTGGATTGTATGGATTCTTTGAGGTTGAAGACTCATCATAATCATTAATTTATTCATTACTCCTTCTTAGATCTTCTTTTTTCTTCAAATTCTAATTACTTATATATATAAAAAAAAGGAACAGAAGTAGCTCACATGTATCCAGCACATCATGGAATGGACAAAGATATGGAAGGCAAAATTTGATATTAGTGGTTGACTTCCATTTTGATTGAATTGTGGAAAGTGTGAATTAGAGTTTTATTTAGCGAAGAAGATTTATTTCAGGTATTAGAAAGAGGAAGAAAAGGCTTTGCAAGCTTATTATCGTAGAGGGAGAAAGAAAGAGAGAGAGAGAGTGTGTAAGAGAAAAAGAAAACCCAAAGAGACATAAAATTAACAATCATCCAAGCTTATTATCTGTATTTTTGTTTTATGAAGTTTTGAGATCATAATGAGAGAATTAAGATGGAGAGAGTTAGTGAGAGAAAGGGGGAGGAGAAGGAGAAGGAGAAGGGGAAGGGAAAGGAAGAAGAAAGAATAAAGGGTATAATAGTAATTTTATATTAGTGGTTGAATTTTTTTGACTTTTTGACCGGTCAAAGATGAGGTGGCGCGTTGACCGGTCATTTTAACCGGTCATATACCATAGTGGGAGGTCACCCCTAAGTACGTATATATTAGTGTGACAAATTGAAGTCTGTACACCAAAATGTGATTTAGGGTAAAGTTTGTACACTATGAGTGAAATTTACCCTACTTTTATGTGAATTTCATATTTTACTTGATTATGTTGATTTAAGGCTTAATTTGGTTGATTTACATATATACATATATGTTTTTGGTTTCAATATATATTTATATTGAACAAAATGAATTTGATGATTTCTTACGAATTGTTTTTGGATTGAGAAATCTGTTGCGGTTATTGTTGTTATTATTTTGGATTGAAGTCCAAATATGATTTTTATGATACAAAAGGGCTAATTGAAGCCAAATGATTTATGGTTATGAAATAGTTTGGAATTTGATTGTGAAAGGAAATTTGAGTACGTTATGATTTTATGATTTTATATCCATCGAGAGTTATCCGGATCGGTGGTTTTATATTTGAAGACCATGTTCAGTGAGGGACATGGCCTGTGTACACAGTTTGAAGACCTATTGGGTATGGCAGTGAAGTGTTGGGTAAGACCATATGGGATAGGCAATGTTAAGAGACGTCTTTGATACTTAAGGGGAGAAACTCGAGGATGGATACAATGTTTTAAGTTCATTTGGATTATGTTTTCGGTTATGATTGATTTTGATATAAGGTTTTACGTTTGATTGAATACGAGTTGGTTTGATAAAACACTTAGTTGATTACAAGTTGGTTTGATAAAACATTTATTTGATTATGAATTAGGTGAGAAAGTACAGGATATAGAGAAGGTTACCGACCGATTAGGCGAGGTTTGGAAGTTGGCTGCTTATTGTTAGAATTATGGTTAGAACTTTGGTATTTCAATTGTAAAATATGTTGAGGTCCTTGAATGACTAATGTAGTAGGAATGATTATGATCTTTCTATTTCATGCCCGATGCCGATTGGGGTCGTTTAGGGTCGGGTGTGACAAAGTGTATGCGAGTATCAAGGAAATCAGTATCTGAATGGTACTACAGTTGATTAATTAAAGTGTGGCTTTAGGGGGGGGAAACAAAAGAAAAATAAGCCAAGTGTGAATGATGTGGACATCCTAACTAAGATCACTGATCACAGGTGCTCTGGCGGATCCCCAAGACATCAGGCTCATGAAGGTTGTACCTAGGAGGGCGGATCCCCAGGACAAGCCAGCGGGGCGAATCTAGGAGTACGCAAGGAGGCGTATCAACATCCACCCTAGGCGGATCTCTCGGACTACTTGCTCCCGAAGTAATTCACCAACAACCCTGACAATCCGTACCTGTACCATTGTACCGATTGTCGGGGCGTATCACCCATTTTACCCTTCATTCGATACCCTGAATGTAACCCTAGTAGGGGTAATCTTTGTCTTTTGTCATTATTAGGGGGGAGTATTTAAACCCTCATTTTGTAAGAATGACGGCAACTTTTATCAATCAACTCTTTCTCTTTGAGAATTCAAGGTTTAATACCTTTTTATCTTGGGATTCACTCCTTCTAGTTTAGCTAGAGAAGAACATCTTTGTGGGTTTACGATTAAAACCTTCATTATCGCTTTCAATCTGTATCAGTTGGTATCAGAGACGATCGTTTCTTGACCCGAAACTTCTTTTGGCAATGGTTCAACCCCGACAACCGCAAGACTCCATGGAAACCAGTGACCGGAGGTATGAGGAGCTGAGGGAGCACCTCGCGGAGCAGATCCAAGCCAGCCATGAACGGCAGAGGCAAACCGATCAACGGTTCCTGGAGCTAACCACCTCCTTAGAAAACTTCAAGCTGGAGGTTCTGGCGTTAATCCGACCAACCGCGGGAGGATCGACCCAGAGAAAGGAAGGAGCCCTTGAACAACCGCTTCCACAAATGGGTCCTAGGGATCCTGAGGTAAGAAGACCCAACTTTGTCATTGTGCATAACGCTGATAGTGATAGTGATGACTTTGAGGGTATCGGAAATGATGATACCGTTAGAACTATGAGGGATGTTGGACCTGTTGACAACCGACGTGTGGAGGTTGCTAGGGGATACCCAGGTCTAGGGAACTTTGATAGAGATGATGCCTTTAAGCTAAAAATAGACTTACCGTCTTTTGGAGGCGAACTGGATATAGAGGGGTTCTTAGACTGGCTATCGGAAGTGGAACGTTTCTTTGAGTATGCTGGGATTCCTGATGAGAGGAAAGTAAGGCTGGTGGCGTATCGCCTGAAGGGTGGCGCATCAGTTTGGTGGGATCAGATGAGGGAAGAGAGAAGAAGAGGGGGCAGAGATCCGATTCGATTTTGGCTACGGATGAAGGCGATGTTGAGGGAGCGGTTCTTACCGCCGGATTATGAGCAGTATATTTACAGCTCCTACAGGGGATGCTCTCAAGGGACCCAAAGTGTCAATGAGTATACCTCAGAGTTCTTGAGGCTATCAGCAAGGGCCAACTTGTCTGAAACTGAAAGCCAAAAGACCTCTAGGTATCTAGAAGGGTTGAGATACAACATCCAGGATCGTATTGGCACACAGATGGTGGTTCGAGTACAAGATGCTAGGAATTTAGCCCTCAAGGCTGAATCCCAACTGACCGGGAGATCCAGGAGATCCGCCACTACTGAGTATACGCCTGGAGGAAGAGATCACGTGAGGTCTTATGATAAAGGCAAGCAAGTGGCGAGTGCCAGTGGGGCCAAGGTTAACAGTGTGGGAAGGGGATCTGTTGGAGATACTAGGACATACAAGGAAGCACCTATACCACCTAAGAGCAACAATCCGTATGCGAGGCCAGCACCTTTCAAATGTTTTCGGTGCAATGAACCAGGCCATAGATCCAACGAATGTCCTAGGAGGAAGAGCGCCAACATGGTAGAGAGATATGAGGATGACTATTACGAAGGGGATGAAGTATTCTGCAAACCCTTAGGAGAAGATGATGATGAGGCGGATGAAGAGAGATACGCCATTCATGTGGTACGGCGTTTGTTAGTCTCTAGTCGGGTAGAGGGGGATCAGAGGCACCGCTTATTCAGGACCCGCTGTCTTGTGAAAGGTGGGCGATGCAATGTGATAATAGATAGCGGGAGCCAAGAGAACATTGTAAGCAGCAGCGCCGTTCAGAAGTTCGGGTTGTTGGCGGAGGCGCATCCCGACCCTTATAGAGTGGGATGGATCAAAAACGTGGGTGAGCTTAGGGTGACCCAGAGATGCAGGGTACCTATTGTGATTGGTGATTACAGTGATGAAGTCTGTTGTGATGTGGTCGATATGGATGCCTGCCACCTATTGTTGGGCCGGCCCTGGCAGTTTGATAATGATGCCACCCATGCCGGAAGAGAGAACACTTACTGATTTGTGAAGAATGGGGTGAAGTTCGTCCTTACGCCAATGATGAGAGAGCCAAAGGCCGACGAGAAGTCTACCTTGGTAGTCTGTCCTACACACAAATCGTTTGTCAGCGAATGTGAAGAGAGCCAGATGGTGTATGTGGTAATGGTTAAGGCGAATCACGAATCCGCCCAAAGGGATGAAAGGGAGATGCCGAATGAAGTGACCCGCCTACTTGGCGAATATCAGGATCTGTTCCCTAACGAACTGCCAAGTGGGTTACCACCTTTGAGGGACATCCAACATCATATTGATCTTGTGCCCGGGGCTAGTTTGCCATGCCTTCCACATTATCGAATGAGCCCAAAGGAGAATGACATCATGAGACAGAAAGTGGAGGAACTCATCGAGATGGGATACGTTAGGGAGAGTATGAGTCCTTGCGCCATTCCAGCTTTACTTACACCAAAGTAGGATGGATCTTGGCGGATGTGTGTTGATAGTAGGGATATTAACAAGATCACCATCAAGTACAAATTCCCGATTCCAAGGTTGGATGACATGCTGGACCAACTTGGCGGATCTCGAGTCTTCTCCAAGATTGATCTCAGGAGTGGTTATCATCAGATACGAATCCGATCTGGGGATGAGTGGAAGACCGCTTTCAAGACGAGAGATGGATTGTATGAATGGCTAGTTATGCCATTTGGGATGACCAACGCCCCCAATACCTTTATGAGGCTGATGAATCAAGTGCTTCGCCCAGTGATTGGAAAATTTGTAGTTGTGTATTTTGATGACATCCTGATTCATAGTGAGACCTTGGCGGAGCATGTGGAGCACTTACGAATAGTGTTTGAACTATTAAGGAAACACCAGCTATACGCCAACACTAAGAAGTGTGATTTCGTCATGGGAAGTCTGGTTTTCCTCGGGTTCGTGGTTAGTGGCGATGGGGTCCAAGTTGATGGGGAGAAGGTAAGAGCCATCCGAGAATGGCCCACTCCGAGGAACGTGGGGGATATCAGGAGTTTTCATGGGCTAGCAATGTTTTATCGCCGATTCATTAAGAACTTCAGTTCCATAGTGGCCCCGTTGATGGAATGTTTGAAAAAAGGAAAGGGGTTCGAGTGGGCGGACGCCCAAGAAGAGAGCTTCGCCTTGATCAAGGAAAAGCTGAGTACAGCGCCAGTGCTGGCGTATCCCGATTTTGATAAACTGTTTGAAGTTGAGTGTGATGCCAGTGGAATTGGAATTGGTGGTGTCTTGATGCAAGAAAAGAGGCCCATTGCATACTTCAGTGAGAAGCTCTGTGAAGCACGGCAAAAGTGGGCAACGTATGATCAAGAGTTTTATGCTGTAGTGAGGGCGTTGAAAGTATGGGAGCATTACTTGGTGGGAAAAGAATTCATCCTCTACACTGACCATCAAGCTCTCAAGTACCTGGGAAGTCAGAAGCAACTTCGAAGCTCCATGCATGTCCGGTGGTCCGCCTTCATAGATAAGTTCCCCTATAAGCTTATCCATAAGGCTGGAAAACAGAACAAGGTGGCGGACGCCTTGAGTAGAAGGGTATCGCTAATAAAGGCAGTCAACCTCGAGACCGATTGTTTTGAACACATCCGAGGGGAATATGCGGCGGATCCTGATTTTGGTAGTGTCTGGGAAAAGTGTAAGAACCAGCATGGGGATGGAGCGTATCACCTAATGGATGAGTATCTCATGAGGGGCAACCAGCTTTGCTTACCTTGCACCTCCATTCGCGAGAAGGTTGTTCGGGATCTACATGGCGGATCCCTTGGAGGGAATTTTGGGCGAGACAAGACTTATGAAGCAGTGAGTTCCCGTTATTTCTAGCCTAAGATGAGGAGAGATGTTGCCTACTTAGTAGAGCGATGCTATATCTGCCAGTCCACCAAGGGACGCACTACAAATGTTGGCTTGCTACTACCTTTACCTGTGCCAGAAACCATCTGGGAGGATCTGTCCATGGACTTTGTCCTAGGGTTACCCAGAACTCAGAGGGGCATGGATTCCATCTTTGTCGTGGTTGATCGGTTTTCAAAGATGGCTCACTTCATACCATGTCGCAAGACTAATGATGCTTCGGCAACAGCGAAGCTATTCTTCAAAGAGATTGTAAGGCTACATGGCGTACCTAAGAGCATTGTCTCGGATCGTGATACGAAGTTCCTCAGTCATTTCTGGCAGACGTTGTGGGCTTTGTTTGACATGTCTCTGAAATTTAGCACCACCGCCCACCCTCAAACAGACGGACAGACAGAAGTGGTCAATAGAACTTTGGGAAACTTAATGCGCAGCAAATGTAAGGATAAGCCCAGGATGTGGGATGTGGTTTTAGCCCAAGCTGAGTTCGCCTACAACGGCTCTGTCCATTCGGGAACCGGGAGATCTCCATTTGAAGTGGTATACACAAAGACCCCGAATCACGTCCTTGATATAGCCCATCTTCCCAAAGGAAATGTGACCGCCAACCAGCTGGCCAAGGATTATATACAGATGCACCAAGAGGTGAAAGAGACTCTTGAGGAGAGAAATCAGAAGTTAAAGACCAAGGCGGATGAACACCGCAGGGACCTACAGTTTGAAGTCGGGGATGAGGTTATGGTATACTTGGGCAAAGAGAGACTCGCCAACGCCGCCAGTAGCAAGCTTCGGCCTAGGAAATACGGGCCATATAAGATCACCAAGAAGGTCAATGCCAATGCCTATCATATAGCATTGCCGAACTGGCTTGGTAAAATCTCACCAGCATTCAACATCCGTGACCTTAGCCCATGGAAGTCGGATGGTCCTTTGGAGTTCAGACAGGGCAAATTAGTGCCGAGTTCTTTTAAAGAAGGAGAGAATGATGCGGACATCCTAACTAAGATCACTGATCACAGGCGCTCTGGCGGATCCCCAAGACATCAGGCTCACGAAGGTTGTACCTAGGAGGGCGGATCCCCAGGACAAGCCAGCGGGGCGAATCTAGGAGTACGCAAGGAGGCGTATCAACATCCACCCTGGGCGGATCTCTCGGACTACTTGCTCCCGAAGTAATTCACCAACAACCCTGACAATCTGTACCTGTACCATTGTACCGATTATCGGGGCATATCACCCATTTTACCCTTCATTCGATACCCTGAATGTAACCCTAGTAGGGGTAATCTTTGTCTTTTGTCATTATTAGGGGGGAATATTTAAACCCTCATTTTGTAAGAATGACGGCAACTTTTATCAATCAACTCTTTCTCTTTGAGAATTCAAGGTTTAATACCTTTTTATCTTGGGATTCACTCCTTCTAGTTTAGCTAGAGAAGAACATCTTTGTGGGTTTACGATTAAAACCTTCATTATCGCTTTCAATCTGTATCAGTGAAAGAGTGGTCGAACGCTTGTGGTTGACAGGGGATCAGCCTTAGAAATCTAGGTTGTTCGTCTAGAAACTCCAGAAAATAAACAAATCTGCACAATGCCTGGACCAAAACACGACTAAACACGATATTTTATATACCCCTCAATTTATTACCTTTGAAGTATGCCTCTAGAGTGTATACGAGCCAGATGAAGTGTTCCTCCACTCGAAATTTTGTCAATAACCCCTTGTAACACCCAAAAGCTCTAAATCAAGTTACTTTCTTTAAATTTCTCCATGGATCCAACCCAAAGCAACTTCCCAATCGATTCAAGATTTTTACAACCCTAAATAAACCTCTTTAGCTCACTGTCTTAAGCTCTTAAATGTGAAATTTCACTTAAAAACTAAAGCTTTAAGCTTTCTCTCACTAAAAACCCTTTCTTTAGAATGGTATTACACTTTCTCTCTAATTCTCAGCTTTGGATACAATGTGCTCCAAAACTTTCTCCCTTTAAAATAAACCCTAACACCTTTTTTTATTGAGCTTTTGGACGCCCTAATCATTGAATTGGAATGCATTTTTTGTGTGAGAAATGAGGATGGGGTCACGAAATCCTAGCCATTAAGAAACATAGGTTATCGACCTTTTTTTAGAGACGATCAACCTTGTCGTTGGCCTTATTAATGTTTTTATTTAGTTAAACTTATTAATGATGAAACCATATAATAACGTAAATTTATCCATAAACACACTATTAAAAACTTTAAAAGTGATGGATTGCACTTTTATAATAATCCTTATTAAGCAACTATAGAAGAAAAGAATAGGTTAATTAAATAATAAAAATAATGTTTGAAGCAAGAATAGAACAAAAAATGTGAAGAAAACAAAGAAAATTCTCATACAAAAAATGTTTAAGGTTTGAACCACAAACTCCATAACTCCTAGTTGAGAATCGACTTCTATAGAAAGGTAGCCGATAATTATTCCTTGCAAGATGAGCAATATGATATCATGCAGATTGACATTATAATTACCAATACTTTGAATAAAAAAGAACTTAACCAAAGGTAATACCATTAAATAGAAAGAAAAGAAAAAATATAAATAAAAAAACTTTTAAAGAAGAAAAAAGAAGTACTAACCTTCAATTTATATTCATAGCAACTTTCAATGTATGGTTCGAATTGGAGATAAGAAGAAGCAGAATGAAAAATTAATGTCTTAAGATAATGAAACCTATTAAATATTTTATGGGAAAAATGCATCTACGAAAATTAGATATTTAAGGAAAATATTTATGCAATTACTACTATGAAATGAGTGTAATCAATCCAATAAAAAGTTATAATCTTTTGGAGAATGAAACCGATAAATGGATAATTATCTCTGTGACTGATGATCTGTATGAATATATATCATCATTATAATTCAATTTCAGCAAGATTTTGATTTTGATTGTAAATAACTATATCTAACATTTGTCTTCTCACAAATTTTCATTGCAAACACATGTTTCACCTAATCGACTCTCACTTTCGAAACTTACTCACTGTTACCTTTTAATCCTTTCTTTCTCTTTCAGTATCCCATTTATAGCTATTTGAATGATAAAATAGCTTTTCAAAATGAGAGATCTTTAAATAAAATAAAAGGTTAGGAAAAAAAATATCGCACAAATTCTTAGTTACAATAAAATAAGACAACTTGAGAAAAGACAAATCTTACCAAAAAAATAAGGAATAACACATTAATTTACCCATCAAATCCCAAAGAATTAAAACAACTTACCAAAATTAATAGGAAGATAATAGATACCATTTTTTATGAATGAAAAGGAAAATGGAAAGTGGAATATAAAGGGTGAAGAAATTGGTATAGGGAGATTAAAGGTTAGGGAGAAAGACTTTTACAACTCAATTAATGATTAATTATGACGTTTATAAAGTTTGTTGACAGAGATAATGTAAACTCATCTATTCTCAATTACTTCTAGTATTTATAATATTCATATAGTATTTATGAGAATGTATTACAATATTTATGCTATTCATATAATATTTATGATAACTAGACTTGTTCACGGGTCCGGGTACCCATCCAGCCCGTGTCTCCTGGACCGAGCTTGGACATAAAAATTTATCTTTAGATCCAGTCTGGGCCAGGTCCGCTAAAGCCCACCTCTTTTTTGGACGAGTTTGGGACTTATAAAAATAGCACGGGTCAGACCGGGCCGGGCCGCCTATTAATATTAATTAATAAATTTATATATTAATATTTATTTTTAAGTATAAATTTAATTTTTTATTATTAAAAATTATACATATATATTTAGTTGGGCTTGGGATTTGATTTTTGAGCCGAGCCCGTCTAAATTAACAGCGGGCCCGGCTAGGCTGTGCTTGGGCTAGGCATTCTTAAACAAAAGCCCGCTGGGCTCGACCCATGAACATGTCTAATGATAACAGAGATAATATAAACTCATTTATTCTCTTTAATCTTACGGTGCCAACTAAGCTAAAAATGCTATAAAACACTTCTTGTAAACTCTCTCTACTTCCACTATTATATATAGTATAGATTTGGTCGTCATATCTCATTCATTTATTGTCTCTTGATATAATTATGGTATACAGTGTCATACCACTTTTAGAATCAAATTATAATCATTTATTTTAAATTTTTATTCATGGATTTGATACTTTTCCCAATAAAAATCAGAATTGTTGTTAATTTGATCTTGAGTTTTACAAAACTGCAGCTACATATCGTATATTCTTGCTTAGTTGATTTACCATTAAATCAAACATATAAACATTGTAAAAAAATCTCTTCATGTTAGTATTGATTTATACGAATAAACGTGATGCATGTATTCTATAAAATTTTTAATACAAAATATGAGTATTTTATTGTTATAAATATATTTATTTTTATGTGTACTTTTTATTTTTTATATATTATATTAAAAAAAGTGTTAAAAAAGAATAAGATTTTTTATAACAATTCAGATATTATTATTAAAAAAATAATAAATATTACAATAATATAATATACTAATAAATAATCGATTATCAAATAATTAAATATGTTATATAATCGTGTAATACGAGGGTCTTCGATTAGTATATATATAAACAAGATTAGTATATATATAAACAACGTACAAATTATATATATTTAATTAGAAACTAATTGATCTATATCTTATTTAACAAAATATAATTGATGATTATGTTAATTGAACCCCAAGTTTCTAGGCTTATCCTGGGCTTGAATTTAATCCAATTAAATCAGCTTATAATTCATACCTTTTCTATAATCAATAGCTCCAGAATTAATATAATTGTTATATTCATTCCGAGCTTATTTTAACTTGATTTGGTCAAACTTGTAAATGTGCGATCATGTAGGCTCATTCAATTTTGGTAATGAACTCGAATCCGTCATTCAGTTCACAAATCATAAGCGATATCTAGCAAAACACTATGAATATCCAGATTGAATGAAACCTTGTACCAACGTAACAAGAACCTAATAACAACCTTATATGTTCCAGTGCTAATGGATCTCAATGTTTATCACAAAGCATGGTCATGTCACCTTCATATATTGATAATGCATCTCTTGATTCCCGGTGAACTGATAAGTTTCAAAGGAGCAAAGATCATCCTGTCTCTTTTGGGTATAGTTGTACACTTCTTAGTTTCATCAATCAAGTGGTCAGTGATATCCTCTCTTACGTAAGAGAGCACTAAAACCCCCTCTCACTTCACTCATGGTCCCTCAGCATGATTCAGAACATACATGGCTATCTCATACTTAGCACTAATTTACTGGCCCGTTAGGCGATAACAAAAATATGATGTGTCTCATCTAGACCCAATAGCGATTTCAGATCTAAGGAATTCACTATAAGTGTTACATGAGATACACCTACATGACTATGTGGTGTTTTCATAATCGGATCAGTCTAGTGCTTACTATTTCATAAGCCCTTATGCCTTGGTCTGACATCCCAAGTCTCTGACTGGTAAACACCATCATAGTCAAGGAACATACTAATCTTTTGTTCACTATCATTATTGAATCCGCATGGTTTCACTTATCCGAGTCCTCAACCCTCCAAACATGTGTAGATCATTATATTTGGATAATTCATAAAGCTAATTTTGCACAAGATAAAATGAATTAAATAGATTATTCCATTTATTAATAATAATAATCAGTTTTACAACATCTAATCTTGCATATCTTATAAAAAAAAGGACTATGACATACACTAACACAGTCCGCTACGCGGACTGCTCGGCGTTTCGGTTTTCGAGAATTTTTGTTTTAAAAAAATTCCATGAAAAGTCCCTGGATGGAATGTTCATTGAAACGATGCAGTCTGACTGTCTAAAAGGTAATAGTCTCTTAGACGAGACTGTTTTGAAAATAATTATTATTATCTATTTTGGAAATATAAAATATAATTAGACTGTTTTAATTAAAATATATTAGTATATATATATATATATATATATATATATATATATATATATATATATATATAAATGTTTTATTTTATTTTTTTTTTGGTAAGAAGGGAAGAAAAAAAACAAACAAACAAACAAAAACCTAACCCGGGATCAGTCTAGGAAGACTGACCCCAATCCTATCCTCAAGAAGAGAAGGTAACAGAAAAGAAGGAGGAACGGAAAGGGTAGAAACACCTAACATCCCCCCATGCCCAGCAGCTACCAAGCGATCCGCCACGCGGTTTTGCTCCCTATAAATATGGGAGAAGGTAAGAGAATCGAAGGCAGGACGAAGCCTCAAGATGGCTTTAATGAGATTCTGACTCTTAAGACAAACAGCCTGTCTATCCGAAATCCTGTTGATAGCCTCCAAATTGTCAGACTCCACCGAAAGTCTTTTAACACCCATGCGAATGGCGAGTTTAATTCCAGACAAGGTCCCTCAGAGCTCTGCAGTAAAGGAGGAGCCCGTACCTAAGTTATGGGTAAACCCAGCCAGCCAGGCGCCACCAGCATCCCGAAGAACTCCACCAGCAGCAATTCTGCCATTACTAAGGCAGCTGCCATTATTGGATAATATAAAATTTATATGTAAATTATATGTAAATGTATAAATTGTGAAAATATATTATGGATAATATATTTATACCTACACATATAGATTTATATGTAATTTTGATTTATGCAAAATATTGGATATTGTATGTAAATCAAATTTTGTAAAATTGGATTTTGCAAATATATAAAATTATAAGTTAGTATCTCGATCACAGTATAAATAGAGTAAGCAGAACTCAAACTACACTGCTCCATTCATTCATGAAGCTTACATCTTAGTTTTGATTTACCATTGTGTTCATTCTCAAGTCTTCCTTCAAAGTGACTTAGGCATTGGAGCGGGCAGCCGGACAACGGTCCCTCTTTGACCTTGTTTCTGTCCAATTGCAGGTTTACAAGTGAACTTACATGATTCAACCATATTAGCAGGTAACCTTTCATTGTAAAGCCGGAGAATGACACCCCCCATTTGACCTTGTTTCTGTCCAATTGCAGGTTTACAAGTGGACTTATATGATTCAACCATGTTCTAAGAAATAATAATTCTTAATTTCTTTAGTTTTGAGGTCATTTAAGGTGGTGTTTGATAAAATGAAAAATTAAGTGTTGAAAAAATAAACATTGAATTTTAAGTGTTGAAAATATTAAATGATATAACTGTTTGATAAATACAAAACAATAAGTACTGAATATAAAAGTATTAATTAATAATGTTAAACTTAAAATTTTAGTTGAATTATTCAGTTATTTGAAAAATTAAAATTTTTAAACAAATTTGAAATAAATAAATGTTGAACTTATTAAATTAAGTGCTTTCTTGGGTTATCAAGCAAGCACAAGTGTTGTTTGATTAAAAAAAGATAAAATAATAATCTAATTGTGGATCCAAAAAAACAGATTTCAGGTGGGTTGTGCTGGACAGGTCCACCCATTATCATGAGTCTATTAGCCAGGAACTGTCGTGGACTGGGCAACCCACGAGCAATTGACATTTTAATGGATCTTGTCCAAAATTACAAACCATTTATTATTTTTCGTTCTCGTATTGCTGGAAACTTTTCGGTTAAGGAAGGTGAAGCTATTGGTATTCGAAAGGCTCTTATGTGGATCAAACTCAAGGGTTTGGGTGGTTTGGAAGTGTGATTAGATGCGTTGTCAGTGGTGGAATATATTCATCAATCATACTTTCGTTCTTCTTATGGTTCTATTATAAACTATTATAAAAGTCTTATTTCTAGTATCAATGATATTCCTGTCAGATTTATAGGTCATTCTGCAAAAGGGGTGGCTCATGTTTTAGCTAGGTCTTCTCATTCATTGTCGGAGCTTGAGGAGTAGGGTACTGTTCCTCCAGATTTTATTTTACATTCATTGTATGTTGATTCTGTTTAATGAAACTTATTTTTGTTCAAAAAAAATTAATGATTGTTTAAAGATAAAATTTTAAAAATTATGATCCGAAAAATCGAAAATAGTAGTTTAATGAAAAATGTGGTTCTAATCCACTTTAATTCTTGGACTTTTATATTTTGAGAATGTTATCTATCATTTTGACTTGGTCAACAAAAAAAATTATCATTATATTAGTAAAATGTAAAATCCAAGAGTCATACATTTTCGACGTCTAAGAGCTATAATAAAAGTATGTGCAAAGTTTAAAGACCATAAATATAATTTACCAAAAAATATACAAAAACATCTTGTGCCCACAATATTTTTGCTCTGGTGTAGATCACGAGACAATCTTTTTGAACTTAAAAAAAAAAGTGTGTTACTAAACCCAGCCACTAATTTATACTTCTAGTCCCGTGAATAGACCGAACTACCATTCGCACTAAATTTGAAAAAACTCAAAACCTCTCAAGAACCCTATACGATTTTTGCTCAAATCCGGACAAATTAGTGAACCGAATCATGGATGGTGACAGAAACAGTAAAGGAAAAGCTAAAGTGGTAAGATTTACCGTTTTATTTCGTTGATTTTTACATCGAACTGAAATCTGTGGGGGTTTTTTTGTATGCGCCGGAATCGCAGTCGGGCGTATGAGAATCACGCTCGACCTGCGGTTCGGGCGTATGAGTATCACACCCGACCAGTGGTGCGGGCATGATAGCCACATGCCCGCACCAATGGTATAGCGTGATACGCATACGCCCGAACTGCAGATCGGGCGTGATTCTCATACGCCCGCACCACTGATCGGGCGTGATGTTCATACGCCCGACCAGTGGTTCGGGCGTGATTCCCTTACGCCCAGTATATTTTTTTTATAAAAATTTACATTATTTAAAATTTTAGTAATTTAGTGTAATTTTATAATTTTAGTTTAATTTTAGTATAAATTTAGTATAGTATTAGCATAATTTTTACAATTTTATTAATTTAGGGTAATTTTATAAATTTAGTATAAATTTAGTATAAATTTAGTATAACTTTAGTATAATTTATTATAATTTTATAATTATAGTATAATTATAATTATTTACAATTATATTAATTTAGTAGTATTTTAGCATAATTTTATAAATTTAATATAATTTACATTATTTACAATTTTATTAATTTAGTGTAATTTTTTTTGTAGACGGAGCGGCCTACTAGGGGTGGGAAATCCATCCCGTCATCTGCTCGTCGTCTAGATATGGACGGCGAGGATGATACACCACGTCATACGAGATTGCGTGGTATTGATATATCCGGTCGTAGGCGTAGAGGGGCTGCGACGGACCAGTTGAGGAGGGGACCGATTGTGGAGCAGCCCGATATTGATGGATCGGAGGGGGCGACAGATTTTGATGACAGAGAGCCTGATAGCGATACTTTTGAGGACTACCTGGATGTGGCAGCCCGGACAGTGCGACAGTCTGCAGTTGCACATGATCGCGAGGTTGAGGATAGCGATGAGCAGCCGACCCCGGGGAGACAGTCGACCCAGCGCGTAGGAGGTCGTTTTGCGAGTACATGTATTTTTTATAATTTTAGTATAATTTTAGTACAATTTTAGTATATTAGTATATTTTATAATTTTAGTATAATTTTAGTATATTTTAGTATAATTTTAGTATATTTTAGTATAATTTAGTATTTTAGTATATTTTAGTATTTTAGTATAATTTAGTATTTTAGTATTTTAGTATAACTTAGTATAATTTTAGTATATTTTAGTATAATTTTAGTATATTTTAGTATAATTTTATAACTTTCAGGGACAAGCAAACGTCCCAAAGCTAGTGAGGACGAGAGCTGGCTAGTTACTGCACCAGTGGATGGTGGCCGCGTTGATGGTTCCGTGATTCCTAGTTTTCTAGGACATGTTGCCTCACGGATGTTGGGAGGAGAGATTCGGTCGTTTCTGACATGCTACAACAGATCATCAGCATGCCAAGATTTGTGTCAGTGGTTTTCTGGTGCGTCACCCGAGGTAAGAATAATATAGTGTGTCAACATTTATTGTAATTTGTATTTTTAACTATAAACATAAAAAACATTCAGTAATTGTATAAATTGTATATGTGTCATTTTACAGCTGAGGGAGATGATCGAGAAGACTGGTTTGTCTCACCTTCCACATGCCATGTTTAAGAACCTCGACACTCCGCTGTTGACTGCGTTCGTGGAGCGGTGGCAGCCCGATACGAAATCCTTCCACATGCCGTTCGGGGAGATGACTATCCAACTGCATGATGTGTGGCAGATTCTTCGGATCCCGATCGACGGTTCGATGGTGTCCGAGTCTCCCCCTACTGACGGGCTTCATGCCATGTGCATGATGATGTTTGGGGTGAGTCAGGCTGAGCTTCTGTTGCCGGGTCGACATTTATGGGGTGGTGGAGGTGTATTTGTTGGGGTTGTACACGGGTTTGTCACCGAGGGTAGGGATGACGCTACTCGGGCCACAGCGTGGATGTGGCTTATGCTTGGATCCATCTTGCTGAGGTTTACAGCGGTGTCAGTGGGGCAGCTGGACTATCATGGGGGTCTGCTACACTTGCCATGTTGTACCGGCAGCTGGGGATAGCGAGCAGAGGAGACTGTTCAGGTATATGCGGATGTTTGACCCTACTGCAGGCGTGGATATACGAGTATTTTCTGGTGTTCCGGCCGCATAGAGGAGCTCACTTGATCGCAGCTGACCATGCCCGTGCACTGAGATGGGAGGTCGGGGTACCAGGCAAGACGACCGCCCGACTAGATACCATACGCGGGCAGCTGGACCGTATGACGGCGGCAGAGGTATTTTACAAAATTTTAGAATTAATTTAAGTATTATTTATAATATATTATTATTTTTTATTGAGTATTATTTTTTCCAGGTGACGTGGTTGCCTTATGGTCCTGTCCCCGATGATGATCGGCTTCGAGTGTCCTACGCCGGTTGGATACGGTGTAGAGACATCGTCGAGCCGTATATGCCCGATCGAGCGCTGCGACGGGTCGAATATACTCAGCCTATCCCAGCTGAGCGTATTAGACCTGATAAAGCAGTACGACCATGGAGATCTATAGCGTATAAGCTCACGCATTCCTTAGTCACAGTTGAGGATACCTGGCGGAGATTTCCATCGGCTCGGGGCATTGATCGGAGGAGATGCCGACCAGTTGGATACGATCCCACTGCCTGTGATCCTGCTTATATGGACTGGTATAGGCGATATTCGCATCCTCATCTCCTTCATGCACCACAGGCTGGACCGGTACAGCATGCTCGCGCCAACAGCGAATTTGTAAGTTTATTATTATTTAGTATTAGTTTATATGTGTTTAATTTTTAATATTTATTTATTTATTTATTTTGCAGTGGGTTAGCTGGTTGTGGCTTGTCACCAAACTATCGGCTACCCACCGATCTGACGAGGATGCTCTACGCATTAAGAGGGAGATGGATGAGTTTATGGATGCAAGGCGTCGGGCGAGCTGAATTTTTGTTGTAGAAATTCATACATTTTAACACTTTTGATATTATATTTACTCTTTTACGTTTATAAATGTTTATGTTTATTAATGTTTATTTTAATTTTTATGTTTTTAAATTTTATTTGTTAAAGGGTAATACGAGTTAAAATGCCATAATATTTATTAATTAACTTATATTATTTTTACTGATTTTAGAACTAAATTGTATGATATTTTTAGGTTTTAAGTACAATTCTGTAGTTACGGGTTTAACGGCCTATTTACGGGTTTAACGAACTATTTACGGGGTTAAAAAGCTATTTTTTTTGCCAATCTGACACGCGGGCGTGTGGCTATCACGCCTCACCGCGTGGTCGGACGTGACAGCCACCTGCCCGACATTGCGGTGAGGCGTGGGGCTATCACGCCCGACCACACGGTGAGGCGTGATATCTATACGCCCGACCGCACGGTGAGGCGTGATGGCCACACACCCGCGTGTCGGATTGGCAAAAAAAAAAAACAGAAATTCCCTTCCCCAAAACCCATGAAAGGGCAATTTCGTCCTTTCACGGGGCTAGGGGTGGGAATTTGGGGCTGGGTTTAACAACACCCAAAAAAAATTGTGTACACATCTTTAAACTGCTGCTACTCATATAAGTGATAATATAACACACAAATGAAGTTGAAATAACGAGATTCATGAGAGCATAGAACATTTCGTTAATAATGACTGAAAATTGATGCAACTTTCAAATGTTAAATGTAAAATTGGCCCAACTTGCAAAAGTTAGAGTAAAATTATACCATTTTGAACGTTAAGAGTAAAATTACTCTTGATGGACAACATTAAAGGTATTTTTGTATCCTATCCTTTTTATATGTCCTTTGTTTGCTAACTTTATAAAACACATACCTTTTTGCAAGAAAAGTTACAACATTTCTCTATTTGCGCATCAATAAAACGACATGGGTTTTGTTTATACTTTTCCCCTTGTTCTTTATGGAACCCATAAAAAAAAGCTTGTGTTTTAGACTAGAATGAAGACTGTGTCCATGCCTGAAAGAAGTTTGATCCTCTACCAAAAACAAGTGAAAGAAACTTGTAGAATTAAAGTCTCTTTCTGTTATCAAAGAATGGTTTTAAGTGCATCTTTGATGTATGGATATTTGAATTGGAAACCCAACTCCTTAGCTCTTGTAGGAATCACCTTTTGTCCATCCAAAACCTGTTTTCATCTTCATAATCAATATTCAATAAGCTAACATCTATCTATCATCAGAACAAACTTCTAACTTCTTACCACTGTTGCACCTTCTCCAAGGACTGCTTTCAGAGCAAATTCCGGTACAGGTAGCCACGAGGGTCGGCCAAGGACATTTCCGAGTTTATCACACATTTCTGACAATCGAACCGGATTTGGTGCTGTTCCATTTATAACTCCTGCACATCCAAACATTGAAATTAAGGTTTCACTGTAAGTCCAAGGCTTCTATTTAAGTCCATGCCATGCTAATTTTTCCTTCATAAATGAAGAGGGAAAGTACCTTTGTAAGATGGATTTAATAAAGCTTCATAAATTAGGTTCACAATGTCATCCAAGTGAATCCAGGAAAACCTGCAGAATTACAAGAACATCAGGAAGATCTTTAACATGATGGGGACACACTAGTTAGATCCTGCAAACTTATTAACCTCTTTGAAAGGCTTTTAAAGTTCTGATTCTAACAATTTTGTATCAAGGACATCTCTTTAATTGGAAAACAGAATGCCAGAAAGAGAGAAAGCAAGAATGATATACCATTGTTGTCCAGAGCCTAGGGGTCCACCGGCAAACATCATGAAGAGAGGGATCATTTTGGCTGCACATAAGAAAAGATGTAAGTGTATGCATAAAGCAGCAGAGGAACAGGAACCTATCCAAGAACTACATACGTCAAATTATATATTCACTAATGTAATTCAAGAGAAATGCTTTATATAGGTGACTCAATGAACTGAATTTGCGAATGAAATATTTTGCACACAAAAGAAAAAACTGCATTTTGAAGAATTTGCAACTATATTTCAAACATCAACATTTCAGAGTTCAAGTTGTGATACTAGAGACCTTCAGTGAAATTTTTTCAACTACAAAATCTGATACACATCTTGCCTCAATTATAAATTGAGGCAAACTTTAGTTTTTTAGTTATAATTACTAAAAACAGTTTAGTCCCCAAAAGCTTTGAGCTCATAGTAGTTGAAGAACTACAATACATATCTCGTATGTAGGAAGGACGTAAGTTCGAGTCGACATATTTGTTAATACTTATTATACAAACAACAAAATAGACAAGTCAATCCAAATTATTTTAGTAGTTTCTACTTGGCTATGAGCATTCTTTGACGAATAAAATTGGGCTTGAGCATATGATCCAGGAAATTATCCTGGATTTTACTCAGAATTTGATTATATCATGCAAAACTCTGCCAGAGTAAAAGGTCATAATGAAGAATAAATTTTGCCATCGTCACTCCATTTCAAATTGAGCACGAGGAAAGTGAAGGACTAGAATATCAATGGATATACCTAAAGCACCCCCATCTTTACCGAGAACAACACCTATCCGGATAAGAGCTACTCTTACATCCTTATTTACTTTGAGTGCTGTTCCTTCCCATTCTCTACATACCTGAAAATGTTTACTCTGTTAGGAACAGATCAAGAAGTATTGGCTAAATTTTTTTACAAACAAAATTTTCAGATTGCATTATTCATTCAACAAAACCAGAAACCAAATTATCAAACTCCGAACAAGACTTCAATGCACCAATCACCTTGGAGTTGAACATTGCCAATGTTCATCAAGAAAATATGATGTTTCTATTAATAAAATAACATTTCTGTACTTCTAGATAAATTTATGTCGCCCCTTTGTGTTTCTGTTGAAATTTACCAAATGACAGAAGGTAACAGATATTAAGACATGGTTATGAAGCTTACATAGCTAAGACGGTGACATTTCAAGATATCCATTTCAAGCATATTTCTATAGAATTTAAATGTTATAGAAATTACATGCAAATACTTGTGTTCCTTCTATTTTACCTCAGCTAAGTAGTCATTTCCAGAAGGACTGCGCTCATCAAATACTTGTGTTTCACTACTACCTGGAACGTTTAGTGGAGAAACAAAGTTAAATGAATGATGAATTATCTGGTTACCAAATTCTATAAGCTTCATAAGAACAATAAAATGTTTCATGATCTTCAGTTACACTAACTATTATAAATGATTGTACCAAAGATGATTCAAGGAACAACTTAGATTAAAATCTCCAAGTAAGAAGAAATCAACAGGGCAAAAAAACAGACACAAGGAAATGCAAATAAAACAATGAGATTTGGATAGAGTAAGGAAAGGAAAATCATGAGAAGGACGAGGCATTAGAACAAACCATAGTAACCAACAGCTGTAGCACTGACAAGCACAGTTGGCTGACTTTCTTCTGGTGAATTATTTATTAGATCTACAACCTTCAAAATCAGTTAAATTGCTGGATAAGTGAGGAATTATACACTATCGGTGCCCAAATTTGAGAGTGAGGTAAGGAAAATAAATTCTTACCTTTGAAGTGACTCCAATCCTGCTTTGCTTGATCTCTTTCTTGATCTGAAATGGTGGTAAAATTCAAATATTTCATTCTTCTGGCTTGAAAGGCAGATGAAATAAGACAAAGGAGACTTCTGGTTCCATATGAGAAAATAAATTAACCAGCTATTCATTAGATTTGCTACAGACAAATGTGCTCTTTCAGCAAATTTGCATTTTCCCTGATGTATTAAAGAAGTACATTTCGAAAACTTACTTCAAGAACTTACAATTGATTAACATCTTAGACTTTATTTGTGAATATGGGGAAACAGGTACATAAATTATCTAAGAATTTTGTCAATGTACTAACCCACACAGTCATTAGATTAGATAATGATAGACATCCATGTTATTTCAAATAAACGGCTTGCAGAGAAGTTTTTTGTGGGTAACATCATATGAGTCCAATTCAATTATGTATTGATGGCATCATGTTAACAACTCAAAACAGATTTTCAACAGATTCCAATCAACATTGAGATGCAAAAAAAATTATGCTATTGTAATTTTTAACAAGGAAATTGTTGACAATGAGCCATGTAATACAAAAGAGGACTTTTCCCTTCGTCATAAAGAGGGAAGGATAATTATTGGTTTACACCAAAGAAAGAAAAAATTTGATGATTTGTACTGCGTGAGAAAGGCTCTTGTCCAACACCCAATAAAAAAACAAATGATATATTAATGCCATATGTGAATGGTACGATAGTGCAGCACGAAACTTCTCATATTATTATAGAGGATGTGATATGGTGAAGTAAGAACTATCAAAATGAAACCCTTCTATACTAACCTCAGATGACCATCTTGTACTGATGGGCATACCAGCCAAATTTACAACAGCATTGGAACCTTCAATACTTTTACCCCAGTCCCTCTCTGCTGCAACAACGATTCTAGGGAAGTCTTTGACTACAAATCCACCATGTAAAAATATCCTTGAGAAAAAAAATTACAAGAAAACATAATATACAAATTACGATAAACAGTGCTGATGTATGAAAGGAAAAGAGAGGTAACTGATTTGTATATTTTACAAGAAAAATCTGTTTCCTTGATTGAAAATTTTGAGTTCATTTCATTGTAGGACATTAAAAGTTAGTTTTCCCCTTGTACATAACCTTTTCAACGGTGAGATTCTTAATAAAGTGTAAATTGCAAACCCAAAATGCAGAAAACTAGAAGTATTTATTACCTTCTTACCGGGAAATATTAGCTCTGCTTTAGATTTGGAACGTGTCAAGACGTGAATACAATGATTTTCTGCAACAAAGCAGATAAGAGGAACTCTAGCTTAGCCCATTTCATCCATACAAATTCATTCAATCTCAGTTTTCAGTCAATAAGATTAATCAGCTTTAAACAGCAGAATATCTAACATTTGTAAGGATCTATTTGCAGCAGCTGACAGCCAACAAAATGCAACTAAATCATGCAACATTAACTTAGGTTCAAGATGCAAATTGTTTCGGCACCAGAGTAGAAACACAAAGGTATCCACAAGAAATTTATCATAATCAAACATATGGTCGTTCAAGCTTGAACCCTAAGATATTTTTAGAAGTTATGTAAGAAAAGCTAAGCTCACCCATGAAAAATTTGAACACCCATAATTAAAAGAATGCACAAAAATAATTATGAATCTCATTAGAAGTAATTAAACATTGGAAAAAATCACAGATAAACCGTTTCATAGAAGGAAATTTAGACGAATACAGCATATTAAGTAAGTTGACAAGTACATTAGACAAAAGCTTTTGATGTTTAAATAATAAAAGCAAGGTGAAAACCTGCATGCAGTCTTTGCACCAATCTTCTACCTATAAAACCCGTAGCTCCTGTTACAGATACAGTCATCTTATTTGCCTGCATCAATTCAAAACTGACTCAAACAAAATCTTCAATGAAGAGAGCTATTATAGATGGCAATGCCAAAAAGCTATTGCATGGTACTTTACTTTTTTGAATAGAAAAGCATAAGATTTCATCCACGTTACCGACCCTTAGGGTCTGCTTGTTTTGGGGGTCAGAGGAGGTTAATTAAAGGGATGTTATTTAGCTAACCTTATTTGTAAAGGAGTTTAAACGGAGGTGAGGCTTAAATGGAGGTTAGAAAACCTTGAAATAACTCCAATTTCAGTCCCACCAAATTGGTGGGATTTCGAGGTTAACTAAATAACCTCACCTCCCCTCCAATGAACCTTGTCAAACCTTCATCCAAGCGTCTTGACGGGGAATGCATTTTCCAAAAACATCAAAATACTAGTACAATGCATTAGTATTGTTAAAACCTCTTATAAATGCAGAAGCCATATGCAAAGAAAAACCAAAACTTGAGAACTGAACAAAGTATAATAGAGGTTGTAGAGGACACCTTTTGGGTTTGATCAGAGGAGGCACAACATACACTAAGTCTTTTAACATCAAGCTTCTACAACAAAACAAACTTAAGCAATGCATAAGTAAAGAGAAATAATTAATACTTCAAATGAAAAACCTATAAAGAAAAACAGAAACAAGACTGACTGAGAAGGCTTGAGGAATGTGAAGGGAAGAAGGAGATATTGAATGAGTCCATGTTAAAGCAGTCACTTGCATTTCTTTTACTTGCCAAGATTCTTCCTTTCCAGTTTCCACTTCAAGTATCAACTAATATCTCTCTTCTGTTATCTGGGTTTTCTCCCAATTAACAGTGTAGAAGAAGAAAAATCCAGTCTTTTCGCTGATCATCGTGTTTGATTTGGAGCCACAGCAACTCAACTCCATATCCCATCACTGCAACCATCCAAAAAACCGCTAATTCGAGTAATTCTATTTTGGTTGGGCCTTCTATTGCTCATAATCTTTGACCGACCCGGAAACCCGGCCCAATGTTTTACATAACCCTCTTCTAAAAGCCTACTCCCTTTAGTTATCGGCTTTTCTGAGCGATTGTTTGAGCCCAAGTCCGGACGGGAGCAGTGATGGCGACGATGATGCAGTTGTGCGGCTCAGTAGCAAGGCGGGTGATGGTGAGCCAGCCGCCGTCACCGGCGACAATAGGTGGATTAGGAGCGGCCCCGATCTTATGTGGGAGAGGGGACAAGAGGACCAAGAAAGGGAAGAGATTTAAGGGATCGTACGGAAATTCGAGACCGAAGAAGGAGAAGATGATTGAACGTATCAAGGATAGAGTTGAGGTCCCCAGGTCCACTCCTTGGCCTCTTCCTTTCAAACTCATCTGATTTTTTTCTTTTTTGTTATCACATTTCCCGTTGCTTCTTAGTTTGTCTTGTGTACATGTCCTTCGAGGTAATCTTGAATGAATTTCATGTTTCTTGCCACTGAACTTACTTCAATTTTCTTTTCTTTTTCCGTGAAATCAATGATGAATTTCAGTCATTTGAGTATGGTTTAGAACTTTGGAAGGTTGTTCTTTTTTTAGTTCGAATTTATACTGTGCATAGTGAGCAAGCCCTTCAATCTGTATAGTCATTTCAATAAATTATAAATTGCATGTGAAGCAGCCTTTAATCTGCTTGCTGCTATCATAAGGATGTAGAGTGGTTGAAAGGTGGAAGATTAACTGGGGTGCTGCTGAAACAGAAGAGGGCAACTAATTGCTTTATTACAGACTCTACAGTTAAGTATTACAAGAAGAATGAAGTTTTGGTTCAGCTGAAAAGAGCTGTATAGGCTGGGAAAATGTAGTAAGACTATAAGAGGATGATTATAGAAGTACAACTGGATCATAATATTAGATTGAGGTATGTCCCTTGGCATCTAAATGTTACAATATGTGAGGGAATTAAAATAGTTCTTCAAGTCTCAATCCACAACTATTGGTTGCATAACATACTATTCAGGGTTTAAAATTTAACTCGAGGTTGGCAATGTGTTTATGCCTTTGTGGTGGATTTCAGACTTTTATGTGCCTCTATTGTTGTATTATATTTTCTCATTGCAAAAGAACAGTGATCGTAATGGATTTGTGAACTAGATGTAAGGAGTTGTATTGCGGAAAGGATTGCCTGCTTGTTTTAATAGTCATCAGGATGGTGAATGCGAAAAGATTTATGGTGGCTGTAATGTAGCTTAGGACTCAGGAGTAACAAGATGAGAGATAGATTAAATATGCTAAAAATGTTTTCTGGTTTCTTGTGGGATATAGCATGTCATGTAAGCAAAGGAGTTACCGCAGGAATGAGGATGAAGAGTGGTTTAACTGACAAGTTGTGATTGCAAATTTGGCATTGGTGGATCTAGTATTCTTAGCAATGGCCTTCACAGAGTGAGGGACAAAACTAAAGTCTTACAATGAAAACCTAAGGTGGGTTTGCTACAACATAGTCAGATGGTTAACGAGAAAGAGATTGATATAGTTCAGCTTCAAAACATATCAATATAGTAGGTACTAGGTAGGCTTAGAAACAGGTCTAACTTAGGATTTGTTTAATGTATATAAACATTTCATCTCATTTGCTTTTTTAGGAAGAAATATTGCAGAAGCTAATGCTTCAGAAAGCTGTATATAAACAGTATTTTGTTCAATTAAGGACCACTTGTTAGGCAGTGTTAATACTTGCAGTGAAAACCCTGGTCAATTTTGTTTTCTTTTCGGTTGTTGAAACAGTTCATGCATTTCCTGTTTTTATATTATGGTTAGAGTTAAGTCAGAGTTAGCTTATTTAGTTGCGGTGTTAGTGTTAACATGCGAAGTACCGTGTTTATTTGGAAATGAATTGTCAACAGAATTTATAAACATATCTCTTTTCTTCGAAATGGTATCAAAACCTTTTTGGCATAGAGGAAACATGCTGAGGCGAATCTTGACAATATCATAGACTTGTTAAATTATCTTGTTCTGTATTAATAGTGAGCTAAAATTCATTTCTACTATTTTATATACAATAGAACATAAACTTTGGATTCTTAGAATTTGAGAATTTTCTTTGCTACAAGAAGATATGAATTTATATACAACACTTGAATTATATGAAATCAATAGACTGAGGATAGGTAAGAAAGTAGTGAGTTGCAGTAGTAAAAAGTACATCCACATTATCATTCCTTCAATCTTGAGTAATGCAATGTCCCTCTTTTTTTCTTCTGCTGCAACTGGTCAAATAAATCTAATCCTAGCTTTGCAATTAGGCTAAGTCCGATAATAAAATAAATAGAACCGAATATAATGGTGAGCATTCCTATTGAAGTTGTCAAGAAAATATAAGTGCCATTCCCAGGTTCAGTTGCAAGCCTAACTCCTGTGTAAATTGCCCACCATAGAACCATCACTGTGATCACAATTGCAAAGATTCCAGCTATGGCTTTGGGAAGATTCCTCGTCTCCCATGCTGCCAAGCAGGCATTACAGTGAGAATTGTGGAAAGCTAATTTGAGAAGATAATAAACACTAGTATGAGCAGACTGTAGGAAAATAACAGAGACAAATGTAGAATTGAAAACACAAAGTTATTGCATTGTAATATTCTCCTGATTATGTGATTCTGAGTTGTGTGTCTTGATTCTTATAGTTCAAGGCTACTCCTATCATCTTTACACTTATTGAATGGTAGAGGTTGATCATTCTTGACACCATAGTAACTGACAATTTCTTTTCTGTTGCATCAAATTTAAAAAATACAACGAATTAGAGCATCGAAATCATGTCAAATCGATTCTATTCTAAGTGAATGAGATCATCAGTTAAGGTAGCTAACCTTTATGAATCCCAGCATCTTCTTGCAATAGGTGAGACAAATTGAGAACTAAGTCGGCCAGAATAGGAATGCCGAGTAGGAGAAACATGAAACCAAGTAACATAGTGAGAACGCCAACCCGAAACGCCCAGTTGGTGTACTTAACATGAGTGGTTGGATGTGCAGCAAGATGGAAGCCGCTGCGGATTGCCCATAAAAGCAAGAGCATAGTAATGAGAGAGACAGAAATACGTAGAATAACTCCGTTAATAGTGATGGATCTGTGAGGATTGATCTTCCTCGCCCTCACCATCTCTTCGGTAGCATCGTCCATTGTCGCGGGTGCGGAGGAAGGAGAGAATTTGTTGTTGTTGATAGAAGAAGAGTTTTATGAGAAGACATAAAATGTAAGAAATGGGAAGAGTGGAATGAATGAAGTTAGATTACATGTTGTCATGTTTATGGAATTGGAATTTGTTAATATTAAAAAAAAGTAAAGATGCGAAATAAAAGATAAGAAAGAGAGAATTGGTAAACCCGGTTCCATCTCCCTCTATATCTAGTGTGAACTAACAAACCTATAATATAGGAATCATGCCCCTTTCATTTCTACACTTCACTTCTCTCTACCTTATATTTATTTATTTGCCTCTCTTACATTCTTCATCTTTAACTATAATTCCAATGCTAGAATTTAATTTAGATATGTGTCTCTCAGAATTTTATTTATTTATTTATTTAGGTCTGATTAATCAGTTCGAGAGTTTGTTGTTCAATTATCCTTTAGGTGGTTTATTTTCCAATTAAAGCCTACTACGAACATTAGAATTTGAAATTGAGATCTCTAACTTAAGCGATTTGAATGGATTCTATTTGAGATATGATAAAATATATTAGGTGTACAAACTTTTTGTTTTTATATAAATATAGATTTGTCAATTTCTAATAAAACAATGCAATTTATGGGATACGGTTATGATTATTATTATTTTATTTATTACCTATATCAAAATTAAATATTATCTTATTTAATTTAATTATATGGAATATGTAGATTACAACAAGCACGATCCATATAAGAATCTAAGATGTTGATATTGTGAAAGATATAGACATTTATTTGTTTAAAAAACAAAAGTAAAATGGAGATCTCCTCCTCCTCCGTGGTCGTGGAATCCCAAGGATGTGCTTGCCATTTTTATTTTTATTTTTATTTTTATTTATCAAATTATAGCATTCGGCGTGTACGACAAATTTCTAGCACATAGAAGTAACATAGTTAAACAATAAATGTTTTTGATTCATCGAATCATAACTCAGATTTCTTGTTTGAAGCACCAACTTTCTTACTAATAGCTCAATTTCTAGCACCAAGTATGTGCTCTTAATGGTAGAATTACAAAATTGGGTCAAATAGGAGATCCATTTACATTTTTAATCCATTTATTCAACATACTACATATGTAGATTATGTTTATATAACTTTTTTAAAATATTCTCACCCTTTCATCTTCCCCCTTCCCCTTTCTCTTCCTTACGTGAAAACGATTGTTCTCGCAGACCTTTGATCTTCCTCTCTTTCTTTATATTTCGCAAAATCTGCACCATGTCTTTCTCTTCTTCCTCTCTTCATCTCTTAATTCTTCATCTTCCTATTCCTACAAAACGAAGCTATTGTTCTCCATCTTTCTGTTCCTGCTCGTTTCTTAGTTTCTTTCTTCTTGCGCGGATCGAATAAATTGTTATTCTACGTTATTTTCATCGTTTTTTTCCAGTTTATCATATGGTTTTTATCGAAAAATGTAAGTATATACTATTTTCTCTAGGTTTTTTTCCAGAAATTCACTTAGCGTATGCCGTTTTCGCGAATGTCTGCGAGGAGAAAGAGCCTGAAAGATGTCGATTTAACTTCGCGAAACGATAATTACGCGAAGTATGCGAGGGTAAAGTTCATGACTTTTTCCTCGCAGACTTTGCGTAATCATCTTTCGCGAAGTCAGAGCGTCACATTTCTCCTCGCAGACTTCGCAAAATCATCGTTTCGTAAAGTAAAATCATCCTCTTCCTTGCACATTTATATTCGCGAATCCTCATTTCGCGAAGCCAAATCTCTATTTTTTCTACCTAACACGATTAAATTTTTCTGAAGGTGGTTGAATACATAACATCCCGCAAGAAGACGGTGTCCTTGGATGCAGATGAGATGACTTTCCTTTTGATACAGGGAGAAATTCCCATCAAGATTGGTCACATTCACTTTAAAATGGTTTGTTTGGAGTTTATTGTGGCAATCTTGTTGTGTACCATGGGAGACATCGATCCCAAAAGGTCTGGACTTCCATTTCTTATCCCAAAAGGTCTGGACTTCCAATACAGAGAGAAATTTCCGTCTAGTTTATTGTGGCAATCTTGTTGTAAATTTTGATAATGTTATGATTTTAGTGTTGTTATTGTTGTAAACTAGTTTTTGGCCCGTGCGATACACGGATTCATCTTAACATATAAATATTAACAAAAATATAATCTAATAGTTACAATTAATGATATAAAGGTGCTATATAAATTAAATATTATTATTTTATTTTCACATTTAATATATTATATATTATATTATATTTTTTATCAGTAAAAAAGGAGGAAGTGACACCTCAGCTCTATCGTTACTGTTTTATATTATATATAGATTCCCATCAACTATGGAAGCCATCCACCTAATGAGACAATTAATGGAGCACTGTCGAAATAAGAAGAAAGACTTGCATATGGTTTTCATTGACTTGGAGAAGGTGTGTGATAAGGTACCAAGGGAAGTACTTTGGTGGGCCCTAATAAGGAAAGGCATTTCGCGGAAATATGTTGACATCATAAAGGACATGTATGAGGGAGCATGCACAAGTGTACGCACCAGTGTTGGGAAGACTGAAGAGTTCCCTATTACGATTGGAGTGCATCAAGGTTCTGCACTAAGCCCATTTCTTTTTGCCATCGTTATGGATGAACTAACGAGTTCACTTCAAGATGGTATACCATGGTGCATGTTGTTTGCAGATGATATTGTGTTGGTTGATGATACGAAAGAAGGCGTGGAGAGGAAGTTGGAACTATGGAGACAAACTATAGAATCTAGAGGCTTTAAACTGAGCCGAAGTAAGACAAAATATTTGGAGTGTAAGTTTAGCGGCGATAGGAGTAGGGAGACAAGGACAATCACACTAGATGAGAGAGTTGTTCAGGCATCGAATTGCTTTCGGTATTTAGGATCTATTATCCAAACGGATGGAGAAGTAGATGGAGATGTTGCTCATAGGATTAAATTTGGTTGGGCGAAGTGGAAGAGTGCTACGGGTTTCCTTTGTGACCCCGGTATGCCAAATAGATTGAAGGGAAAATTCTATCGCACGGCAATCAGACCAGCACTGTTATATGGTACGGAGTGTTGGGCAGTGAAACACAGTCACACTCATAAGATGTCGGTGGCGGAGATGCGTATGTTGAGATGGATGTGTGGTCATACGAGAAAGGATCGGGTGAGTAATGAAATAATTAGGACAAAAGTAGGGGTTACATCTATTGAGAATAAAATGAGGGAAAACCGACTAAGGTGGTTTGGTCATGTAAGACGAAGAGCGCTTGATGCGCCGGTTAGGAGGACTGAAGAGTGGCAAAGGGATGTAGTGGTGAGGGGTAGGGGAAGACCTAAGGAAACTTGGAGGAGGGTGATCGAGAGTGATATGAGTTTATTGGGGATTGAGGAAAATATGGCAGTGGATAGGAAAGAGCGGAGGGAGAGAATTTATGTCGCTGATACAACTTGATTTCACAGTTTTATATGATGGTTCATGTTAGCCGATCCCGAATCATTTCAGGACTAAGGCTTTATTGTTGTTGTTGTTGTTGTTGTATTGTGGCAATCTTGTTATAAATTTTGATAATGTTATGATTTTAATCTTGGAATCCCTTGTTGTTTTGTCTTTTTGTTGTTATATACCACTTCGCCAAAACACGTTCAGACTTCGCATATTGTGAAATCTGCGAATTGAAATCATCTAATAACTCAAACATTATCTTCGCAAATTTTGCAATATGCAAAATCTGCGAAGTCAGATGGGAGGGCGAACGACGAATGGCTAAAAAATTTCTAAGTGTTATATATATATTAAGGGTATTTTGGGAAAGTCACACAAATATAGTCTAGATATGTAATAGGTTGAGTAAATGGGTTAAAAATGTAAATGGATCTTCCATTTGATCCAATTTTGTAATTTTCTCATTAAATATTTATGGAAGAACTTTATCTTTTGAGAAGCACCTGTCTGTTTCGAATTCGGATTAGTGTTAATTGTTAACCTAGAATATCAAATTGTTAGACCAAAAAGATAGCTGAATTTCTTTTAATTAGAGATGTAGACTTTCTTTTTTATTTTTCTTGAGATTAAACTCATAATTAAATGGAATTTTAACGGTTTAAAGATGGAACTTCTGATCATTTATTTTTTAAAATTAAACCGTTAAAACTTTAGTAGTTTTAAGGATTCTGGGCATATATTATATCCAGCCTTTGTTGATTTTTAAAGGTTTTATTTCTGAGTTTACTTATTCTTGTACAGGTCCCATTGACTTTTATATCCTCCAATACTCACAGATTTGCCACTCATTGTTAGTTTGATGTTGGAGCTTATTTTGTAATTTCTTTTTAGGATTTAGTGGGTATATAAAGTCCATTTTTAAACTGTAATGCATCTTTTGATCAATCAAAATTACAATTCTCTAATGGAGGTTAGGTTCATCCCTTATGAATTGTGGATTCATTCTCCTTTAAGTTTAACCTTTAGAATTATTTCTTTGTTGGTTTTTGGATTAAAACCTTCACTTTTCAGCTCTCCATTTCAAATTCATATTAATTAATATCAGAGCCAATCGTTTTCTAAACCAAATTTTCTTTGGTATAGTTCAACTTAGAGTAACTTAAGAACACATGGAGGCCTATGATAAAATGCTTGAAGATTTGAGGCAAGAGGTGAGGGCTTCAAATGAGCAAATGAGGGCTTTGATGGAGCAAATGAAGGTGGAACTTCAAGGCATGATTGAACAAGCCTTAGGAGGGAACAGAAGAAAGAAGAAAGTCCTCTACCACCTCCACCTAAAAAGTATCCATTTCAACCACAATCAAACCCTAGAGGTCTAAGAAATCACGAGGAAATGGGGACTAATTTCGTTCACAGTTGATGAATTTGTTAGTGATGATTATGAAGTTGATTATGATGATGATGTGTGTATGGGCATAATGAACCAAGAGGAAATAGGGATTTGGGTTTTGTGGGGAGGAACCTTTTATGGTGGGAATGAGAATGAGAGGAATCCACCTAGGACAAATTTTGACAGGGATGATGCTTTTAAATTGAAAGTGATTTACCCAGATTTGGGGAAGATTAGAAATTGAGGGGTTTCTTGATTGGTTATCAAATTTGGAGTGGCTCTTTCAATATGCGTGTATACTATACCATATGAGAATGAGGTTGGTTGCTATCGTTGGAAGGGAGGAGCTTCGATTTAGTGGGATTAACTTGGGGAGGAACGAAGATGAGGGGGAAAGGAACCGATTCGGTCTTGGCCATGAATGAGAGCTATGTTGGGAGAAAGGTTCTTCCATCGGATTATGAGCAATATATCTATAGTTCCTTCCAAAAGTGTATGCAAGGGAGTTGCAGTGTGCACGAGTACACCTCAAAATTCTTGAGGTTATTAGCTAGAGTCCAATTGATGGAATAGCTTGTCTAGGTACTTGGAAAGGTTGAGGTACATCATTCAAGATAAATCGGGACTCAAATGGTGATTAGGGTGCAAGATGTAAGAAATTTGGCACTAAAGGCGGAATCAAAATTGAGCACTACAAGTGGGCATAGTTAGACGAATGGGAGAGAAAGCTCTTCTATGTTAGAGAATAACTGAGGCCTATAGATAAAGGAAAGCAAGTGGCGAACTCAACTTGGGTTAGAGGTCCTAATGTTGTGAAGGAGCCTCCAGGGGATATAAAGCACATAAAAGGAGCTCCACCACCTCTTAGAAACAACAATAATCTCTATGCTAAGTCGGCTCCTTTCAAATGTTTTTGTTGTAATGAGTCGGGACGGAACCGAATTGAACCATTGACTTTTTCGTTAGGATGAAACTGAATTGTACCATTGACTTTAGTAGATACAATCTGGAAATTTTCAAATCCACGAATTGTACCGAACCGTACTCATTCCTAGTCATAATAACATAATGTGCAATTGGAGTAAATCGAACCAATTTGTAAATATTAAGATATAAAATTGCTTATAGCAAACATTCAAGCTATTTTCGCATATTCATCTTCTTTTTTTTTTTTTAACTTATATTTTAGTCCTTGTAGCAAACACTCTAAGCTATTTTTTTTGCATCTTTATCTTCTTCTTTTCTAACTTATATTTTAGCCCTTGATTAGTTTTTCGATATTTTATTTTTTTTACTCATTATCTTTCATTTTGTTGCTTAATATCTTTCAATTTAATACATCGAACACCTAGTCACTAGTTAACTATGAATATCAAACTCCATTGAAAATACATTACTCATTTCATAGACACCTAAATATATTCTTTTAATAGTTAAAAACAGTTTTTTTTTTTTATGTTTCATGACTAAAAAATTTGTATAATTTGCAATTTTGAATGCATTTGAAACAAGTGATTCAATTTCAATCGAATTTGGTGTTGATAATTAATAACTAGGCATGTGATATATGCATTTTGTACATAATAGAATACCTTTTTCCTCTAAAAAATTATAAGTTTTAAACCTGATATCCTCTAGGTCAAATAAGCAATTAAAACCCATAACAAAATTTACATATTAGCAAATTTTTATAATTAAAAAACAATCCAACATATAGAAAACAATAAGACATAGATTAAACTAGGTCAAATACAATGACAATTACTTAATTTTACCTTCTTTTTTTTTCCGATAGTTATTAAACTTCACTTTTGTCATGATTGATTAAACTGTTCCAGAAAAAATTAACATGATTTTCTTACATCAGAGACAACATTGATCCACTAAATTATCCTAAAACTTCAATTCATCGTTACTAATAGACCGCAGTTAAGATGCCTACAGTATGGTCAAAATAAAACCACATCATCTTTCAAGCATAAATTTAACTATAATTTTATAAGCAAATTTAGCAGTACAACCATTGTTGAATAATTTTTATACAACAACAACAACAAAGCCTTAGTCCCGAACAACAAAGCCTTAGTCCCGAAATGATTCGGGGTGTTGAGTAATTTTTATAATCATAATAAAATATAAACAAAGTTGAGTAATTTTTGTAGCATATTTAATGACTAATAAAAGACATTCCATTGGTTCAAATCCTGGGAAAAAAAAGTTGAAATCTTTTTGCAATAAAAAACTTGGCACAATGTCAAGAGTCCTGTTCTAGTCCTAGTAGAGAGAGACAGTAGCTAAATGAACCCCCTAATCAGATCAAGAAAATAAAGTGTTTTCAATTAAGGGATTCCAGATCATTTCATCCCAGTTTTGCACCAAAGTCATCAATTCTGCAGCACAATTATATTTTTCTTCAGAAAAAAAAAAACAAATACAAGGCAGTGATGACAACAACATATCTTAAGGTCTACCATTTTCCTTCACACTAAACACAAACAAGATGCTGTCCTCAATCACTATCCTATCTTCTGGAGCATTCATGGATCCCACCGAAAACTGCAACACGCCACTTACCAATGAGAACAAAACAGGAGAGGTACCCTGTCCATAACTGAATGCGCTCAGTGTTAAAAGGACTTCCAGGGTCACACCATCAAAACACTTCTTAGAAGTAAAAAACACAAATCAAAACAAAAATCAGACCTAACCACAATATTAGCTTGGAAATAAACTAGTCTTTCTTGTTTTGCTTTCACTATCAGACCACAGTAGCAATACTGCAGATAATAATTTAAGAATTTGCCACAAAATATTTATTCAAATACTTGCCACTAGAGGAAGGGGAAAAAATAATTCAATCACGGAATCTTGTTGCATTCAAATTAAAAGGGAGGAGAAAGAATTGACTTATTGCAACAATCAGAACCAAATCATCTGACGTATCAGACAGGCACATTGTATTTAATTGAAGAATGAATACAACCACAGCATGATATACCAAACAACTTATTATAGAGCTAACCTTTATTAATGGCTATAGAAAAAGATGTGGACTCAGTCATTATCTTCACGCCCATAGTCATACACTATCTGAACCTGTCATTAACCCCAAAAATAATAAATAAGAAGAAAAACTCAGAAGCAGAAAGCAAACCAAATTCCATACAGCTACCATGCGTCACAACTAGGGGTATAATTATTTTTTGGGTGGGGGGCATCAGGGTCCAAACCCTCCCTCAAGTTGAAAATATCAATTTGAGGTTCATCGCTCTTTATGTTGAGACCTAAACCTCTTTACAAAAATTACCACACATGTTGAAATTCTTCATAACTTAACTCACAAAAAGGACCAAATATAAAAAATAAATAAATATATAAAAATAAAAAATACTAAAAGAATTTGTTTTCAATTAAAAGGGTGGTTGGTTTAGTTTTTTTAAACTCAAACATCAATGTAAGTGTATAGTTATTTCATTGATATGTTTATTCTTATGTTTTTATTGGTTTTAGAACAAAAAAATTATGCATTTCCATTGTTATATGTACATTTTATTATATCAAAATATTTAAGATAACTATAATTTTGGCATTTATGCTTATATTATGGACCCTCCATATATTTTTCTGGTTTGCCACAAGTTATCAACTTACAAACCAAATACTACCTTCATGTATGCTGTAACTGTACTTCAGATTCTGTGAACCAATACTGGACATGAATGAAAATAGCACACAAAACAGATTATAAAATCCTTCCATAAATTGAGTAGATTGTACCCTCACTTCTTCACCGTCTTTTATTTTTTGAGCATCTCTCCAGTTTTTTCTACAGTTATATCAATCTCAAGAGGAAAAAAACTGTAGATTTGTTCTGAGTAAAAAGTTTTTTTTTTCAAAAAAAAAAAAAAAAAAAAAAAAAGACAAAGTAGTACCCAGATTCACCTAAAGGATGTATATTTTTGAGAATGAAAACCATGAAGAAAAAATGAATTTTCAGCCTTTGTATAACGTGAGTACATGATTTATGTAAGTAAAGACCATCTCTTCCTAAATTATGACCATGATGTATCCCAAAAGACATGTTTTCAGAGGGAAAATTGCTTGTAAAACCCAGTATAAAGTAGAGAGGTGCACAACATATATTATATCTTCAATACTCATATTAGGTCCATGCTGAATCAATCTATGCAAACAAAAGCATACACCTTACAAGAAACGGAATGCAGGTCTTTTGTTTACTTTCCACCAAATGCATTTTAGCCACAATTATGATTCTTTTTAGTTCCACCATATACATTTAGAGAAACGATAATGAAGTGTTCAACTTTAAGTTATCAGAGCATAAATACATAAGTAAATGATTGCAACAGCTAAATGTCAAATGCAAAACAAAAAGATACTGAATGAAAGAATACTGAGCAAGTAAAAGGAAAATAACAAAGTCGCTAAATTAAAATGAATTACCCCAGGAGGTGGAGGTAGATTTCTTGTGAACTTGGAACCTCCAGGAGCCCAGGGAACTGTAGGCAAACAAAAATTTGTGAGTAATAGAACAGTGATAGGTTCCAAATTGGAGCACTGATGGAAGAACAGAACTCATGATATTCTCACAATGATACAGAAAAAACATTCTCACCAAAAACAATTTGAAAAAACGATGAAAGCATGATAAAGGTTCTTAAGATTTCAATGATTGTTTCCCATACTAATAGCAATGAAAACAATGAAACCAGGTTCGACAGCAAGCATAAGGAATTGAATCAATATTTGGGTCATCATTGACACAGTCTTAGAAATTACAACAGTGAAGCAACTGATAAATAAAGCTAAGTTTGAACAAACAGCTAATAAGGAATTACATTGATTCTCAATTCCTAGTGATATAACTAATGCCATTCCATACTTCAAAAAAAAAAAAAAAACTAATGCCATTCCATAAAATCTCCTATACCAACATCCAATGGCAATATAGCATACAGGTTTTCACAAAGTTATTAAGGCTTCAAGCAAATATTTACTTCATTCTATCTGATTCTTTCATGCCTCTAAACCTAATTACGGAAAAGGGGCAAGGAGAAATCAAAATACCAAAACTCTGCCTAAATCCCAGAAACCATCCAAAAAAGTGCAAAAAGATCAAAGACACTTAGGGAATACCCGAAATATAACAGTTTAAATTCACTTTTTTTCTTTTTACAAAAAAAAGCGATAAAGATTCAGCTGAAGAAAATCTAGGAACATTCCTTCATCACAAAAGAGTGCAAGTTAGAGCTTGAGATGCCACTTCATCAGAAATTATTCAACTAAATCATCTGAAGCAAAACAAAACTATCAAGAATATTAGGCTAAGGCATGCAAGAAGTTATAAATGCCAATATACAGAAGAGCAACCTTTCCGGTCAAAATTCAAATGAGGATTAAATTTAACAGCCTTGCGAAAATCTAGGAGAATTCATTTCACCATAAAAGAGTGAATCAAGATAAACTATCTAGAATCTCAGGTTAAGGCATGCAAAAGAATTATCACATTCCAAATATATAAAAAAAACAACTTTTTCAGTCAAAATTGCAATGAGAATGAAGCATTTACTAAATAATGAGAGAAAAGGAACCATGCTAGAAAGATAGGCTTGCATAAGTCAATAAATGTAATAGATAGAAATAAACACAGCACAAATTGAATTGAGAAGCAATCTAACAATATCATACACAAATTTAGGTTTTTGAACAATCATCTTTTTGACTTCTCTTATGTTCTTAAGGTTTTGACATTTTAACAAGATATACCTTGTTAAGTAAATGGGAACCTATTGATGATCAACCCGAACCCATACTTTACATACATACACATACAAAAGACGCGCGCTTACTCATAATCATCCTCGCACACAAACTTAATTTAAATTAGCTTAACCAATCAAACGTAACTAATTGTGTTCCTAGGCTTGGTTAGTTATGCCCGCACATTCACTCCAAAAATGGCATAAACTTACCAATATAGGGATCAGGGTGCCGCCACTTATCATACTCTGCCTCACCATGAGCAATCATTCTATCAATTGCGTCAAGGTCTTCCTAAAAATCCACCAAAACAAAGATAAATGGTCAACGTCAATACAAACATAAGAATGCCCAAACTACGAGACAGAACTGAAATCAAATTATAAGGTCCAAATTTACGAGAAAACTGATTTTTCATTGTAAGAAATTTAAATTTCTCAGACTGTTAAGCGCACAAGTGGTAAGAGGCCGAGAAGGGGCAAGGAATGAAAACGAACCACATGTTTGTTGGCGTCGAATTTATCCCGGAGATTCGAGGCCTAAAAAAGAAAATGGTTGAGTTAATTGGAGAACGAAGAGTGAGATCTGAGATTGATGGGATTAGAGGAAATATACATCTTGATAGAAAAGATGGCGATGGACGGCCCAGTTGAGAGTGTCTCTGAGAGCTCGGCGGTAGAGGATCTGAACCCTCTCCTTCTGCGCTGCTCTCCTCGCTAGGTACGATGCTGTCAAGCTCATTTCTCTCTCTTTTTCTCTCTCTACGCTCTTCTCCTCTTCCCTGCTATATTTTTCACGATGTAAGACCTGTTCACCGCTTGGGCCGGGCCGGGCCGGGCCGGGCTAAACCAGATTTTATATTAAATTATATAGGGAAATTTATGTTTAAAAAATTATATATAATCTATATCTATACTATATATAATTACGGAAGCAGAGAGAAATGAGAAGAAGTGTTTTAGAGATATTTTTGATGAGTTGTCAACGTAGTAAAAAATCAGATTAAAAATATTTAATTAATTAAAAATAACAAATTTATATTTATAATATCTATTCTATATATAATTACGGAAGCAGAGAGAAATGAGAAGAAGTGTTTTAGAAGTCTTTTCGATGAGTTGTCAACGTAGTAAAAAATCAGATTAAAAATATTTAATTAATTAAAAATAAATATTTAATTAATTAAAAATAACAAATTTATATTTATAATATATTAAATAATTACTAGCCTATTAATTAAAATAATAAAAGAAAGGGAAGATGAAAAAACACAAAGCAAAGGAAATCCAAAAGTCACAAATAAACTTCTATATAAAGCATGATAGATAGTATTTCACCATTATATTCATTGATCACGATAGATAGTATTATATTTCTGAAGGTAAATATTCGATTTTTTTTCATATGTTGTAGTTATTTTGTTCTCAATTATGTTGTTGTTTTATTTTTATTAAACAATAGTTGTTATAGTTTCATCTTTCAGATTCATTTCTATTGTTACCCAGGTTCTATACCTCTCGCTATCTTATCGATGTTTTCTTTTTTATTTGTCTTTTTTTTTTCCAAACTGATAGCTTCAATTGAAGAAATCCGACAGAAATAGAAGATGCATGAACAACTAAAACCGGAAAACACAAAAGTGTCAAAAATTACAAGAAATTCTTATGTTTCTCAAGGTAATTATTCGATTTTTTTCATATGTTGTAGTTATTTTTGTTCTCAATTGTGTTGTTGTTTTCTTTTTATTAAACAATAGTTGTTATAGTTTCATTTTTCAGAGATGAAATTCCATTTCTGTCGTTACCCAGGTTCCATACCTCTCGCTACCTTATCCATGTTTTCTTTTTTATTTGTCTTTTTTTTTCAAAATGACTAAAATAAAGATTTTGTAAATTTGTATTCTTTTTTAGTATATGTTGCTAGGTGTTATCGTTTTGATTGCTAACTCTTAACTAAAATTTAGATTTTCGGCTTTATATGAACTCAATTTTTGGCTTTCTCAATTGTGCTGTTGTTTTATTTTTATTAAACAATTGTTGCTATAGTTTCATCTTTCAGAGATGAAATTCCATTTCTATCGTTATCCAGATTCCATACCTCTCGCTACCTTATCCATGTTTTCTTTTTTATTTATTTATTTTTCAAAATGACTAAAATAAAGATTTTGTATATTTGCATTCTTTTTTAGTATCTGTTCCTAAATGTTATCGTTTTGATTGTTAACTCTAACTAAAATTTAGATTTTCGGCTTTTTATGAACTCAATTTTTAGTTTTAATTGAAGTTAGATTAATTTTTCTAATTCGGAACATGTTGAAATCCACTCTTTTTTTTTAGTTTGAGTTTAGCTAATTGATATGGATTGTATTTTTTTATTTTTATGCATTTTGGTACAAATAGATATAAAGTTTCACATAATAGTTGTTCATTGAAGTTTGAGACATATTAAATAAAATATTAAAGAGATATTGGAATATTATACTTACAATGAAGTTTATGTCAATATTATGTTATATTATTATTATTATTATTATCAAGAAGTTATTTTTTCCCAATTTTCTAGACAAGGAGATTGTAAGCGTCTAATACACTTGATAATATGTTTATTCTTGAAGAATATGGATTATGCTAGATACGAATTCAAAATCAAGGTAAATAAAAATAAATTTTGATGCTCAAAATGCTAAAAATGTACATTAATTATGGATATTGAGATAATTGCTTTTGCAACATTGACTTATATAGTTTTTAACTATTATATTATGATTCGTACAAAATTGTTAGTATTTCAAGAGTTTTTAACAGATGAAAATGAAATATGATCATAGGACAAATTATTGAAAATATTAATTAAGAAAATATTATTATTTGAATCTCTTCAAATTCTCAAATGTTGAGCATGATGATTCTAATTAATATAATTAATTTCACATATTAATTATAAAACGTTTTTTTTTTGTACTGAGTGGTTACAATTGCGATTTAATTCTATTTAACTAAAATTAATTTATGGACTTAATACTTCATTAAGAAAAAATAAAATGTTTAATTAATGGGCAAAAAATATTTTCACTCTCCTCTTTATACGCTTATGTCTCGACATTCTCTCTTATTTAAAAAAAAAACCCGAGAGGAAGATGGTTCTCTCCTAATTATCTTTTTCGTCCCTTCATTTTTTTTTCAATTCTTTTGTTTGTTTTTCTTACTTACAAAATTCAAGAATATATAATTATTAGAAAATATTAATGAAGTCAAATAAGTGATATTTGCGAGTATGGCTGATATTCTATATAGTGAAAGAATGAAGAACAAATTGATTGAATGTCTTGATGAAATATTACGAGATGAAAATATGAGAAATCATAATCTTAAACTGATTCATTTAGATATATTGGGTTATTGTAGCAGAATGAATAATTGAATTCGAATACTTGGTGATCATGAAATTCCATCAACCAAAATAATTATCACCAAGATGAATTTGTGACTAATTCTTACGAATTTTATTTTTTTATATGTAACATATGAATTGATAAAGTTTCTTCATATGCAACATCAGAAAAGTATTGATTGTAATAGTTTATAAAATAATTGATGTTGCTTCCATTTTAACATAGATTGTAATTATTTTGTATTGTAGATATAATAGTTAATTTTAATTGTAGTTTAATTCAATTTTTTTACCCTATATTGTAATTTTTTTTGTATCGTAAATATAATATTTAATTTTAATTATAGTTTAATTCAATTTTTGGTTTTTTATTATATTCTAATACATTTCTTAATTAATCTGCTATTTTATTATTATTGTTTCACAGAATATTTGGAATATGAAAATGTATTAAAATTCCTAAAAAGTACAAATCATTGAATTTTGTAAAAATAAATAAATCATTCATCTTTAGTTAAAATTCTATAAAAAAAAGTGGTCAATTATTTTTAAAATTAATTTAATTTAAATTATCATTAAAATATATATATTAATTTCAAATATACATAATATAAAAAAAATTCATAGCATGGTATAAAATTATTTAAAAGTAAATATATCAATTTATTTATTTATCTAAATTATATAAAAGTTTCATACCTCATGCATCGCACGGGTTTTCGACTAGTTATGTTTAATAATATAAACAATATCAAACTAAACAAATTATTATTTTATTAGATTTTAAAATTATAAATCTAAAATACATTTTTTAGAATTTAAAATTTATAAATTATAGAACAAAATCATAAATATTTATAATATATAAAATAATAATAACATATTGTAGTTTAAATTAAATATAATTTAACATGATTTTCATGAATCCTTATCTAAATCTAATATATTTTTTTTGTTTACTCAAAGAAAAAGAAAAAATTACATTAAAAATTATATTTTAATTTTTATTTATAATTATGAAATTATTTTTATGTATTTTATCATTATATGATTTAAATCTTAAAATATCAGAATATTATAATTTTATTTTTATTTTTATCAAATTTTCAGTTAATCAGTTGCAGGAAAAAAAAACAGTTTTAAAAACCCATTAAAATTTGATATTTAAATAAATTTATTTAAGAGTTTAAGATAATTGTAAATAATTTATTAATTCTGAGTAATATGTAAGGTCACGGGTTCGAGTCTTAGGAGCGGCCTCTTGCCAATTAAATTGGCAAGGGAAGGCTTGCCCCCAATACACCCTTGTGGTGGGACCCCTCCCCGGACCCTCGCTCAGCGGGGACGCGTAATGCGACCGGGCCGCCCTTTTTTTTTATATTATATTAAAATTTAAATTTAAACTATAATATAAACAATAAAAATAAAATAACCTAAATTTTTTGATTAATTAATTTTATAAAACTCAATAAACAAAATATAATTCTTTTAAAAAAATAAGCAAAAAATAATTATATATATATATATATATATAACCTGATCAAATTGGATTTTTTTTAATAAAGCAGAGGAGAAGGCAAACCACAGGAATCCCAACTAGGTTGGCACCCCCGGGACAACCCACACCCAGAAATTATATAAAAGAAGAATTAAGAAATATATACAAATATCAGAACAAAAAAAAAATAAAAAACAAATGTAAAATTAACGGAAACGATATAAAGTCCTGCCAATAGCTTTATCCCGAAGAAGAAGAGAGCAAAAATCGGGGAAAGAATCCCACCAAATCTGACCCGAACTCAGACGGCCAAAGCTCGCAAGAGCATCAGCGACCTGGTTACCCTCCCTAAAGATATGGGAAACAACAACCTCCATTTGATTCAAAAACTGCAAACAAATCCTCCAGTCCGATTGCATAGTCCAGGGGACCACAACGGGACGAAAGCGAAAAATATAAACCACATACCAGGAATCGCACTCCATCCAAATCTTCCGCCATCCCCGATGATAAGCCGCAGAAATAGCAAAAAACATCGCCTGAAGTTCGGCCATATGCACTAAACCGCAATCAAGCGGTAAAGCAAATGAACCAAGCGACCGACCAAGACGATCCCTAAAAATACCACCACAACCTGCAACACCAGAAACCACCGTCACATCAGTATTAATTTTGATCCAGTCCTCCGGAGGAGGCTGCCAACAAACCGCAATCACCCGAGGAGCCCGATGAAGTCTAGGAGCCAAACTAGGAGTGTCCAGTATTTGACGTTCCACGTAAGAATTCCAAACAGTCCCAAAATTGAAAGAGTCTGCGCCCCTCAAACAAGCCCATAATAAACGTAAAGAAAAATGAATATCCGGCTTAACCTCCTAAAAAATGCAAGCATTTCGAGCCAACCAAATGACCCAAACTGAATTAACAAAAGCACTATTCCAAAGCACCCTAATTTGAGGACTAAAACGATGAGTAACTACAAGTTTTAGGAAATCCATGAGAGACAAAGAGACGTCTAACCGGCGACCAAACAAACCCGAAACACTGTGCCAAATCTGAGCCGCAAACGGACAATGAACAAGCAGATGGTCAAGAGATTCCTGATCACACAGGCAAAGCGGACAACGTGATACAATTGGAATACCACGAGCCCGTAATGCAGCCTGCGTAGGGAGAAAACCTCTGAAAGCCCGCCAACAAACCATGGAGTGCGAAGGAGGAATATAAGGCCTCCAAATAGCAAAGAAAACCGGATCCGTGAATAGAGGAGGACGGAGCCACTGATAAAACAAACGAACAGTAAAAATTCCATTACTAGCAGGCCGCCAATAACAAACATCAGAATCATCACCGCTAATCCTACAATTAAGAACACGTTGCAACTGCAGATCCGGAAGATCAGGAAGGTTAGTCCATATTCCATTGTGACAAAAATTTGAAATCTTATCCGTAAGGGAATGTTGAACCAAAAGAGGAATGCCAATTTGCTCCGCAATAGGCGGAAGTAACCACTCAGAAGTCCAAAAAAATAGATCAGAACTATTCCCAGGCAACCAAAAAGAGTGCTTCCTCAAAAGCCTATAAGAAGCTTGGATAGATAACCAAATAGTTGACCGAGAAATCCGAGGCCTAAGCAAACCAGACTTTCCCAAAAAACGAGACCTCAACAAAGAGTAGCAAAGAGAATGAGATGAAATTAAGCCCCAAGCTAACTTACCATATAATGCAATATTCAACGTTGCCAAATGCTTCAGACCAAGACCCCCCTCCTTTAACGACTTAAAACAAGAATTCCAAGGCACCGAAACCAGTTTCCTCTCAAGGGTCGAACCAGTCCAAATAAAATTCCTCATGCAGCGACTAACCCGGCTTAATAAGCTAACAGGCCACTTGTACACAATTAGAGAATGAACCAATGCACATGTGATGACTGAATTCACCAGAGCCAATCTCCCCGCCATAGAGAGAGTCCGCCCCGCCCAACGAGAAAATGAGCTAACTATTTTATCCGCAATAGGGGCAAGAAATTTGGAGCGTGGAGCACCTTGAAAAAGCAGGACTCCAAGATAATGGAAAGGAAGGGCACCAATTTTAACACCGATTCATTCCCGCCATACGTAACCGACGTCTGCCAGTAACCGAATCACCAAAGAAAACCTCCGACTTTCCCCAACTAACCTCTTGTCCTGAAAGCAACCCGTATGTTGTGAAAATGTTATTGAGAGATGAAACATTACCCAAGCTAGCACGACAAAAAATTAGAATATCATCCGCATACAAAAGATGAGAAGGCATCCCAACAGAACCAGAATAACACATTGGAGAAATCAGACCAGCAGCGACTTGTGCCAATATGTATCTACTCAAAAAATCTTCCGCCAAGCCGAATAAAATTGGAGACAGCGGATCCCCCTGACGAACCCCCCTAAAACAAGGAAAATAGCCATGACAACCTGAAGCAGACATAATCGAAATACGCGCAGAGGAAAGAATGTTCAAAATCCAATTCCGAAATTGCAACGAGAAACCAAAAGCCCTCAGCACTTCCAACATGAAATCCCAGCTTAAAGTGTCAAAAGCCTTACGAATGTCCACTTTTAAACACATATTGCCACCAAAGCATCTCTTATTCAGCGAATTAACCCCTTCCGAAGCAATAGCAATGCACTGATGTATTTGCCGACCCTTGATAAAACCAAATTGATTCTCCGAGACAACTCTACCCGCAATTGAAGCTACCCGATCAAATTGGATTGAATTGGGATTTTAGCATAAATTTCAAATTTTATTCATTTTATGTGAGGAGTTTACGATTTGAATCAAACACTAAACATTAAATAAACATGTGTAAGCAAATATAACCGTGCAATGCATTGCTATTGTTTACGGTATTTTTGTTCTTCCGTAAAAGAAAATTGGTAAATTACATTAATGGTACTTAAATGACTATTAAATTTTATTTTGTTCCAATAAAATCGTTGAACTTTTTATTATTGTAATAAAGTCATTATAGTAATTTTAGATAGAAAAAATTACCGGAACAGTGATGCGGTAATTATGTTGAAAATAACCGACTTTTACTTATAACGTGGCAACTACATGGTAGCTAAAAAAAATTAAAAATGTACTTTTCCATTGCCAAAGGAATGAAATATCTAATATCAATGTCAATATTAGGAATTTTGATATGTAACCTTATAAAAGAGAGACTCTAAATAGGAAAGTACTGATGATGTGGCAACAGTTACAATTTCCTACAAATGTGAATCGGCATGTTCACATGCATCTTAATGAACAAATGAATTTAATCATTTACCATTAAATCTAACAGTGAATGGCTAAATATTATGTGATCATTAAAGTCTTTGTGATCAAAATCGAGCTGTGAATAGTACAACTATTATAGCTGTAAAATATTATTAAAATAACAACTATTTAAGCAATCAAGCACTAATTAATAAGTAACCACCCAAATAATACCAAAATTACTCTAATGATCATGACATTTTATTTATTTATCTAATCACAACAGTATCTCACACTAAAGTTCAATGCAACGCAACCAAATTGAAATACTTCAGTGTTTTGCTGCACTTTCAGTTTCATGCACAAATTTTATATTTTTTTAATTGAATGCATCAAATTTGCACTTAACTGCAAAATGCACACTGTTAAATTTGTTTCTCAGTTAATCCAGCAATTACTTTTAGACAATCTAATCTCAATGAGCAAATTACAGAATGAATCGCCATGCATCAATAAATCTAAACTAAACATAGTTAATATTGTAAAACTTAAAATATTACAAGAGGGTTTTGGATCACTACACTTCCATTTCAAGCTCAGAAATCATCACCAGTTGACTAAAAAATGGCAAAACCGAGTTCAACTTTTAACACGACACTAGCTACATTTTTACAACTCTAAACAATAGGAGAACGGGGTTTTCAATTTCTGGGGAGGTAAATAATGAATGCTATGTGGTCTATCTAATTCAATAAAACACAGTACAATTACAAGATATGGCATAGAAGAAGAAGCCTATAAAAGAGTGGAATTAATGTGTGTCCAACCCAAGGATCTCCTCCTTGTACTTGGGCGTGTAAAGCTAAGTCCAAACATCTCCTTAAGAGCTTCCCCTTGTTCTACAAATCTTACCAGCTTTGCCACAATGGCAGCACTCTCTGTGATGTGGTTAATATCTTCTGTGTTACTCCATAATCGGTTCGCCAACTGTAACCGCCTACGTTTTGAGCGCAACTCTATACCCCACCTCTGGAAGATCGTCTTTCGCTCTTCTTCTGATAACCTCTTCTGCATCAGCTTCGTTAGCATCCCTCTCTCCCGGTGAAGGGCCTTCATGCTGTCAAATCCATATTCAAATATTAGATCAAAATAACAGGTTAGTTAACATACATTGCTCACAAGACAGAAGCAAACCTTGAAGCCAAAGTGATTGTCCGACCACCTCCAGCTGCCCGACTCCCTTGAGAAAGTGTTTCGTTGAGGAAGTGAAGTCTTCTAAGTTCCACCTCCATATATATGGAATCTGTTGAGTCACCTTTAAAGAGAAGGAAGAAATACGTCCTATGGACTACGGAGACATTGCAAGTTTTCCAAAGTTCAATTATCTCTTTCCTCTGTCTCTCAAACACCAATGGCCAATCATCAGAAGTTTCCAGTGCTTCACACATGGGATCCAAACCGACATCTTTGGCGTTTGCAAATATGCTAGCTGTTGAGTCTGACCCCTGAACCTACAAGAGTAAATTAGACAGAGTTACAACATAATTTTTTATATAATAGCTTTAAAGACGGATGAAGGAAGTAAGAAGGAAAGGAACTCTCACCTGTTTATCAACTAGTTGCTTCTCATATCCCTGCTTCGCCATCTCTTTCAGTCCTTCAACAAAAGTTTGGACGCTAGGTATATCCTCGTCAGCAGAAGTTTTGATACTTGGACTGCCCAAATCATCTGTATATCCACTACCAAGAGAAGATTGAGAATCATTTCTTGATAACCTTGCAGTATCAATATCATAATCTAGTGGAGGAAACTTCCTCCGCATACTTTTCGGCCTCCCAGCAAAGTTTTTCTCAGAACCATTTGGGGGAGTGCTCTCCAAATGGTCTTCCCTCCCAAGGTCTGGAGATGACTCTGCCATAAAATTCTCTCTGGAACTCGAGCTCCTAGTTAAGTTCATGCTTCTAGAACTTGACATATCAGAGGATTTTGGAGATGTTTCATTAGCGTCAGGATTAACCAGAGCATCAATTGTCATCTGTACATGGTTCATTCTCTGCTCCAACAAGTCATATGTGAAACCATTTTGTGTGTTACCCGCTTCTCTGTATCCATTTGCTGGAGTTGATGTTTCCTCGCCTGCTGCATTATCATCCCTACTCATTGTCGAAGTTAATATTTCTTCAATTTCACCATTTGATATTGAATGGGGTTCAATGTAATTTTTCCTCCTTGCCTCGTCTGTTTCAATACATTGAACTTCCTTGCAGTAGTCATCAGCATCTTCTGCTGCTACAGTGATCTTCTTTCCCATTGACATAGGTGAAGAAGTATTTGATACAGAATCGTGCTCCATATTGTCCTCAAGGTAGTAAGGTTCTCCCATGCTGCTTCCACTGCCTCCGTCATAAATATTCCTCAATTTTCTGACACGTCCACCCATGTAACGATGATAGGCAACATCTGAAGATTCCGATACAGAAGATTCATTTTCCCATGCATCTCCTCTTTTATGCTGATTATGATGAGAACTAACCATCTGATTTACCATATAAAGCAAGAACCAAAGTTTTAGCAGCATTACCAAAAATAAACTAAGTAAAAATAACTAGGATATAATTACATACCCCATTTCTTGATGTTTGATCATGTCCAACCATTTTCAGCAAATCCTGAATACGAGATTCAGCAAGATCCCTTTGCTTGGTTAACTCTCTTATCTCCTTCTCCATCTGCAAGAAAGAATCTCGTGTAAACAGTTTAACCCAATACTACAATAATTGCACCATCTCACATTAGCATAAAGCCTTTCTACCATACCGTAAACCATATGCAAAATACAAGGAAAGATACTACAATAATTGGTGATGTCATCATGCATAGCAGTCAAAGTTCACAATCCTTCAATCTCCATGAGAACCTCTACTTGATGTTGCCAACTCGATTTACAGTTGGCCTTGTATAAGATTGGCTCCAAGATTACATGGTTTATTACCTTCCCTCATGGCCTATGTAACTGCTCAAAGTTCATGATGAGCGATGATGCCTCTATGCTTAGAAATGATACAAAAAATAGCATAGATATATATATTAAGTGAACTGAATTCATCTGAAGAATGACCTCCAGTGATTCTTTCTTCATCAAGAATTAATTGAAACCACAGTTCAAAAACTATGATCAAGTAACCTTTTTAAATAGAATAAAGAATATTGAATGTAATAGTTATGAACACGAGCCCCCAAGAAAGTTTTGTAGTTGTGTATAGAAATACGAGCACAGTCAGAAGCATTTGCAAATAAGTTAGAAATTAGCATTCCTGGCCAACAGAAAAGAGAAAGAAAAGTATATCATTACCTTTTGAATTTGAAGATCTTTCTTTCTAAGTAAAGCTGCATAATCAGAGGTTGAGGAAGCAGGAGCAGGACGACTCAACTCACTCTCCAATCTAGCCAATTCCTTTTGTAAATGCTTAACGAGTGCCTTATCAGACATAACTACATTAACCTGAGCTTTTGTAGTAACTTCTTTTGCACAACAAGCAAACAAAAGAGTGTTTCTAGTTTGTTCCACATGGCTGCGGGCTGGGCTCAATGTGCAGACAATGGCAGTTCTAGCATTGCCACCCAAAGCAGGCTGCAGTAACCGTGTCAACTTAGAATCTCTGTAATTGATGTGTCCATGTCTCCCCTTGCTGTATCATCATAGCACCATTTTGATAAGATATAAATATTGATCCCATCATCTGCTAATGTTTCAAATATCCACCACTACATATAGAGAAATAAATAACAGAGGGGTAGAGAAAGGTAGATCTCATTCAATTCAAACTGCTCTGAGCACTGCCCTTCTTCATACCATTTAGCAGCATTATTCTAAAAAAGGTGGTGTGTAATAAGTACGAGCGAGTTTATGAAACAATTGTATATTGCATCAAACACATAAATTGCTCGACTTTCCTTATGAATAAATAAATTTCACATTATTAGTAATGGAAGAAAAGGCAAGTTGGAGGTAGCTTTATCAATAAACAGATCATCACATAGCAATTTTAGAAATTTGTTGAAACTGTGATATTTATCATTAGCGTGAAAAAGAGCTGAACAAACCAAAACTAACTATCTATCCCAATGTACCTATTTAAAATAGCACTATCAAGAAGGTATCAACTTTAAAAAAAAAAAAAAAGAAAAGGCGGCCCGGTCGCACTACGCGTCCCCGCTAAGCGAGGGTCCGGGGAGGGGTCCCACCACAAGGGTGTACTGGGGGCAAGCCTTCCTGCCAATTTATTTGGCAAGAGGCCACTCCTAAGACTCGAACCCGTGACCTCTTGGTCACACGACAACAACGTTTACCGTTGCGCTAAGGCTCGCCCTCAAGAAGGTATCAACTTTATGTACAGAAAATCTAGATGTAACACAACAGTCAAGTAAACCATCAATAAGCAATACCTATAACCACATTAAATTTATACTAGGTATATTAACTATATATAAATAATAATATTTTATCTACAGTTGTTTTCATAATCTACACACTACACACATACATAAGTACAGACACTATCTGAAAGTTACATGGAAAAGGAGGGAAGCAAAGATCAACCTTAGCTTGCGAATAACAGTTCCCAGAGTCAGTAAACTGCGGTTTATGTGGCATCCTTCTTTCAATCTTGTGCCAGAGGATAATGACTGAGATGCACGTTCACTTCCAGCCAAATCAACAAAATTCTGCCAAAAGAACAAGAAAAATAACTTAGAATTACTCCCAGATTGTAAATATTACCATACTCTTTATTAACCTTGTCAATTTAATCAGCCAAAGAATAGTCCATACCACAGTTGCTGCAAGAGTAGTTGAATTTTCTTTGCCTAGGAATTCACGAGCAGAACTTTCAATAGTCTGAGAGAATCAGAAAAGCGAAAGGCCAACATCAAAAACTACAACCAATTAAGTACTTCATATACTTCCAAGCAATTAAATGCTCCAACTATAGAGGTGGGGATGAAAGAACTTACCAATCTAAGAATCTGATGAGATCTGGAACTTTTCTCATTCAATGAGGTCTCACCAATCCGTCTTTGAGCTGCAGGGATGAAACAACGTAATTATACATACCATCATCATCCTTGACAGCATGACTTATTTACAACTCTTTACCTTCACAAACAGACAGGAGCTCCTGGAGATGGTTCCAGTCCTTCAGTGTTTCCTCGGTTGCTTTCTCCACTATGGTCCCTTTCTAAATAATAAAGAAGAATTAGAGCAACTTATGACCTCATTTGTTGGATCAATGGAGAAAAAAGATGATGACATTCACCTCTGGATCATCTAGCAATCTAAGTGGAATAGACTCTATACTCAGGAGATCTCTGATAGCTTCATTGTATATCTCAATCGCTGAAAACTTCAAAACATATGCTCTCTCCTCATGCTGCAACAACGGCATCATAAAAAGAAAATCAGCATTAAAAGAATATTTTATAAACAAAAAAAATCAAATTGAAAAGAATGAAAAGAGATTAAAAATTTGATTACCCGATGTATATAGTCAAATATATCTGCCACCGTGTACTCGGTTATTCCCATCATTGTGTATGTCTTTCCACTACATGTCTGCCCATATGCAAAAATACTTGCTGGAAAAAATAAACAGTAGTAGTGAAGATCATTTCATCTCTTGGTACACAAGAATTCTAGGGCACTCATGTTATACTTACAGTTAATACCACTGACAACTGACAGTGCAACTTCCTTGATTCCATCATCATAAACTTGCCTTGTAGAGCAATCACCCCGAAATACTCTGTCTATCCCCAAAAAGACAAAGGAGTTAATATAGTTTAACCAGTAAAGGCTCACATAAGCCGATTCTATCATGTTCTAGAGTATGATGAACTGCAAATCCATAAAAAATTTGGTTGTTAAAGCAACAACGAAAACTATAATTCCATAAATATATACAGCACAGAGATCAAATTCGAAAGAACTAATCCTAATTCACAAGATAATGCAAGGAGCCTGTTGCTTTGTAGTGCTGTGGAATCTGACACCATAAAGCATCTGTTCGTCCTACAGCACAGGAAGCAAAAAATTTGCAAGGATCTCTGGGTTACAATGGGTAAGTGAGAAACTAACATGCACAATCTAACACGTCATACATGTATTCCGTCCACAAGCTAGGAAAAAAGTTGAGTTTAATCTCTTTTAAGTATCCTAGGTTTGTGCTGGGAAGCACCACAGAGATAAAGGGATAAAACAGCCATTCAGGCATACTGCGCCCAGAATGCAGGCTTGAGAATTAAATTTGCATAAAAGCTACCTAAAATTTCAATGCAACCCAGGAAATATTCACCATAAACATAAAGCTTTGCCTGAAAATACGCTAAGCTAATTCGCTGAACAACACCCTAAATATAGCAGCCTGATTCCTCCCTGGTGGCAATATACACAATCGTCATTTCAATTTTTTTCCTTTGAACAAGATTCACAGCATGCACTTACCAAATGCATAGGCAGATGGAAAAGTAGAGCCTTCACGAAGGGTATTCCTGTACAATATGGTGGTGTTATTGATGCATTCCCAATCAGCAACTTCTTCTGCAAGAATCTCCTTGTCATTCAAAGGCCGTAGTCTCACCAAAACAAGAATTCTCTCCTCACGAGCAATTGGCATTTGCATCTTATCCATATAAGGGAGCTCTCCCTCTTCAATGGAACCCATTTCTCAACGCTTCACGCTTGATCTTCTAAGACCACGAACAATCAAACCAAAAGTAAGCTCATAATTTCAAATTCCTGAGAAAAGGAAATCGAAAGTTGAGGAAGAAGTTAAATTACTTACAGTTGCTCTTGCTTTTCCTAAGATTTAAGAAAGTAAAGACGCTAAAAACAAGGTTGTTGCATTTTCCAAAAAAGATAGTAGATCCATCGTTATACTGCAGTATCTGAAACAAGAAGTTAATCATGGCCATTATCCAACTACCCAACAGATAAAAAAACCAACAGAAAATTCTAATTATTAGTCACATCAACAACAACATCCTAATCATCAATTTAGCCAACAGCAACAACAACAAAAACAAGTATATATCTTTTCTATACTCGAAAAACAAATGGACCGATTTAGACTCGGGACAGGAGCGAGAAGCAAATTATAGGTAGCAACCGTCAAAAACAAATTACAATTCACAACTAGAAGAAAGATTAATAATTAAAGGTGGTTGTGATTAGAATAATTGCTTAACTTTAGTTTTAAGCTAAATAAAAACAATAATAATAGAAACCTCAAAATGAAAACCCATCTCCAAATTTATTTTTCATTATTCAATAACGATCAGATCAAACGCAATGTGAAAGCAGAAAACGTCCTGCGCTGGCTACCAACCATGAAATTGAGATAAAACCTATAGAAGCTGGACACAATAAGCTCGTGTCTGTAGTGATATGGTCCCATCCCATCCCATCCTACCCACATTTCTCTTCCTCACTCACAATACATGATTACATTTACATACATGTATGTATATAAACCGAGAGAAATATACCTATAATAAATGTTGTGTCACTGTCACAAGACAGTTAGTGAACACAGTTCATAGTTTAGCAATGCAGTTGAAGATAAGGTTTACACAGACTGTATATTCCTTTCTCCCGGTAAAACGGTGTCGTTTTCCACTGCTATTTCTATGTTCTACCCTGATCTGAAAGAGAAAGTCCTATCCTCTCTCTTTTCTTCTCAAATCTCGAGCTATCTTGTGCCTGCTCTGCAACTCATGAAGAAAAAAATAATAATCACTCCCCATTTACTAATATTAAGGGAATTAATTAATTAAAGGGAATCCCGATTTCCGTGCATTTAGCCGTGGCTTTTTATAGAAAAAAAAGTAGCAACTGTAAGTTTATTAATCACATTTAAACAAAAATATCTTACAGATCATATCTCTGGATAGCTTCGATTTCGTTTTAAGATAATAAAAAAACAGAGGTCGTGAGCGAGGAAGATTGAAATGAAGTTGAATAGAAACGTGGCTTAGAAGATAAAATAGAAAAATGGAGAGGAAACCATTACTTTACGCGTCGAAGAAAGCTGAAAAGGAGCGAGTAAAGCAAAGGGCATAACTGGCACAGCAAAAGAAAAAGGAAGAGGAAGAGGAAAAGGAACCGAATGGAACAGTAAAAACCGGCGAGATTTAACTCACCACGATCTTTTCCGTAAAAGGTAGAGAAGAAGAAGAAGAGGAGAAGAGGAAGGGAGCGTTTTGGTCCTAATGGAAGAAATGCATTGTCTTCTCTCTCTTTCTTTCTTTCTCTTTCAGCTGGAGCGGGGAGCGGTGAGCAAAACGGATGCAGCGTCAACGTCTAAAAAATTTCTCATTGTTTTTCTTTATTTTCATTAGTTACAGTTTTGCCCCCCTGGCTTTTCGCTTTTTGTACAGGGAAGGTGGGTGTCACGTGCTAACGGGATACGTTAGATCGGTTCCCGCCGCGCAGGAGGTCCCGCTATCGTCCACGTTGACGTTTGCTCTCTGATTTCTTGGACCACTGTTTAATCTTTTGGGTAAGCAATTTACTCCCCCGTTTACATTGGAAGAGGAACATACAACAATTACAAAGTTACCACTCAAAACATCATTAGGAAAATCTGAAAAGAAACTGGTAAATTACAACTATCAACATTCAAATTTAAATAGTTTTTACTAAACTTTTAAAACGTAACATAAAAATCTAATATAGCTAAATTTTTATTAACGTCTTAAAAATGACCATTAATAACCTAAAAATGAAAATATTTAAAATTTAAATTTTTTAGAACGATATTTATCATTAAACCAAATTTTATATTTTTTAAAATCAACATTTCAGAAGCGCTCTCTCTCTCTCTCAAAATTCGTTTTCTCTTTGCTAATCAAACAACACTTAAATGACTTTAAAACGAAAATTATGAAGAACTAAAATTGTTTAAAATATAATCAATTCTTCGATTTTTTTTTTATTTCGAGTTCATCATCGGTTATTTTGAAACGTTGATTGTAGTTTAGTAGTCATAAGTTTAGAAAGTGTAAAATTAAGTAGTTTTTATGTTACATTTTGAAGTACATACAGTGAAAATAAGTAAAGTTCAATTGCAATAACCATGTAATATATGAAATGTGTAATGTTTTTAAATATATTAAATACAAAAATATTTTTTTTGGTAGAAAAAAGAAAGGAAAAACAAAACAAACAAAAACAACTACACAGAGATTAGCCTAGGGAAGCTAACCCCAATCCTATCCTCTAAAAGAAGAGGAGAGAGAGCAATAGGGGGAACGGACAGGGTAGAAACACCTAACTCCCCCTCATGGCCAGCCGTCGCCAAGTGATCCGCAACACGGTTTTGCTCACGGAAAATGTGGCTGAACTCTAAGGTCTCAAAGGATCCGCTAAGCCTTTTAATAGCTCTAATAAGGTTGCGACTATGAAGACCCATGGCATGATTGTCCGAAATCATATTGATGGCCTCCATGTTATCGGACTCCACAGAAAGCCTCTTAACACCCAGCCTTTTAGCAAGCTGGATTCCTGAGAGAATGCCCCATAGCTCCGCAGAGAAGGAAGAACCCAACCCAAAATTCTGGGTAAACCCAGAAAGCCAGGCTCCTCCCGCATCTCTAAGAACTCCTCCGGCAGCAATCTTACCATTACTGAGTCGGGAGTCATCAGTGTTCAGCTTCACAAACCCCTCTCTAGGCCTGCTCCAACTCACGAGATGGATATCACTACTTTGGGAAGAACTGGCAAGGGACTCTCCTTTGAAACTATCAATAATAGATGAGAGTTTCTTCGAAAAAAACTCAGCTAAGTTAGGCAAAAGCACGGCTTTGTTACCAAAAATCTCCTCGTTTCTCCATTTCCAAACCTGATGACAGATAATGGCAAAGAAGATGTCACCATGCTCCATATAAGACAGTAACTTTCCACTAATACCAACAGAGAACCAGTCGTCCACTGAATGGGCCATGAAGGAAGAGAAAATGTGATGTGGGAGAATTTTCTTCCAAACCTCTTTACTCTTAGGGCAATCCCTAAGAGCATGGCATAAAGACTCAACATGGCCTACACATCTTCCGCAAGCTCCCGAGTTTGCAAAGTGCCTTCTGTGCCTATACGAGTTAGTAAGCAACATGTCCTTAATGCCCAGCCACAGGAAGCTCCTAATACGGTAGGGAACTTTGAGGGCCCAAATGGTTTTCCAAATATCCGAGGGATGATCAGACCTATTGAGGGAAAAAGCTTCAAAGGCAGATTTGCAAGAATAAACTCCATTGTTCGTCAGCGCCCAGCAATGCCTATCCAAATCTTCAGCTTGATTACTCACCTTCACTCCCCGAATTCTAAGGAGAGTCTCAAGACTAAAGAAAGAATCGAACATAGGCCAGATCCAATCCCCTTCAGAGTCCACCACATCGGCAATCCTCCAGTTGCGGATATCACTAGGCGGGGGAGAGGTACACACATCCACTAAAGGTTTATCCCCAATCCAGGTATCAAACCAGAAGCTAATAGAATTGCCATTACCCACCTCCAGACCCACCCCCGAACAGAACTCAGCAAACACGGCGCTAAGCCCTTTCCAGAGGAAGGAGCAATTGACAACTCTCTCCTTCGGGCCCCTGAAGATTTTATCTTTCCGATACTTACCACAAAGAAGGCGAACCCAGAGAGAAGAGGGGCATTGCCACATACGCCAAAGGAGTTTCATTAATAAAACTTTATTATTATCCTTAGCTCTCCTAATACCCAAGCCACCTGAATCTTTGGGCTGACAAACTTCACTCCAAGGCACCAGATGGATCTTTCTTCCTTCCGCAGCCTCCCCCCACAGGAATCTCCGGTTAATCTTATCAAGATCATTAAGCACAGGATCCGGAAGCTGACAAGCCTACATGATGTGGTTGGGAGCTGCACAATTCACATATTGAATTAAAGTCAGACGGCCAGCGAGGGAGAGAGTCTTGACTTTCCACGTGGCACACCTCGTATTGGCTTTATCCAAAGTATCTTTAAAGGAAACTTTAGACACTCTCTCACTGTGGAGGGGAATACCCAGATACTTCCCAAGAGAATTAGTAAGAGGAATACCGGACAAATCACTTAATCTTTTACAAATTCTCGGATTCATATTCTTAGAGCACATCATCCTAGATTTCTGGATATTAAGTCTCTGACCAGAGGCCGAACAAAAACAATCCAGAATATCCATAATGACACTCAACTGCTCCTCATTACCTTCAAGAAAGATGAGGACATCGTCAGCAAAGAATAAGTGAGTCACCTGGGGACAGAAGCTGTTGATGGCCACCGGGTGGAAGCTCCCAATATCAATGGCATCTTGAATAAGGTGGGAAAGCCTCTCCATAGCAATGACGAAAAGGAAGGGACTCATAGGATCACCCTGACGGATACCCCGGCTCGGAGAGAACTCCTCCGACATATCCCCATTCACCATAACCTGAAACACAGGAGAAGTAATACAAACCTCAATAAGCTTTCTCCAACTGTCCGGGATCCTAGCTCTCTCCAGACTCTCCATTAGGAAGTTCCAGTTGATACGATCATAGGCCTTCTCCAAGTCCAGCTTTAGGGCCACAATGCCTTTCTTCCCTTTCCTAATCTTCATAGTATGCACCATTTCCTGGGCAATCACCACATTGTCCATCATTTGTCTACCGAGAACAAAACTACCCTGATTCTGACAAATGATCTCCAGGAGAATACCCTGGATTCTATTCGCCATAATCTTTGTAACCGTCTTATAAAGAACATTACAAAGACTGATGGGTCTCATATGCAAAAAGGAAGAAGGCTTCTCAATTTTAGGAATAAGAACCAGGAGGGTTCTATTGACCAGCTCAATATCCTTAGACCCATTGAAAACACCTAAGATAAAATCATATATACCCTCCTTCACAACACCCCAATGCTTGTGGTAGAAGCCAGCAGGAAGACCATCAATTCCTAGAGCTTTAGACGCTCCAATGCTGAAGATGGCACGGTCAATCTCTTTTCGGGAGATAGGAAGAAAGGCACTCTGACTGATAGCTTCACTAATCAAAGGAAAGGTAGCAACTGAGTGAGCCCTCTCCAGCTGGACAGGATCCTCTTTGAACAGATCCTTATAGAACTCCAGAGCCAAATTCTGAATCACCTCATCTTCATACACCCACTCACCATTAGAATCCTTAATGGCCTTAATTTTATTCCTCTGCCTCCTGATCAAAGTGGACAGATGGAAGTACCTGGTATTACGATCCCCATCTCTAATCCAGGATTTTCTAGACTTCTGAAACCAAAGAAGCTCCTCCTGCCTAAGCACAGCATCCAGCTCCTTCTGAAGGGTTCTGAGGAGACCATCCAAACTATGATCAAACCTCACCTCCAACCTACGTTGAACGCCCTCCATCCTATTTAACAACTTATTTTTTCTTCTAATGATATGCCCAAAGACATTCCTATTCCACCCCAGCACATTATTCCTGAACCCCTCAGCAGCTTGCAGGACATTCGAATGAGGTTTCCAATTCTCTTAGACGAAATCCTTGAACTTAGGATGGGACTCCCAATCCAGCTGATACCGGAACGGTCTCTTCCCCCTAGGGCGGTTGCCTCTCAAAAGTCTAAACAAAATAGGACAGTGATCCGAATGACGGAACGGAAGATTTAAAACAGAACTCTCAGGGAAAGAAGTCTGGGCAGACACATTAGCATAGACCTTGTCCAACCGAACAAAGGTACTATTGCGTTTCCAAGTGAATCTGTGACCCGAAGCCCCCAGGTCAGAAAGCCCACATAAATCCATATTCTTTTTGTGATGAAGACACCGATTAACGTAATGATTGGAGCCCCCTCTCTGGTCACTCATAAAGGCGATATCATTAAAATCACCCGCAATAAACCAGGGATCAGAGATGCTGACACTCATAGAAAAGAGAACCTCCCACAGCCGTTTTCGATTAGCTAAGATAGGGTCAGCATACACAAGGGTAATCAAGAAGGGCTTATTGCCGGAAATACTCACTTTACAGTGAATGAACTGCTTATCGATACTAACAATATCAAAATGAATCCGATCTGGCCTCCTGTTGAGCGATTTCCGCAAGTGCACGGTATACGCTTGTAGTAATAAAAGATATCGATCCCACAGGGAACGTTTTTTAACTAAACTTATTCTGAATCGGTTAAATTTACTTTTAGGTTTATAATATGGAAAAATCGTTTAATCGGTTTATGTTTTGAAATTGCTAGAATAAGAATTAGATTAGAGTATGAAGATGTTAGAAAATATCTGATTTAAGAATGAATTTGCAAAACAGAAACGTTTTAGTACTTTAGAAAAGTAAACAAGTATATTTGTTTGCATTGAGCAAAGAAAACAACTTTAAACTTTGTACGAATTATAAAGATGAAATAAATGACGGAACCTCTAATTAATAGGCTTTGAACGCGACAAAACCCTTATCCGGGATAATTGCCCTTAACCAAATTAAAACTCTACCGAGATAATAATTTGCCTAAGTGTTCAACAAAGTTTCCTTGTAAAGATTTTGAATTAAACTACGTTTTAATGAAAACACCAGCAGTCACTTTAGTGGATTGGTTACCATAAGTGCTGCATAAAAATCTATCGAATAGAACGGACTTTATTAGATGAAATATAAATTGATACAAGTTTACAGAGAACATGGAGCATTGAATTCTTCGACGGCGTGCAAGTGAACGGGTTGTCAATCCTTTCCTTGGGTTTCGTTAGAGTTTGTCAAGCTCAGGGGCGAATCCTCTACTCAATCTTCTCGCTGAATCTTCGTAATAGAGACTGGGTCGGTCCACTACCAAAATGTAAACTAAACTGGAACAATGTCTAAACGCTACTGAATTTGTTATTATTTAGTAAACAATGTGTGTACATCATATTGCTTTTGAACAGAATCAAAATCTAACGTCTGAATCACTTGATTCGAAATTTCTGCATAAATTCTACACTAATCTCTTTCTTCTACACGTATAACACACTATATTTCAACTCTCCATCAACTCTTTATTTATAGATGTTGAAGAGTCTTGATTGAAGTGTCGTGTCCGTTGTGAAGGATCGTGTCCGCTGCGAAAGGACGTCTTTATCCACCCGAACGATCGCGTTTCGTCGAAAACGAAAGTGTGTAACTAGGCCTCTAAAATCTCCTGCTCGTACCGAGAATGGGGGAGCATCATTTGTACTTCAGACGAAGGGAAGGAGAGGCTGAGGGATGCGTGTCGCGACCGTGAATAGTGGGGGCCGCGGTCGTGGCACGGAGCATTTTTCACTTCTTCGCTCTCGTTCGTGTCCTCGACTTGGCGTTATTAATTTTCATCGTCTACGACTCCTTTTGTAGGGCTTTTCTTCTATTTTTGAGCTCTTTTTACTCCTATTTGGATTTTACCAAATATTTATGTACCTTGCATGAAAGAAACATATTCGAGAGTAAAAGCTTTCTAAATGGTTATAAATATCATAAATTCGTAGCAATATTGATGTAATTATTGATGATATTTTAGGTATATTTTGGGCTTAACAAATCTCCACACTTAATCTTTTGCTAGTCCCGAGCAAAATTTCACTGAATTTATTCTCTAACTAATCTCTTTATGAAAATAAAACATATATCTCTGTATTACCTTTTAAATTAGTTAAGCCGAAAAGACTAACTTCGCATGGCAAATTTATACGCAAAATATCAAACTAACTTAGTACAATATACGATATATCACTCGTCTTGTATTTCCAATTTGGAATTGAAGCATTCGGGACAATGTAAGCACGCATGTTATTGAGTCTTTCGTCTCAAGGCATTTCAAAGCACAAAATTTCATTTCCCAAACCTAAACTAATATATGAGATATATTATTTTAAATAAGTACTTGGGTTAATTATTGCTTAGTTACGCCCGAGATAAGGGTGGTCTTGATCGTAACTTTATACGTATTTTATTGCTTTGTGTTTGCTTAAGAGGTACCGACCATGCCATGGGTGGACGCAATCGTTACTTTAAACTTATACACGCTTATAATTATTATTTTGCTTTTAACGTTCCTTCCATATCTCGATTGTGATAAGGGTGGTCGCAACCGTGGCCAAAAGTAAACGGTACTTAATTGTCTTCCCTTTCATACCTCGATTGTGATAAGGTTGGTCTCAATCGTGGCCAAAAGTTAAGAATTCAACTAATTGATTGATTAATATGAATTATAAAATTGTAACTTGGGAAAAAGAAAAATAGCACATTCATTCTATATTGACTTAAAATTCAACATGTATTATGTCTAAAGTTTCCTTAAAAACTTCAATTGGTGTTAATGTAAGACGAAATCAAACCGAGCTAAAATTGTTAGTTCAATTTAATGCTTATAAACCTAATTGAAAATTAAAATAAGATTTATTGTATCATGATTTCATGATATAAAAATAGAGATTGAATAAAGAATTTTTTAATTAAATACATTCACTCGAGACAATTTTTACTTAAAATCGTATCGGAGATTCGTGAAAAATTTTGAAAAATATTACCCGTATAGAAATATAATTTCTAACGATAATGATAACCTAAAAATAATCATATTAACTTATATGAAAATGTGAAGTTAATAAAAATAGCGTTTTAAACAAGTTTATGTTGCAAAATACGTTGCATTTGTTATAAATGATTCGTTGCATTTGTTATTTGTGCTAGAAAAATGAAAATGATGTACATCTCCTCCCACACTTAAATTGGACCATGTCCTCATTGGTGCAAAAGCGAGATATCAAGAATAAAAGCACAAAAATTTAAGCATACGAAATAAAGATAGGAATGGTGCAAATGAAACATTCAACATAAAATTAAAAATTGAAAATTGTACCAAACATATGAAAATGAAAATTGTACCAAATTATAACAAGATAATAAAATTAAAGAAAACAACCTAAGCTTGAGGTGGGGAATCGGGAGGTGTAGGTGACGTCTCCACATTGCGGCGTCGGAAAAAGGAAAGCATCCGATGCCGAGTCGATCGATGTTCACGCCTCAAAAGGTTGAGGTTGTCATTCATCACCATATTGTTTTCAACCAAATCATCAATTCTTAAATTCATTTGACGATTGTTGGAATTGATTTGGTTCAAAATCCTCCGCAAATCTACCGGATCATCCGCCGCTTGAGGTGCTTGGGGTTGTGCTTGAGCCGGTGGTTCATCCTCCTCGCCTGCCGCCTCTCCGCCGCCTTCGGTACCTACAAATTGAGAACTTGAAGCGCCACCACCCATAGTGCCACGAAGATGGGCAATTCGGGTAGCATATGAAATAAAGACGGGCGGTCCTTGTGGAAGCAATAAATGAGCTCGCTCAAGAGCCGAGATGTCCAAAAGTAGAACATACCCACAGTAGGTGGACATGTCATAATCGGCCAACTCACCCCGTGCTCCCAACACAATAGCGGTGATAAAATTACAAAGAGGGATTTGAATGGTAGTAGCCCTCGAAGCACGGAACAAATTATCAAATAAAATAACAATGCTATCAATCCGCAAGCCTTTAAGCAAACTATCCAAAACATACAAATCCCGAACCTGAACCTTAGAACTCTCAACACGACCAAACAAGGAGAAACTCAAATACTTATGAAAGAAGAACACACAATTGTCCTTAATCAACTTGCTTGAAGTGTTCTTAGAATTAAAATAGTCTTGGTCTGAAAGAATTTGTCAAACCGCATCATTATCAAAATCTTTAGGCTTATCATAAAAATCAGAAGTAGGGAAACCAAACATATTTCCCATTGCTTCATAGTCAATGGTGTAAGGGATACCATTATTCCTAAAAGAGATTGAAGTTTTCTTCTTGTTCATGGTCAAAGTGACCAAAAATTCCACTACATATTCATTAATACGCGGGAAACGCATATTAACGAATTCTTGCCAACCCAAAGCTTCAATAAAGGCATCGATTCGAGTAGAGAAATTTAATGCTCTTACCGAATGGAAGTCTAAGAAGTGCATATCCACAAATTGGCGGTCGGCTTGAGAAAAATGTTTGAAACGAGAGGCTTCTTCCTCCGAATAGATGTCAAAATAAGCTCCGCATTGAACCCGAAGGCGATTAGCTTCCGCAACAGCGGGCTTGTTACCAACACGCTTAGTTCTAACCATGGTGATGGTGTTTTGTGTGTTTAGGGTTTGAGAAGAAGAAGAAGAAGAAGAAGAATTTGAGAGAAAAAGTAAAGCTTGAAGATGAGGTTGGGGTTTTGAATTGGAAGTGATTGAAAGAGAAAAGAGGATAGAAATTGGAGTGAATAAATTGGGAAGAGTAAAAGTAGATTTTTGGGGAAGAGTTTAGAGTAAGGGATTGGGTAAAAATAGAGGTGATGTGAGGTTTGTGTAAGAGGTAGGTTTATATAGGGTTGTATAGGTAGGTGAATAGATAGAATAGGAATAGGAATAGGCAAAATTTGGTGTCAAAATCGGATTGAAAAGGGCAATTTATACGCGTGTCGAGACTGTGAATGGCAAAGCCGCGGCCGCGGCACGCGATTTTCAGGCAATTTTCGCCCTGAAATTTTGCCAAAGTTGCTGCTCATACCGAGAATTAATAAATTCTCGGTAGAGAATTGGTAAAAATGGCCTATTTTGGTGCCTTTTGACATGGTTTGTGCAATTTTGTTGAGGAAATGGTTCCTGAACTTAATATTTAGTGTTCCTGCACTTAAAACTTAAATAAATGTCATTAATTCCAAGGAAAACCAAAGGTTGAAACTTAATAAATTGAATTAAAGTATAATAAATTGATTATGAAGAATTAATGAAACTTAAATGTTCATTTATGCATATAAGTTAAGAGAACCATATTAAGTGCATGGTAAAACATATTTAATACATGAATTGAATTGATTAAATGAAAACTTAATGCATTGAAAAGAAATTGAGTTATAAATAAAATGTAGATATACGTGTGGAAAAATAGAAAACCATATTAGTTCAAGTGAATCCTTTTTATCTTAATTTGAGTAAGAAAAATTAGAAATTACTCATATGAAATATGTTAAGTATAGATAATGGATCAAATGGATAAAAATTAAGAATTAAATGAAATAAGATCTTTATTATTTTAACATATGTACATGTAATGAAAACAAACTAATAATTAATACAAAACAAAATATATACAAAAAATAAAATGAAAAACATAAACTATTCTACATATTCATCCCTATCTAACGGGATATTTCTAGCCTTAATACGATCAATTTGAAACTGCACGAAAGTTTCACGTTCCGGTGCAGATAAAAATTGAGGCCCTGCTCGAAAGACACGTTTCACAAGTCCTTCGTGCTCGAGAAATTCATAGTCAATTGTCGGGAAGAATTCATCATCACTCCAGGGGATATCAATAGTACCCTTTGAACCGACAATTATTCCACAGATTATATTGTCGAACCCAATCTTCTTATCTTTGGATCGAGAGGCGGCGACAAGACCTTCCATCAGAATTTTGGAAGAATCCACTGCATTTCCCTGGAATATATCTCCAAGAACATACAAATCTGTGTCACGGACCACACTACTGAATGTGCGCCCGAATAAACTGTGACACAGAAATTTGTGTAAATACAGCATGGAGTTGGAGCGAAAAGAGTGATTATAGGCGAGTTTTGAATTGAATCGCCAGAATCCAGTGAGCATTCTCCAAATGTCCGAGGATGTCATGTCTCGTCCAGGATGACGTTTGATTGTATCCCTCGGGGGAAAACCAAACCAAGCATGCAACTCAGGATAGCCAAAAGTGAAGATTTCGCCTTCTCGACGAAAACTGAGACGTATTCATCGTTTATTAGTAAAACGCACGGTACAGAAGAATTCGAGTATCCAGTCGCCTATTATTGGAAATCACATTTGGGCGAATTTTGTCCACCCTAGGCGCTCCATATAGCGGCTCATGTCATCAGAAATGCCTAATTGGCTATTAAGAAATTCATCCATATACAACATTCCGGTGAAGAATTTGTAACGGTGATTCCAGTAACACCTACCTTCATCGTGACTGAAGATAGGAAAAGGCGCCCCATATCGCTTGGATAAGTCTGGGCGTTTGTTGATTGAGGTTGTATTGTGCCTAGATGGTTTGTTCTTGGTAGGCATGGTGCAAAGTTTGTGTTACTTTAGTAAAGAACGGTGTTTGCGAAGAAAATCAGAGTTCTGACAAAGATGAAAAGAATTGTAACAGAACTTGAATCCTCTAGGATTAATTTATAAGAGTTTAAGATGAAAAGAGGTATCGTTTTAATTATGAAAAGGTATAAATTGCACCTTTCGGGAATGAAGAAACTTAATGTTTCGTTTGCCAAGAGGTTAGTCGAAAGGGTTAGGAAGTTTCAGACCTGATAGCGCAGAAATTACGCGTGTCGCGACCGAGAATGGCTAAGCCGCGGTCGCGACACGCGATTTCCTTGCGGAAATCAGGCAACGATGGCTCTTCCTAATTCACGGTAGAGAATTTAAAATTCTCGGTATGAACAGAGAAATCCTAACCTATTTGAACTGTTCTTAAAAAGAGGATTCTCGGCAGGGAATTCTAAATTCTCGACAGAGAATTGCCTGAAACTTCAAATTCATCTTAATTTCCTAAAAATTAAATCTAAAATCATGAAATAGAAATATTTTATGCATTTAAATCATAACATAAAGTCATCTAATCATAAAAATGGCATTTTGGAAAAAATAAAATAAAATAAAATAAAATATAACAAAATAAAATAAAATAAATGAACAAAAAAAATATAAAAACAATAAAACAAAATAAAATGTGTAAGAAAAACTGAGTAATTTATACGTCAGACAATCTTGTTACGAACTCAATTCCTAGTTGGGAAATATTTTCGTAATAGATTTTACATCGATTACCATTAACTTTGAATCGAACTCCGGTAGGACCTTGCAGTTCTAAAGAACCATAATCGAATGTTTTGACGACTAAATATGGTCCTATCCATCTGGACTTAAGTTTTCCTGGAAATAAACGAAGTCGTGAATTAAATAACAGCACTTTATCCCCAACATTAAAGTGTTTAACTTTAATTTTGGCATCGTGCCATTTTTTCACTTTTTCTTTATAAATCTTTGCATTTTCGTAAGATAGATGACGTAACTCATCTAACTCATTCAAATTGAGCAAACGTTTTTTACCTGCTTGTCGTAAATCAAAGTTTAGTTCTCTAATAGCCCAATAGGCTTTGTGTTCTAATTCGACTGGCAAATGACATGCCTTCCCATACACTAAGCGGTATGGAGTCATTCCTATTGGTGTTTTAAATGCAGTACGGTATGCCCATAGCGCATTATTGAGTTTAGAAGACCAATCTTTTCTAGAAGATGAAACTGTTTTTTCGAGAATCCATTTGAGTTCTCTGTTTGATATCTCCGCCTGACCATTTGACTGAGGATGGTACGGCGTTGATACGCGGTGGCGTACTCCATATTTTTTCATAAGCGTTTCAAAACTCTTATTTATAAAATGAGTACCGCCATCACTAACGATAACTCTTGGACAACCAAATCTACAGAATATATCGTCAAGAAAATTAACGACAACTTTAGAATCGTTCGTCGGGGTTGCAATTGCTTCAACCCACTTCGAAACATAATCGATGGCAACTAATATGTAAGTTTTACCATTGGAAGGGGGAAAAGGTCCCATGAAATCTATTCCCCACATATCGAAGACTTCAACTTCTAATATGGTTGTGAGGGGCATCTCATCTTTCCTTCCTAGATTTCCTGTTCTTTGGCACTTATCACAACGAGTAATAAATGAACGGACGTCCTTAAACATCGTAGGCCAAAAGAAACCTCTTTCAAATATTCTAGCAGCTGTCTTGTTAACTCCATTATGTCCTCCATAAGAACTAGAATGGCATTCCGACATTATGGATTCGTATTCATTTTCACCAACGCATCTCCTAATTATCCCGTCACCACAAGTCTTGAACAAAAAGGGATCTTCCCAAAAATATTGTTTAATATCGAAGAAAAATTTCTTCTTTTGTTGGAAATCTAATCCTTCCGGAACAATATTGGCTGCAAGATAATTAGCAATATCTGCATACCATGGTGACATGGCACTTTTTATTTGATAGAGGTGTTCATCAGGGAAATCATCTCGTATACCGGTAGTTTCACCTATAGGACCGTTTTCATCTTCAAGTCTCGATAGATGATCGGCGACAAGGTTTTCAACTCCCTTTTTGTCTTTTATTTCTATATCAAATTCTTGCAACAATAAAACTCATCTAATTAGACGTGGTTTTGCATCCTTCTTAGCAAATAAATATCTTAATGCTGCATGATCAGTATAAATAATAACTTTTGAACCTAATAAATATGACCTAAACTTGTCACATGCAAAAACTACGGCTAACATTTCTTTCTCAGTTGTGGTGTAGTTTAATTATGCACCAGACAGTGTGTGACTTGCATAATAAATGACATGAAGTTTTTTATCTTTCCTTTGACCTAAAACACATCCAACAGCTAAATCACTTGCATCACACATAATTTCAAATGGTAGATCCCAATCGGGTTTAGCAATAACAGGTGCACTGACTAAAGCTGTTTTCAATGTTTCGAACGCTTTAACGCATTCTTCATTAAAATCAAAGGTTGAATCTTTCATGAGTAAATTAGTAAGTGGTTTGGAAATTACAGAATTTTTTTTACTAAATCTTCTGTAAAAACCAGCATGTCCTAAGAATGATCTTACTCCCTTAACAGTGGTTGGAGGGGGTAATTTCTCCATTACTGAGGTTTTTGCTCTATCTACTTCTAATCCTTTTTCAGATATTTTGTGACCTAAAACAATTCATTCGTCAACCATGAAATGACATTTTTTCCAGTTTAATACCAAATTTGTTTCTTCACACCTAGACAAAACTTTATCCAAATTTTCTAGGCACGAATCAAAAGAATCTCCATAAACTGAAAAATCGTCCATAAAAACTTCCATGATATCTTCAATGAAATCATTAAAAATTGCAGTCATACAACGTTGAAATGTTGCAGGTGCATTACATAGACCAAAGGGCATTCTTCTATATGCAAATGTTCCGTAAGGACACGTGAAGGTTGTTTTATCTTGGTCATCCGGGTAAATGTATATTTGAAAGAATCCGGAATAACCATCAAGAAAACAGTAGAAAGCATGACCAGCTATCCTTTCGATCATTTGATCAATAAAAGGAAGAGGAAAATGATCTTTCCTAGTTGCTTTATTTAAATTTCTATAATCTATACAAACCCTCCAACCAGTGGTGGTTCGCGTAGGTATTAATTCACCTTCTTCATTCCTTACAACTGTTATGCCTCCCTTTTTAGGTACACAATGGATTGGACTAACTCATTCACTATCCGAGATAGGGTAGATGATTCCGTTGTCCAGAAGTTTAGTAATTTCATTTTTTACTACTTCTTTCATGTTCGGATTTAGGCGTCTTTGCCTATCCGCTTTAGGTGGCTTATCTTCTTCTAAATGAATTCTATGCATTACAATACTTGGATTAATACCTTTTAAGTCTGAAATTTGCTAACCCATACTTCCTATCCTATTTCTAACAACTTCTTTCAATTTCTCTTCTTGGACTTGTGTTAATTTGTTAGAGATAATAATAGGTAGAGAATCGCCTTCGCCTAAGAAAGCGTACCTCAAATGACTTGGTAATTCTTTAAGTTCTAATTTAGGTGGAACTACAATTGAAGGCGGAACTGGTCCATCTTCTCGAATCAAAGGTTATGGGTCCTTATCTTCTAGTTCCTCACTCATTATAGGTTCTATTATTTCTTCTTTTTGAACAATGTCATTTACACATTCTTCAATTAAATCAAGTTTCATACAAGCGAAATCTTCCATAGGATATTTCATCGCTTGGTTCATATCAAACTCAATCTTATCATCTCCTATTCGTAAAACTACTTTCCCTTCCGACACATCAACTAGAGCACGTCCCGTGTTCATGAACGGTCTACCAAAGATTAGCGGACAATTTACATCATAAGCAAAATCTAAAATAACGAAATCGGTAGGAAGAATAAATTTGTCAACTTTAACTAAAACATCCTCAATTATACCGTATGGTCTTTTAGTGGTTTGATCCGCTAATTGTAAAACCATATTGGTACGTTTGATGTCTTCTTCTAAGCCTAACTTATTAAAAATAGATAATGGCATCAAGTTAATGCTTGCTCCTAAATCACAAAGACAACTTGGGAATTCTATATCGCCCAATTTACATGGAATGGTAAAACATCCGGGATCTTTGAGTTTTGTGGGCAAATTGCTTGACACAATCGAACTGCAATCTTCAGTTAGCGAAATGGATGAAATTCCTTCCCAACTGATTTTCTTTGAAATTAAATCTTTGAGGAATTTACCATAATTGGGAATTTGCGTAATTGCATCCATAAACGTCAAATTAATATGCAAATTTTTAAGTTTGTCTAAAAATGTTAAAAGTTGTTTATCATAGTCCTTGTTGCGGACTTTGTGTGGAAAAGGTGGTTTGGGTATAAAAGTTTTTGTACTAGAGTCAATTGGTGCATCTTTTTGTTTTAATGTATCCTCTTTGGGCTTCGATAAATCAGTTCCAGGTAAAGTCGAATTTCCGGGCATTTCCGGGCCTAAGTAGTTTTTCCCTGAACGAAGAGTGATAGCCTTAACATACTCTTTCGGATTTTCTTCCGTATGGCTTGGAAGACTTCCCTCTTTGCAGGATGGAATTGATTTAGCGAGTTGTCCAATTTGAATCTCCAAATTATGGATGCTAGATGATTGGTTTTTAATAAGCTGATCGAATTTATTCTCGATCCGTTTAAAACCATCGTCGTGATTACTTATTTTTCCGCTCATAGCATCAATGAATTTGTCGATTTTAGAAGATAAAGTGCTAATCGTGTCTCTGGATTGATTTTGATAATTGGTAGTACGATTTTGATTAGCATTAGCATTATTATTATCCCTCCAGTTAAAGTTAGGATGATTTCTCCATCCAGAATTATATGTATTGGAATAAGGGTTATTATTTTGGTTTTGCCATTGGACAAAATTTACCTGTTCAATTTCACTCATACCTTCGTAATCCACATCTGTTTGGATTGGCTTACCATTAGAATCACACGGTGCCATAAACCTATCAATTTTGTGCGATAAGGCAGAAAATTGGGCTTGCAACATCGCTACTGGATCAAGATTCACTATACCTTTAACTAATGAAGTAGTTGAGGATGATGGTTTTGCTGATGGTACGTGTCCACGTTCCGCGGGCCACATACAGCTGTTGATTGCCATTTCCTCCAAAAGTTCTCTTGCTTGGGCAGATGTTTTCTTCATGAATAACCCTCCAGACATAGCGTCCAATGAACCTCTAGTTGTAGGATTTAGTCCATTATAAAATGTTTGCATTAAAAGTTCAGCGGGCAATTGGTGGTGTGGGCATAAACGTTGAAGTTCTTTAAAATGTTCCCAAGCCTCATAAAGAGTTTCACTATCATTTTGAGAAAAAGAATGTAACTCTTTAATGACTCTTGCGGTTTTTGCTAAAGGAAAAAAATTTGATAAAAATGCTTGGGCTAATTGCTCCCAAGTCTCAATTGATGCGGCTGGCATAGAAGTTAACCATTCTTTGGCTCGATCCTTCAAAGTAAAAGGAAAAAGGCGAAGTTTGATTGCTTCTGCAGTTACATCAGTAATTTTAAAAGTGTCACAAATTTCTAAGAAATTTGTCAAATGGGTATTAGGATTTTCGTTAGGTAACCCGTAAAACGTTACGTTATTTTGCAACATATTAAGCAATGCAGGCTTAATTTCAAATTGGTTTGCATTAATTTGGGGTCTAACTATACTGTCTGTTACACCGGCCACTCCTGGCCTAGCGTAATCCGTGGCCATAACTTCTGGCTCGGTAATTTTAGTTTTTATTGGGGTTTTGTTTTTCTTTTTCTTTTCTTTCTTATTCTTTTTAAGGGTTCTTTCAATTTCTGGGTCAATAGGATCTGGTGACGTGCCCGAACTTCGAGAACTGCGCATGAACTTGAAATTTCGCACGAACCGAAACTACCTACAAAACAGAATCTGAAAAATAAATATGTTAATAATTAAAAATAAATAAAATGTAAAAGTTTGAATAAGTATGAATAAACCTAGATTCCTAATAAAACACGAAAAATTTAAAATTTTGTCAAAAAATTTGGCATTCCCCGGCAACGGCGCCAAAAACTTGTTGAGCGATTTCCGCAAGTGCACGGTATACGCTTGTAGTAATAAAAGATATTGATCCCAAAGGGAACGTTTTTTAACAAAACTTATTCTGAATCGGTTAAATTTACTTTTAGGTTTATAATATGGAAAAATCGTTTAATCGGTTTAGGTTTTGAAATTGCTAGAATAAGAATTAGATTAGAGTATGAAGATGTTAGAAAATATCTGATTTAAGAATGAATTTGCAAAACAGGAACGTTTTAGTACTTTAGAAAAGTAAACAAGTATATTTGTTTGCATTAAGCAAAGAAAACAACTTTAAACTTTGTACGAATTATAAAGATGAAATAAATGACGGAACCTCTAATTAATAGGCTTTGAACGCGACAAAACCCTTATCCGGGATAATTACCCTTAACCAAATTAAAACTCTACCGAGATAATAATTTGCCTAAGTGTTAAACAAAGTTTCCTTGTAAAGATTTTGAATTAAACTACGTTTTAATGAAAACACCAGCAGTCACTTTAGTGGATTGGTTACCATAAGTGCTGTATAAAAATCTATCGAATAGAACAGACTTTATTAGATGAAATATAAATTGATACAAGTTTACAGAGAACATGGAGCATTGAATTCTTCGACGGCGTGCAAGTGAACGGGTTGTCAATCCTTTCCTTGGGTTTCGTTAGAGTTTGTCAGGCTCAGGGGCGAATCCTCTACTCAATCTTCTCGCTGAATCTTCGTAATAGAGACTGGGTCGGTCCACTACCAAAATGTAAACTAAACTGGAACAATGTCTAAACGCTACTGAATTTGTTATTATTTAGTAAACAATGTGTGTACATCATATTGCTTTTGAACAGAATCGAAATCTAACTTCTGAATCACTTGATTCGAAATTTCTGCATAAATTCTACACTAATCTCTTTCTTCTACACGTATAACACACTATATTTCAACTCTCCATCAACTCTTTATTTATAGATGTTGAAGAGTCTTGATTGAAGTGTCGTGCCCGTTGTGAAGGATCGTGTCCGCTGCGAAAGGACATCTTTATCCACCCGAACGATCGCGTTTCGTCAAAAACGAATGTGTGTAACTAGGCCTCTAAAATCTCCTGCTCGTACCGAGAATATTAATTCTCTACCGAGAATGGGGGAGCATCAATTGTACTTCAGACGAAGGGAAGGAGAGGCTGAGGGACGCGTGTCGCGACCGTGAATAGTGGGGGCCGCGGTCGCGACACGGAGCATTTTTCACTTCTTCGCTCTCGTTCGTGTCCTCGACTTGGCGTTATTAATTTTCGTCGTCTTCGACTCCTTTTGTAGGGCTTTTCTTCTATTTTTGAGCTCTTTTTACTCCTATTTGGATTTTACCAAATATTTATGTACCTTGCATGAAAGAAACATATTCGAGAGTAAAAGCTTTCTAAATGGTTATAAATATCATAAATTCGTAGCAATATTGATGTAATTATTGATGATATTTTAGGTATATTTTGGGCTTAACACCTCCAGAAAAGCCAAATCCCACCAGCACGGCCAGTTGCCTCCGATCTAACACACCTCCAGTTCTTAAACTTCTTAACCACTTCATCTGCTTTCTCTCCACTAATCTTAGTTTCAAGTAAAGCAAAACACGAAGGGTTAAACTATTTAATAAGGTCATTAATATGGATACAGGTAGCTTTGCTAGCCGCTCCCCTAACATTCCAGCACAACAAGTCCATCGAAAGGAGGAAAACTGACCGCACCACCCTACCTAAGCCAGGTATTTACCAGGGGCTCTTGAGAGCCTCACCGAGGTACCCGCAGGTCCCCTCTTCTCTGAAAAATCCAAAGAATTCTGGATGCTCTTTTGTTTACCCTTTGGCTTCTTCAAGCTAGGTTTAATCACCCCCATTGGTTTCCCAATCCCAGGATCACCACTAGGAGTAGAAGAACTAACCTCATTAGTCTCCTTCATCTTTCGGGCTGCCAGAGTCAGGGGATCCCCCTGAGCTTCATCCTTAGAAAAAAAGAGGGGGTTAACCGAATCAACCACAAGCTCAGAAGGTTCAGCAGACTCCAGATCCGGCATACTGTGCTCCATAAGCTCATCTCCCTGGACAGACTCATGAACGTCCTCAATAGACAGGGCACCAAACCTAGATCCAGACCTAAGATCTAAGCTGGAACCAGCCTCCTCCATAGCTTTGAGGATAGGCTTCTCCTTCACACTAGGAGCAATAATAGGCTTAAAAAGAGACGAATTCCCCTTACTGATAGTATCCGGAGGAAGATTCTACACAATGGGGGGTTGAGTTCTACGACGAGTAGTCCTTTTAGCCACCATCCAGGGACCAAAGTTTCCTCCATTCCCTTGGTTACCTACAGATTTACTTCCACTCTCCACAACAGTCTCCTTCACAACACTCTCCCTTTTGGGGCAACCTTCCTGAGAGTGACCATACATGCCACGATCATAGCAAATGTTATATAAGCCTTCATATTCAATAAAAAAACACCTTGTTTTGAACACAGAATTTAGATAATAAGGGTTTCGCAAGATCAACATCCACACAAACCCTAGCAAACTTGCCCCTAATGGCACCAATAGTAGTCTTATCCACATGGTGGACCTTCCCAACCATGCCTCCTAATTTACTGAGAAATTTCTCACTGTAATACTCAATGGGAAGGCCCGAAAACCTAACCCAAGTCAAGATCCTGTTAACAGTAGAATCATGAAGATTAAAATTTGGAACCCAAGGCCGTAAAGCCAGAACATGGTTGGAAATAATATATGGGCCCCCCTTGATCACAGAATTGTAATCCTCAACTCTAGTAAACTTGATGACATAGTAGTCATTTTCAAGGTCAGTAATACTGACCTTCCCTTTGGGCTTGAATCCTTTGGGCAAAATAATTAAAGTTGATCCTCTTCCCCAGCACCTTCACTATCAAAGACACTTTCCACTTCTCTCTGAGCTCCCGCTTCTCTTCTGAGGACAGTCTAATCACCGGACAAAGTGGATCATCTTGGGCACCCTCCTCCTCATCAGAGTCAGAGAAAAGATCCGCAGAATCCCCTACCATCTCAACTTCCTCTAAACAAAGTTCCTCCTCAATAACCCCCATAACTGTGTCTTTCCAAGACCCTTTACCTATCCCATTAATGCCAGTTACAGTCCTGGGGGAAGCCCCGTTCCCCTGTCCCTGAACCTCACACCCAACCCTTAAAGGCCTCTGACTCGAGGCACCATGCCCACTAATTACTGCCCCAGCCTGCCCCGCACTGCCCGAAATAGGGCCACCAACGCCGGGCACTGTACTGGAAATTCTAGCCCAAAGCCCTGGCCCAGCATCGGCAGGATCCGTGCGGTGCCCGACGCTGTCGGCAGGGATGACCAGCGCCATGCACACAGCAGGCGGCATCTTGCCCCCCATGCCGTCTGGGATAACGGGGAGTGGGGCGCGGGACACCTCTCCTGCCGATCCCGCACGCCCACCCCCCAAAAACCTTGCAACAGCGTCCCCCAACCTAGCCTGCACAACCGCATCCCTCATAGTCACCAGCGCCCCATGCGGATCTGCGAGAGACGCACCTCCCCCCACAGCTCCAGGCACCGCAGCCATCACCCCGCGATCCCAGGCCATATCTGCCCCCCAATCCCCTATGCCGACGCCGCTGCCTGCCGGATCCAGCCCCTCGTCCCCCTTCCGAGCCGCCCGATCCCGCTGCCGGGAGCGATCCCTCACCCTCTCGCCACTCACCCTTCTCTCCCTAGCAACCCCTGCCGAAATAGCATCGCCCCCTGCCGACACCCCTTCCGGCACAAGATCCGAAGGCCGACCCTCCCTAGCCGCACGATCCGCCACCCCAATCCCAGATCTGCCGCCATCGCCGCCCCCCTCCATAGTTCTTCTTGCCCTAGGAATCTCTCTCTCTTTCGTCATTATTCTTATGCCCTATTAAATACAAAAATATAACTAAATGTATCATAATAATTCATTATAAATTATTAAAAATATATTTTAATATTATATTTTTTTAGAAATTTTAATACTATATTTTGAGTATGATATTATATTTTCACTTCAGTTTTATAAATAATTTTTTTTAACAAAATTAGACTATTTAACAGGGATTTACAGACCTTTGCGGCAAAGAAGGTGAACTCTCCTTCCAAGCCTTCTACTGTACTCTTTAGCATTAGCAATCTAGCTTCCATTGAGAGAGAAGAGTTCATCCGATAAGTCTACGACTACCTCAAGTCGGTTATCCGTATCGGTGAAATGAATCTTTTCTCCAATCTCTCATTTGTGTGCCCCTAACTAGGGAAAGCTAAGTCCAACTACCTATCACCTCTTCTTTTAGGTAATTGATTTACATTCTTAACAATTACATCTAATACCTAACTTGTCAGGTTAGTAGAAAAATAATCGCTAATATTGATACGGACTTGCTTACAAATAAAAATCTTAAATTGAGATATTGAATATTTCAATTTAATATATTTTAAAACTTTTTTATATGCTATATATAATTACAATTAATTCAGTTAAATAAAAATAAATTTTTTTTTTTGGTAAGAAGTTAAATAATAATAAATAATATTAAGAAATTAAACCATTACTTTATTTCTAATCTTCTAGAATGGCTAAATAAGAAAATGACTAATAATAAATTTGTATTAAATTCCAACCAAAAATTTCAACAACTATTAAATTTCTCTTGGTCTTCCTTCCTAAAAATAGAATATTATAACTCATGTGGGTGATGACTAGTGTTGTTTGTGCGGGTTTCGTTGAAGTGTAGTGTATTTCATTGGCCAGCTGTCTATCCTATGTTATGATAAGTGTTGAAACACCTTTCCACATGATTTTGATTTGATAAAATTATTTAAGTTAATCCCATGATTAAGACAATTATATTTAAGTGCTTTGATTTAATTGTACTAATGTGTTTGTTCAATATTGAGTATAATTATAAATGAGAACAGAAATAAAAAGTAAGACAGGACGAAGTCAGCATGAGACACAGCACAAGCTGAGTAGAAGTGTAACTCAACATTATAAAAGAAAAGTCTTCTTCATAACAAATGCTTGACGACGAAGCTGCCCGAAGACGCTGAGTAGAATGGTACTCAGTCTTCGATATAAATGAAGAACAAAGGCAACGTCAATAAAGTCAAGCTGAGTGTTCGTCAGGACAGCACGAATGATCCGTTTACTAAAAGACAAAATCCGACATGAGTCTGCGCCAATACAGAAGCTTTGGAATTACGCAATGAGACAGTTTCGAGACGCATGGGCCAACTGGCATTTGGCTAAAAGACGAAACTGGCGCTAGAAGACGAACCTGGTGGAAGAAGACGAGCCTGACGCCTGCTAAATTCAGACGACAGGATTGGCCTGCAAAACTGTATGCTGACGAGTGAATGACGCAAGATGACCGTTTGAATTCAACGGATAGATCCGAATTCAAATGATTGAGGCATTAGATTTCACTATAAAAGGACAAGTTCATCTCTTGGATCCTTTGCCGAAGTACAAAAAGAAAAAGCATACATACAAGCACATACAAACAAGAAAAAGCAAATACTTACACCCAAATCCTATTTCTGTGTAAAAGTCTAGATTGAATTTGTATTCATCTAAAGTGTTCTTCATCTAGAAAGAACAAATCTGTATCAATTGTAAAGATTGAGAGAGTGGTGCTGAGTACTTGGTTTTAGTATTCAGCGGTAGAGAAAATCTGAGTGTTTGGTTATAGCGCTCAGTAGGGGTTGAGTAGACGAATAGAGGACGATACTCTTGCATACTCAATTGCTTGTGAACGGTTTGTGCTCTACCTTGAAAGAGCTCAGTATTGGATTGAAAAATCCCGGAAGGATTCTGGGGACTGGACGTAGGCGGAGAGGCTGAACCAGGATAAGTCTGCCGAGTAATTTCTAACCCTTTCTCTCAATATATATATGTATGTGTTGCTTGCTTAAATTACTCAGGATATAAATTATATAAGCTGACACTGAGTAATCAGAGTGCTGAGTTGGAAGCTGGCCTTAAGTGTTAATTTCCAACTCACAAGTAAAATGGTTCTAGTCAGCCTCTGACTAAAGCTGTCTTACATCTTGCTCGCCCTTGCTTGAAGGAAAAATAGGCTAACGTATAGCAGCGGAAATATAAAAATTTTAACCTATTTCCATTAACCCTAAGATCCGTTAATCGTTATTTCATATAAAGAGGGATAAAAGAAATACCTTTCAGAAGTTCTATCTACCGTTGCAAACGAAGTGCCCACAACTCTTACTTCGAATTCCCGAGCACAAAACAAAACAATGGAAGATCAAGTTAGAATCAACCGTTTATAACAACCAAAGTAGATTATCTCTAATTAGTCAACACAAGATCAAGGATAAAGAGAAAGAGATGAAAATCAATTAAACGGAAGGAAGCGGTGGAAAATCTCGTCCTCGAGCTAGGGGGCGAAATTCTCTCTCTTGATTGCTAGGGTTGGATTTCGAATGTCAAACTCGACCCTAAACGACCTCAATCGGCATCGGGCGTGAAATAGAAAGATCACAATCAACACTTAATAGTCTCCAAATATCATAAATATCACTTTTCTAGGTATTCCTCTTAAATGTATATTCTAAACAAATCCATATTCCTATTACATTAAAACCTCAACATATTTACCAACTTCATCATATTACATTTCTAACAATAAGCAACAACTTTCGATCTTCGCCTAATCGGTCGATAACCTTCTCTCTATCCTGTACTTTCTCACCTAAAAACATTAAAACATTTAAAAAGGTGAGACAAAAATCTCAGTAAGCAATTATCAACTACATAAAATACTTATACTCAAAATAGCTATATATATAGTTTAATTTTCAAAATGCATCATATAAAATTCATATTCTTAAAAATGAACACTTTATGGATTAAACCATAATAAAATAGTCAAATGGTACTTTTAACAGAACTTTCAATTTAAAATATCAAACTTGCTATCATTTCTTAAAATACCAAGCATAATCAAAACGTAAATCAATGTATTAAATTACTTAAGATAAAACTCGTGTTCAAAATAGCTATATACATTTATTTGGTTAAAATCTCAACTATACAAAATAAATAGGTTTGCAATCAACATTTTACTCAAATCAATTGTAAATCAATAAATACTTCATAAATCGTATTTCAATGAACACTTCATAAATCGTATCTCGATAAACACTTCACAAACTGTATATCAATAAATTGATCACAAATCATATCTCAATAAATACTTCACAAATCGTATATTAATAAATATTTCGCAAATCGTATATCAATAAATACTTCGCAAACCGTATCCATCCGAGAGATAATTCCCGTATGTATCAATCCCCACAATATAATAGAATCGAGATATCTCATAATTTGCCTAGCCCGCATGGTCTTACTCAACACTTCTTTGCCATACCCGATAGGTCTTTCAACTGTGTACACATGCCGTATTTCTCACTAAATACGGACTTTAATAAAACCACCTATCCGGATTACTCTTGATGGATACTAAAAACATTATAATTTCATAATATAATTTAAAATCAGAAATATATATATATATATATATATATATATATATATATATATATATATACCCCTCATAAATCAATATCATAAATTTTTCTCAATACCTTTACTCAATCAATTTCCAAAATATTAAATCAGAAATCATGATTGAACTAAAATCACCAATAAATAATTTAAAAAATATACTTATCAATATTAACTTCAATTTCTTAAACATAACACATAAATCATCATATATAGACTTTATTTCAATAAATCATAATTTCATCAAAATTAATATTTTAATAACCTTTAATTAAAACTCAAATTTACTTTTAGAAATAAATTTATAGAAAACCACTTATTATATATACATATACCTTTGATCACAAACCAATTATCAATAAAGTTTCTCAATACACTTTCTTTTGAATTCTACTCTTCAAAATATCAAATATATCACAAATATTAATCAAATATACTAAGTTCATCAAAACCAAACTCAAATCATGTATACATAAACATATATTATAGGTTGAAATTTACATGCAAATACATATATCATTACTTGAACTTAATTTTAAGTTCATGTTAAACACTAATTCATAAAAACTCCAATTAATCAAATGCATGTCAAAAATCACCACAAAAATTCAATTTTCTAGAGAATATAGAGTTGTATATACATATATATATATACATAAAAACTAAAAAGGGTAGTTGATAATTACTTACTTTAGCACTAATTGAGAGAAAAACGCCTTAAAACCTCTAATCTTCCCCTCTAATCTGCTTAGGACGAATCCATCATAGAAATTTCCAAATCCAAATCAAACCGACACAATGTGTATTAGGATGTCTAGAAGCTACTGTAAAAAAAAATCAGCTCGATCCAACGGTTCAATCTCTAGATATCAAAGTATGATCAAAGCTTGGTGATTTTGAGTGTTTGAATGAAGGAGATGGGAAAATGAAGAAGAAATGAGGGTTCAAAACCCAAATTGTGATTTTTCTCACCTTGGACATCCGAATTATAGGTTTGGGAATTGTAATTTTATGTTCCCAATAAGGAGAAAATATCCCTTTTGGTCCCTCTAAAATTTAACTTCTTTTAAAACTTATCCTAAACTTTTAATTTCTTCGAAAATCATGAAATTGGCCTCCAAATTATATCCATAATACCCAATTAACTCTTCAATCAATAAATAAATATAGTGTAACATAATATTAGGGTATAATAATTAAAACTAGGGACACGGATGTGACAATTCTCCCCACCTTAAAAAATTTCGTCCTCGAAATTCACGGTATCTAATCTAACTAATTTTTCTTCCTCAAATAATCTCAAGGATCACAAATTTATTTCAAATTACTAAGATTCCTCGTAATAATCATCGAATCATAAACTCTAATACTTCATCTCACTTCCTTTATCATCATCATCATTGGCATATCTCTATCAATCATTTAGATATAACTCTAAGTAACTCTAAACTTCAATCTAGTTAATTCCATCACCAATAAATCCACAATAGAACTCCGAATATCATTTATTCAATTTATATAATATGATATACTTTATGTTCATATCCTCCTAGCATTAAACCAAAGCTCACTTCAATAAATTTAAATCACAATTGATTTCATCCATCATATATATATCAAATATTTTTTTACCTATCTCCAAATTCTATAGACTTAAAAAAAATCACTTTTGACCCTCTAATATATACGATATTATGTTTTTCTTAAACTTCAAATAATCCGAATCAATGATTTGCATCAATATATAATCTTATTTCATCATAATGGGCAATTCAACTCTGGTATTCAACGAGTCGCCGACCGATGAACATAATCATCAACGGAAACTACCGGTAATAATACTTGTATCTATAATATTTCACTCCAATCATTATTTATATTATAATATTCAATAATCATCATCAATCAAATATAAACCTTATTATTTTAATACAATTTCCTATTAATAAGATTCCTTTCATAAAATCCCAATATCCATGTCACTCTTAAAAATTTTCATTTATTTCCTTAAATTCAATTGAACTACTATGCTATTTTTTTATTCACCACCATATATACCATTAATCCAACTAAAATAAACTTCAATCGTTTCTCCAAACCATATAGTCACGGATATAGTACCTAAATTACGATATCAATGTTTTTTTTTCTCCAAACTCCAAATGATATCTTTACACATATAGAGTCAATAAAATTTACAATGCCATCCAATTTCCTTATTTGACATATAAACTCTCATTTTGATCCTTATATAAACTTAAACTATAATCACACAAACTTCAACTAAAAATTACTTGACCATTATCAATGAAAATACTATATCATTTCAATTATCAATATATATATATCCTCAACTATTCATGCTAACTCTAAATTAGTGTCTATTATAATCTCCAAAATATTAATCAAACTCCATGATAATTAGTAAGAATTTCCATATAATTTTTTCCTCAAGCTTATATCTAATATCTCAAATTCATCAATGTATCATTTCCTCGATTACTTATACTCTTGAGAACAAAAACTCATCATATTATTTCAATTCTTTTAGCCTTATTTCACCTCTAACATACATATTCGTAAGCTAAGTATTAAACTCCCAAATATAAATTTCAATTCATACTTATTTCACATATAACCGATATCACCAAATATCCAATAACTTACTAATTTGCATACACCTAGGTACTAAACATCAAATTTCCATTTTACAACTTACTAACTAGTTACTCAAATCCTCAAAAACATTTCAAATTATTTCTTAACTATCACCACTTATCCATATTCCTCAATTACTATCAATTATTTCTTAGCTATCACCAAATATTCATATTCCTCAATCACTATCAATTATTTCTTAGGTATCACCAAATATCAATATTCCTCAATTACTATCAACCTTAGGTCCGAAGAATTTAACCTAGGCTCTGATACCAAACTGTCAAACCCGACCCTAAACGACCTCAATCGGCATCGGGCGTGAAATAGAAAGATCACAATCAACACTTAATAGTCTCCAAATATCATAAATATCACTTTTCTAGGTATTCCTCTTAAATGTATATTCTAAACAAATCCATATTCCTATTACACTAAAACCTCAACATATTTACCAACTTCATCATATTACATTTCTAACAATAAGCAACAACTTTCGATCCTCGCCTAATCGGTCGATAACCTTCTCTCTATCCTGTACTTTCTCACCTAAAAACATTAAAACATTTAAAAAGGTGAGACAAAAATCTCAGTAAGCAATTATCAACTACATAAAATACTTATACTCAAAATAGCTATATATATAGTTTAATTTTCAAAATGCATCATATAAAATTCATATTCTTAAAAATGAACACTTTATGGATTAAACCATAATAAAATAGTCAAATGGTACTTTTAACAAAACTTTCAACTTAAAATATCAAGCTTGCTATCATTTCTTAAAATACCAAGCATAGTCAAAACGTAAATCAATGTATTAAATTACTTAAGATAAAACTCGTGTTCAAAATAGCTATATACATTTATTTGGTTAAAATCTCAACTACACAAAATAAATAGGTTTGCAATCAACCTTTTACTCAAATCAATTGTAAATCAATAAATACTTCATAAACCGTATTTCAATGAACACTTCATAAATCGTATCTCGATAAACACTTCACAAACTGTATATCAATAAATTGATCACAAATCATATCTCAATAAATACTTCACAAATCGTATATCAATAAATATTTCGCAAATCGTATATCAATAAATACTTCGCAAACCGTATCCATCCGATAGATAATCCCCGTATGTATCAATCCCCACAATATAATAGAATCGAGATATCTCATAATTTGCCTAGCCCGCATGGTCTTACTCAACACTTCTTTGCCATACCCGATAGGTCTTTCAACTGTGTACACAGGTCGTATTTCTCACTAAATACGGACTTTAATAAAACCACCTATCCGGATTACTCTTGATGGATACTAAAAACATTATAATTTCATAATATAATTTAAAATCAGAAATATATATATATATATATATATATATATATATATATATACCCCTCATAAATCAACATCATAAATTTTTCTCAATACCTTTACTCAATCAATTTCCAAAATATTAAATCAGAAATCATGATTGAACTAAAATCACCAATAAATAATTTAAAAAATATACTTATCAATATTAACTTCAATTTCTTAAACATAACACATAAATCATCATATATAGACTTTATTTCAATAAATCATAATTTCATCAAAATTAATATTTTAATAACCTTTAATTAAAACTCAAATTTACTTTTAGAAATAAATTTATAGAAAACCACTTATTATATATACATATACCTTTGATCACAAACCAATTATCAATAAAGTTTCTCAATACACTTTCTTTTGAATTCTACTCTTCAAAATATCAAATATATCACAAATATTAATCAAATATACTAAGTTCATCAAAACCAAACTCAAATCATGTATACATAAACATATATTATAGGTTGAAATTTACATGCAAATACATATATCATTACTTGAACTTAATTTTAAGTTCATGTTAAACACTAATTCATAAAAACTCCAATTAATCAAATGCATGTCAAAAATCACCACAAAAATTCAATTTTCTAGAAAATATAGAGTTGTATATACATATATATATATACATAAAAACTAAAAAGGGTAGTTGATAATTACTTACTTTAGCACTAATTGAGAGAAAAACGCCTTAAAACCTCTAATCTTCCCCTCTAATCTGCTTAGGACGAATCCATCATAGAAATTTCCAAATCCAAATCAAACCGACACAATGTGTATTAGGATGTCTAGAAGCTACTGTAAAAAAAATCAGCTCGATCCAACGGTTCAATCTCTAGATATCAAAGTATGATCAAAGCTTGGTGATTTTGAGTGTTTGAATGAAGGAGATGGGAAAATGAAGAATAAATGAGGGTTCAAAACCCAAATTGTGATTTTTCTCACCTTGGACATCCGAATTACAGGTTTGGGAATTGTAATTTTATGTTCCCAATAAGGGGAAAATATCCCTTTTGGTCCCTCTAAAATTTAACTTCTTTTAAAACTTATCCTAAACTTTTAATTTCTTCGAAAATCATGAAATTGGCCTCCAAATTATATCCATAATACCCAATTAACTCTTCAATCAATAAATAAATATAGTGTAACATAATATTAGGGTATAATAATTAAAATTAGGGACACGGATGTGACATCGAAAATCCCTATAGGGGGTATTTATAATCTATTGTATCTAATCCTAAGTTAGATATAATTAGGTTATTGAAATAAGAATTTAATTCGGAATATAATTCTTAATTATTATCCATTAATATATCTAAATATAAAGATAATAATAATAACCTTATTGGATAATAATAGGAGTAATATAATCTAATTAAAACTCCTAATTTATTTATCCTTTAATTAATTTAATTCATAATCCTAATCTAATTAGGATTGATAAAATCAAACTAATTATTTATGTATTAATATACATAAATCGCCCCCCTTAGTAATTGGGCCTTATTGGACCCAATTGGGCTTCCGTCAATTAATTAACATCTGTCTCTCTTTTGGGTTCCAAGTCTTATGTGTGACCCATTAGGTTCTTATTGCTTCTAGCCGTATGCAACTATTAAATTAATTTTCAAAGAATTATATTTAATCTTTTGCATAACGGAATGATGTACAAAGTATGTGATTAGCAAGTCCGTAATCATTCCCCCAGAGCTATAAGAAGACAGGTTGATTCTGTCGTTCACCTTTCCATATTAGTTACAGTATAATTCAATCCTTTATCAACTACGTCCTTGAACTGAATCTTATGACTATGGATAATGTCAAGTCACATATAGCGAGACGTTCGTTTTACTTGTTCTGGCCGAGTCATCTCCAATTAGATAGGTTAAGAGAAATCCGCATTTCAATCTTAAGCTATCACCTTGCAAGGATTTAGAGTTAAGTCTTCCACAAGTGATCCATAGACATATCTCCCATTTATCGGGAGTGATAAATGCTCAATCCAATGTATAACGATCCCGCAATTACTTCATGTGATACCCAACGTCTACTGTTCACACCCCAGAGTCATCTCTGTTAAGGATCGTGTTACAACAGGATCAAAGCGTCACATTCCGTAATCCAGAATTACCAATTAACATTCCTTTGAGTCTGAGGATTATTTATACCTATTAATACCAATGAGATGAACAGATGACAAGGATGAATCTACCCATCCTGTTATCTCAAATCGGGGCCCCAATCCTAATGAACTTCTTTTCATCGGATCCATGTAACTGTCCAGACATCTGTATATATGAAGCTTGTGAGATTAGCTTTCTGTCGGGACAGAAGACATTGTTACATGCAAGTCTCAACAGTGATATGTCAATCCTGAACATATTATTTGACTTGGGGTGGTTTTAAGTTTATTAGTTTATTATAAAGTTTCGTCTCGCTTCATGCTTGTATGAACACTTTATAATCACTTTAAACAAACTTACGGATTTCCTTTTATTAGACTTTATTTAGTTCTTAAAAAGGATTGCCTTTATATAGTTATAAAACATATATCTCATTAAAACAAATGATATAAAGAACACTTCATTTACATTAAGTTTGTATCCTAGAACAATTGTCTTATAGGACACTAAACCCCAACATACCCCCACTAGGACTAAAGCCAATTGTTTCTATAACTTATCCCAGTAGAAGCAAGATGACGATCATGTACTCTCTCGATTAAGGGCTTTGTCAACGGATCTGCAACGTTGTCCTCTGCAGGTACTCTTTCTATTCTCACATCTCCTCTTGCCACAATTTCTCTTACAATGTGGTATCGCTTTAGGTAATGCTTGGATGCATTATGAGACCGTGGTTCCTTTGCTTGTGCAATGGCTCCATTGTTATCACAGTACAGTGTAATGGGATTTACAATGTCAGGCACCACACCAAGTTCAGTAATGAACTTCCTAATCCAAACCACTTCCTTTGCTGCTTCCGCAGCAGTGATATACTCTGACTCGGTCGTAGAGAAAGCTACGCTTCCTTACTTGGAACTATTCCAGCTGACCGTGCCCCCATTCAAGATAAACAGGTATCCTGATTGGGATTTAAAATCGTTCTCATCTGTGAGATGACTCGCATCTGAAAATCCTTCTATTTTCATATCCCCTTCTCCGTACACTAGGAACATATCTTTAGTTCTTCTCAAGTACTTAAGAATGTTTTTGACGGCAATCCAGTGCTCGTCTCCTGGATTTCCTTGGTAACGACTCGTTATACTTAACGCAAACGCTACGTCAGGTCTAATGCATAGCATAGCATATACAATCGAACCGATTGCACTGGCGTACGAGACTACAGCCATGCGCTTCTTATCATCATCGGTTTTAGGACATTGATGATTATTTAACTTTACTCCATGTATCATGGGTAAGTTACCTCATTTCGATTCAAGCATGCTAAACCGCTTTAGCACCTTTTCGATGTATGTAGCCTGTGAAAGACCAAGCAGTCTTCTTGATCTATCTCTGTAGATCTTTATACCAAGTATATAAGCTGCTTCACCAAGGTCTTTCATTGAGAAGTTACCAGATAACCATACTTTTACCGACTGTAGTAGAGCTACGTCATTTCCCATTAATAATATATCGTCCACATATAATATCAGAAATGCTACAGAGCTCCCACTTGCTTTCTTGTAAATGCAAGCTTCTTCGCAATTTTGTTCGAAACCAAATTGTTTTATGGTTTCGTCAAAACGCTTGTTCCAGCTTCTTGATGCTTGCTTGAGTCCATAAATGGATCTCTGAAGTTTGCAAACCTTGTTTGCATCCTTTGATATGAAACCTTCAGGTTGCATCATATATACATTCTCAAGCAGGTTTCCGTTTAGGAAAGCTGTTTTCACATCCATTTGCCAAATCTCGTAATCGTAGTGAGCGGCAATAGCAAGCATTATTCTGATTGATTTGGATATAGCCACAGGAGAGAAAGTTTCGTCATAATCAATTCCTTGCTTCTGACGATATCCTTTCGCTACTAACCTAGCTTTGTAGGTGCTAACCTTTCCATCCATGTCTGTCTTCTTTTTGAAGATCCACCTGCACCCAATGGGTTTTATCCTTTCGGGTGGATCAACCAAAGTCCACACTTGGTTGGTGTACATGGAATCCATCTCAGAATCCATGGCTTCGAGCCATGCTTTAGAATCTGGACTGTTAAGAGCCTCTTCGTAGTTTTCGGGTTCGTCGTCTAACACGGGAACCTTATCATCATCTCCCACTAGAAAACCATATCTAATAGGGAGTTCACGAACTCTTTGTGATCTACGAAGGGGTGGCACTTGAGTCTCATCTAATGGGACTGCATCGGGTTCCTCAACCGCTTCTATTGTTTCAGTCGGTGTTTCTTATTCTTGAACTTCATCAAGTTCAATCATGATTCCCTTTTCTGTGTCTTCGAGAAACTCTTTCTCTAAGAAGGTTGCGTGCTTGGATACTATTACTTTCTGATCATCTGGATGATAGAAGTAATATCCCATAGTTTCCTTAGGCTATCCAATGAAGAAACATTTATCAGATTTAGAATCTAGTTTGTCGGACGCAATGCGTTTGACAAATGCTGAACAACCCCATACTCTCATGACTGAGAACACGAGTTTCCTACCAACGAACAATTCATATGGTGTGGAATTAGCGGATTTAGTTGGTACTCGATTTAGGGTGAAGAGGGCGGTTTTTAAGGCAAAGCCCCAGAATGTCTTTGGAAGTAATGCTATGCTCATCATGGATCGTACCATATCTAATAAGGTACGGTTCCTCCTCTTGCTTGGACTGACATAGGACCGTATACATCTGAATGAATAAGTCCTAGAGTGTCTGATACACGCTCACCTTTATTGCTAAAGGGTGTCTTTGTCATTTTACCTTTTAAACATGATTCACATGTTTCCAATGATTCAGGATCAATTGAATTTATAAGCCCATCTTGATGTAGCTTAAGCATGCGTCTTTTGTTTATATGGCCTAAACGACAATGCCACAAGTAAGTTGAATTATTTAGCTTATGTCTTTTGGTATCAATTGCGAAAACAGAAATTTTGTCATCTAGCACATAAATCCCATTTTGTGATATTCCTGAAAAATAGAAAATCGAATCTCTATAAAAATCGCAATGTTTGTCTTTTATTGAAATATGAAAACCGTCGTTAACAAGACGGCTAATAGAAATAATGTTACGAGATATTTGAGGAACGTACAAACAGTTCCTTAATTCTATTACAAGCCCAGAGGGCAAATTTAAAACATAATCTCCAATTGCGAGGGCGGCAACTCTTGCTCCATTTCCTACTCGCAAGTTTATGCTTCCTTTCTTTAATTCCCTAGTCTGATTTAGTTCCTGCATATTTGTACAAATATGAGATCCGCATCCGGTATCAAGTACCCAAGATTCAGACTGTGAAATTGTATTTATTTCAATATAAAACATACCAGATGTTGAGGTCCCGGCTTCTCCCTTCTTGAGGGTAGCTAGGTACAGCAAACAATTTCTCCTCCAATGCCCCACTTCACCACAATAGTGTCACTTGCCTTTGGGCTTCTTTACTTCCTTTCCCTTTGTTTCGATGAGCATGGCCTCCTTGCCTTTCTTAGGATGGTTTGGATCGGGAGAGATCCCTTTCCTCTTCTTTGATCCTTCAATAGCAAGGCCTGGTATCTCCTCGTTTTCTTTTATATTGGGCTCGACTGTCTCGAGCATATTTGCAAGCTCTTCAAGAGAGGTTTGCAAGCCACTCGCTTGGTAGTTCATGATGAACTGCGAGTAACTCTCGGGGAGGGACTGAAGAAGTAAGTTCTCACTTAGTTCATGGTCCATCGCATCTCCAATACTAGAAAACTTGGTGATAAGTCTGATCATCTTGGCACAGTGCGCCATTACAGATGTGCCCACCTGCATCTTGCATTTATATAACTGCTTTGTTATTTCGAAGCGTTCGCACCGAGTTTGATTCACAAATAACTCTTTTAGGTGCTTGACCATGGAATAGGCATCCATATCTGCATGTTGCCTTTGTAATTCCGGTGTCATAGATGCAAGTATGATGTCTCCCGCTTGATCGTCATCAGCCTTATGCTTCAAGTAAGCATAAAATTCTTGGTAGGGAGCACCATCCATTGGGTAAGGGGGTATCGGTGTATCAAGTACATACCCTTTCTTCTCGAACTTCAAAACAATTTTGAGGCTGCGATACCAGTCGGTGAAATTTGAACTGTTCAACTTGTTATTGGTAAGTATGTTTTGCAGATTGGTGTTAGTCATGATTTTAAGAGTGTTTAATTAAACCTGAGAGTGAGAAAGAGTAAACGTATGTTATTCATTTGCTTTAAAGTATATCAATCTAAAATTATAGGCCTTTTAGTTTATTTTAGATTGCTCCCACTATTTTGCCAAATTAATAGGCCTCCATATTAATTCGAAGAATTTCACAAATCCTTTAGTGAGCTAGGATCCTAACTCCTGAGATTTCGCCTTGAGTTTACTCAACAAGCTAGTCTCATTCGTTAGGTAGATTCATGTAATCAATCACATCTTTAATGTGATTCCTAGGTTATTGGGTTACTAACCACATTAGTAACTAATATGCTATTCATATTAATCCTAACCGTATTGCCCATTAGTTTATGAAAACATGAGTTTACTCATCCAATTACCATAGTCTAATTTAAGTATTACCCCATATTCATGAAAAATGATTTTTGATAATTCAGGTGTTACCATAAGACCCCGAGCTTGAGTTTACTCAACAACCCAAAGGCCCTCAGTACTGCCGGCTGAATTATAATATTAGGGAGGGACAACCGATTTTAATAACTTGCTTATTTACTTAACTTTTAATGAGGGATTTTATTTTAGGTCTCATAATCTAACTTAGTCTTGATTTGCTTTAGCATACATCAGACACATACATTGGCGTTATGGACATATCATCTAAATTATTCCGTCGAGCCAGAGACGGAATAAAAGGCCAAACCTAAGGAAATACTAACTATTACATATTTCTCTTTAGGTCCTCCGTCTTCTCCATGGCGCCTTGAAATTATATATTAATTTCTATACTACTAAAGAAAACTTCAATTAAATTGAAGGGATTTAGATGAGAGGAGAAATTACAATAGATAGTAGAAAGGCAGGACTCGCATGCCCTATTTCAAAAAATACCAAAAGACTAAAAGAGGGTCCAAATATGTCCATAACTCCAAACATGCATAGACTCAATTAAATAAATTTAATTGGTTGATTACATAAGTATTTTATGTAATATTTAGATTAATCACATTAACTCATCAATTAACTTTCATCCAATTTTACTTCTAACAGTTTCATATCTTCTATACAAAACTTTAATTATGCACGTCCCAATTATTTTGATTTCAATTCATTTAATATTTTGATTTACAAATAGGTAAAACAAACTTTTAAATAAATTTTCATTCGATAATCAAAACAGAAAACTATTAATTTCTGAAACGTATATATATATATATATATATATATATAACTGATTTTAAACGATTTAAAATTAAGTGGGTCTCGGGCCGGACCCGAGGTTGGGCTGCTGCCGTTTGGCAGCAGCCCTAGGCGTCTGATCCGCCGCTGCCTTGCGGCAGCGGCAGCCAGGCGCCGCGCGCGGTTGCTGCTGCGCGGCAGCAACCGCGCGACCGCACTGTAATTTTTTTTTATAATTATGAATATATATATATATATATATCAGTTTTAAAACGATTTTCAGAAACTAGGAAAAACTATTATAGATTTTCCATTTTATCTTTTAGAATAAATAAAACTGATTTTATCAATCTAACCATAAAACTAATAGATTTTGTTATAATGATTATCAACCAAAATTATTAGGAACATGTGCATAATTTATTTTAATTAACAATTAATTAAAACTTATTTATCTTTTAGAACTAATTAATCAAAACAGTTTTGTTAATTAACCTAACTATAAATATTTATTCAACCTGATTGAAAAACTTCTAAATTTTCATATATGAAATAACGGATTTAACGTTGGCTCTGATACCAGTGAAGGAAAAATAGGCTAACGTATAGCAGCGGAAATATAAAAATTTTAACCTATTTCCATTAACCCTAAGATCCGTTAATCGTTATTTCATATAAAGAGGGATAAAAGAAATACCTTTCAGAAGTTCTATCTACCGTTGCAAACGAAGTGCCCACAACTCTTACTTCGAGTTCCCGAGCACAAAACAAAACAATGGAAGATCAAGTTAGAATCAACCGTTTATAACAACCAAAGTAGATTGTCTCTAATTAATCAACACAAGATCAAGGATAAAGAGAAAGAGATGAAAATCAATTGAACGGAAGGAAGCGGTGGAAAATCTCATCCTCGAGCTAGGGGTCGAAATTCTCTCTCTTGATTGCTAGGGTTGGATTTCGAAAATCCCTATAGAGGGGTATTTATAATCTCTTGTATCTAATCCTAAGTTAGATAGAATTAGGTTATTGAAATAAGAATTTAATTCGGAATAGAATTCTTAATTATTATCCATTAATATATCTAAATATAAAGATAATAATAATAACCTTATTGGATAATAATAGGAGTAATATAATCTAATTAAAACTCCTAATTTATTTATCTTTTAATTAATTTAATTCATAATCCTAATCTAATTAGGATTGATAAAATCAAACTAATTATTTATGTATTAATATACATAAATCGCCCCCCTTAGTAATTGGGCCTTATTGGGCCCAGTTGGGCTTCCGTCAATTAATTAACATCTGTCTCTCTTTTGGGTTCCAAGTCTTATGTGTGACCCATTAGGTTCTTATTGCTTCTAACCGTATGCAACTATTAAATTACTTTTCAAATAATTATATTTAATCTTTTGCATAACGGAATGATGTACAAAGTATGTGATTAGCAAGTCCGTAATCATTCCCCCAGAGCTATAAGAAGACAGGTTGATTCTGTCGTTGACCTTTCCGTATTAGTTACGGTATAATTCGATCCTTTATCAACTACGTCCTTGAACTGAATCTTATGACTATGGATAATGTCAAGTCACATATAGCGAGACGTTAGTTTTACTTGTTCTGACCGAGTCAACTCCAATTAGATAGGTTAAGAGAAATCCGCATTTCAATCTTAAGCTATCACCTTGCAAGGATTTAGAGTCAAGTCTTCCACAAGTGATCCATGGACATATCTCCCATTTATCGGGAGTGATAAATGCTCAATCCAATGTATAACGATCCCGCAATTACTTCCTGTGATACCCAACGTCTGCTGTTCACACCCCAGAGTCATCTCTGTTAAGGATCGTGTTACAACAGGATCAAAGCGTCACATTCCGTAATCCAGAATTACCAATTAACATTCCTTTGAGTCTGAGGATTATTTATACCTATTAATACCAATGAGATGAACAGATGACAAGGATGAATCTACCCATCCTGTTATCTCAAGTCGCGTCCCCAATCCTAATGAACTTCTTTTCATCGGATCCATGTAACTGTCCAGATATCTGTATATATGAAGCTTGTGAGATCAGCTTTCTGTCGGGACAGAAGACATTGTTACATGCAAGTCTCAACAGTGATATGTCAATCCTGAACATATTATTTGACTTGGGGTGGTTTTAAGTTTATTAGTTTATTATAAAGTTTCTACTCACTTCATGCATGTATGAACACTTTATAATCACTTTAAACAAACTTACGGATTTCCTTTTATTAGACTTTATTTAGTTCTTAAAAGGGATTGCCTTTATATAGTTATAAAACATATATCTCATTAAAACAAATGATATAAAGAACACTTTATTTACATTAAGTTTGTATCCTAGAACAATTGTCTTATAGGACACTAAACCCCAACATTGCTGACCAAAACTGAGTAAAGTAATTTAAAGAATTAAATTAAGTCAGCATAATTAAGCGAAAAAGTTACATTAGTTCCTACCCCCTGGAACTAATTACACGGGACCAACAATCAGTTCACACAAAGCACTAGGGACGGTGAATGTGAGGTCACAATGTTGATGGTAGCGTTGATGCTTGTCAACAGGATCCATCCATAATATCATTTTATGTTAGGGAGATATCTACCACGACCTAGTCGCCTTAGACTTCTACTAGCTTCTCCTCTTCTTTGAAGACGATCGGGAGGGAAATGGTGCTCATCATTGGTACCTTTATATCGGACATGCTTACCGAAGAGAAAGTCCCCTCTCATAGTATTCTCTTGTTCATCCATACCTAAGAATGTCACCCATTGTAGAGGGTTCACTGAACTACATGTGTCCACCAAGATGTAGTGCACTTTGAAGTTGTTGATTACGAGGGATGCTACGAGGGCTTCGTTGTGGGTTGTCCGTAATGGGGGATTCACATAGAGAGATTCCCCCTTTAATTTCTTTCTGGCATTTGATATTTTGGCATATGAGGGGGTCTATTTCTAGATCACTTGGATTTCTCCCTGATATCGAGTGCATTTTGGTTCCTCTGCATGGGTTTGGGTGCCCGGTCCTCGAAGCAGAATCTTCTCGCACTCCCTGAAGTGGCGTTTTCATTCGTCCATACTATGCTTGTTCCATTTGTGGAACGTGCAGTATTTATCTTTCCCATATGTTATCCTATATGGGATTGGTTCGACGTGGCTAGGGGCGTTAGGATCATGGTGGTTCCGCTTGGCTATCCTACATTGCTAGAAAGCGAGAGTCATCTGAATAATGAACTTCCCTACTGAACTGCGGTGTACCCATTTTTCCTCCCGGGCATCTCTTTTGGGCTCTTCTATTCAGGGTAGTAGGGAATGGCCCCTCATCCCTCCGATTACGGGACTCTCTTTTTTCGGCAATTTATTTCCCTTTCTCTTCATTACCATGCTCCTTCTTTGTCTTGTCTTATTCTCACTCTTTGTAATCTGCGAGCTTGGTGTTGTTGTCACAGTGGATGAAGCTTTAGACGATGACCATTAATTCTTGGAAAGATTGGGGAGAATTTGTGTAGCACTTCTGTCGAAGCGATTCGTAAATTTTTCGTTTGGCAAGGGCATCAATGGCCACCTCTAAGTTCATTTATTTGAGATAGAACGACAATATGGTGAAAACAAGCCAAGTATCTGCGTAGGGTCTCAAACATCCGTCGTTTGACATTATTGACGCCTAAGCTTATCCTTTTGATTTCACTACTCTCATGAACTAAGCAATGAACAAGTCCTTCAAGAGGTCGAACGAGTTGGTGGTCATAGGCTCTAGACCCTGATACCATTCCTGGGCCATTCCCACCGGCATTGTGGAGAAGAATTTGCACATGACGTGGTCCTCCTCGAGTACAGGTTGATAATACTCATGAAGCTAGTACATTATTCGTTTGGATCTTCAATGTATGTATACATCGGGATCTAAGGATTTTCCCAATTCTTGGGGAAACTATCCTTTATGATGCACTGGACAAATGGGGTTTTGCTTGACAGACTTTTCCTCCGATAGCTCCACCTAATGCCTTTTATCCAATAACCTCTAAAACTTGGGTCCCAATTATCTCTTTACTCTGATAAGGCTTTCTCTATCGTCTTGGACACTCGATGAGTGGCAATGGTAACATTCTCGTATGAGAGTTGTTCTTAAAAAAAGGGGATGTTGCTGCCTTTCAGGGCCTTATTTGATTTCGTGGGCGCATCCTTAAGTGTTCGATGGTTTTTAGCTAGTGGGAGTTCTCATAGTTTCTTGTTCTCTTCTTGCATTGCCCTTTGAGTCGCCAACATTTGTTGTTGTGCTTCTACATGATTGGCTTGTACGGCCTGGAAACCTATGAGGGTTTTCATCAGCTTGATAATGGGGTCTCTAGATTCTTCATCTAAGTATGTTTCCACCATCACTCCATCCTCAAAGTTCATGATGGCCACTGTCATTTCTGTTTCTTTTTGCTTACCCTGTTTACTGGATTCGATAACTTCCTTGGTGGGAGTGATTCTTACTAGTGGAGGAGTTTCTACCATTTTTTCGGGACCTCACTTCAAGGAAAATCTTGGCTCACTAGATCTATAGTCGAGGCCTAATTGCCCCTAACCTAATAAGAATGATTATCCTTATGACGAAAAAAGGACAAACTTACTTACGATCTCGATTGGCTTCTTCAATCGCTGATCGTATGAATTCACGGAACTGAAGTGTCAGTCGCTCCACGCTCACCGCATAATGATAAGATGTTGAGGCTAAATTGTAGTTGGTCCACTGAATCATTCAACTTGCATCGGGAACGGTCCTTGGAAACGCTCCGACACTCAAGTGATGGAGAGATTAATAGAGAGAGTTTATGTAGAGAGAGAGAGCAAATCACCTTAAGGTATTACCTAGTTTTCTTATATAGGCTCTCGATGGGTTCTTCTACGTCCATAACACACTTTAAGCTTTGTTTGCATCCTAAATCGGGTCCCTTAGAAATGCCTGATTCCAAACTTGATGGATGGGGATTGGTCCATGGAATAGGTTTTCGTGTGTTGAGCGACTAAGTAGGTTTGCAATAGAATCAAAATACGATTGCAGGATCTTGAATAAGATAAGAGTTTTCGTAGAATCTCACATCACACACGTCATCACACATTTTGATGACATTCTATATGTTATCAAATTTATATAATTATTCCAGTAATGAGATGTATTTTAAAGTGGATGATAGATTGAAATATGTGAGCTATTAACCTATTTTTCTAATTGCATAATTTATACTCTGCCGTTAAGTTATTTTTTTTTTTTGGTAGAAAAGGAAAGGAAACACAACAACAAAAAACCCAATCACGGGATCATCCTAGGAAAGCTAACCCCAATCCTATCATCTAACAGGAAAGGGAAGAGAAACCCAGGGGGAACAGGAAGGGTAGAGACTCCAAGAAGACCGTCATGAGCAGCTGCCGCCAAACGATCAGCAACCCGATTTTACTCTCTGAAAACGTGACAGAACTCAAAACTCTCAAAGGATGAGCAAAACCTTCTAATAGCTTTTATAAGGTTGCTATACTTCAAACTCGGGGCATGACTGTCTTTAATCATATTAATGGCCTCCAGATTATCTGATTCAATAGTCAGACTCTTAATGCCAAGCCTACCAGCCAGTTTGATCCCAGTTAGGATGCCCCAGAGCTCAGCAGCAAAGGAAGACCCTAAACCCAAATTTTGGTAAAAACCAGAAAGCCAAGCTCCTCCAGCATCTCTGAGAACACCTCCTGCAGCAATTTTCCCATTGCTGAGGCAAGAGCCATCAGTGTTCAGCTTTACAACCCCTTCTCTGGGTCTAACCCAGCTAACCAGGTGGACATTCTTACTCAGGGAGGAAACGGCCAGAGAATCACCTTTAAAACTGTCCAAAATGGAGAAGAACTTATTGGAGAAAAAATCAACTAAGTTTGGCACGAAAATAGTTTTACTACCAAAAATTTCCTCATTTCTCCACCTCCAGATTTGGTGACAGATAATGGCAAAGAAGATGTCACCATGCTCCATAAACGAGAGGAGCTTGCCTTTAACACCATCAGAGAACCAGACCTCTTCAGGATGGGCCAGGAAGGAAGAAAAAGAATTAGGAGGAAGAATCTTCCTCCAAACCTCTTTACTCTTTGAACAATCCCTCAGGGCATGGCATAAGGACTCAGTATGGTCCCTGCATCTACTACAAGTTCCAGACTCCGATAAATGCCTCCTGTGCCTATCCAAGTTAGTCAATAACCTGTTCTTGACGCCCAGCCACAAGAAACTCCTAACACGATAAGGAACTTTAAGGGCCCAAATGGACTTCCAAACCTCAGAGGAAGGAACCGACAAAGGGGGGGAGGAAAACGCTTCAAAGGCAGACTTGCAAGAGTATGCTCCATTATTAGTCAGAGCCCAACAGTGTCTATCCAAATCCTCCTCATGAGTACTCACCTTGAAGCCCCGCATTTTAAGGAGGGTATCGAGACCTAAAAAAGGCTCAAACTTGGCCCAGATCCAATCCCCTTCAGAGTCCACCACGTCAGCAATCCTCCAGTTCCTGATGTCATTAGGCAGGGGAGAAATACACACATCTACAAAAGGTTTGTCCCCTAACCAGGTATCAAACCAGAAACTAATGGATTTACCATTACCCACATCAAGACCAACCCCAGTACAAAATTCCGCAAAAATGGTGCTAATCCCTTTCCAAAGAAAGGAACACTGGGCAACTCTTTCCTTGGGGCCCCCAAAGATTTTATCTTTTCGATACTTACCACAAAGAAGGCGAGCTCAAAGAGAAGAAGGGCACTGCCACATCCGCCAAAGGAGCTTCATTAATAAAACTTTATTGTTGTCCTTTGCTTTCCTAATACCCAAACCACCAGACGCTTTGGGTAGGCACACTTCATTCCAGGGCACAAGATGGATTTTTCTCCCCGCCTCAGCTTTTCCCCACAGGAATCTACGGTTGATCTTATCCAGATTATTAAGCACAGGGGCCGGAAGTAGACAAGCCTGCATGATATGATTAGGGGTTGCACAATTAACCGATTGCACTAACGTCGTACGGCCTGCCAGAGAAAGAGTACTGGCTTTCCAAGAGGCACATTTAGAATTGGCTCTGTCCAAAGTATCCTGAAAGGTAACTTTAGAAACTCTTTCACTGTGCAGAGGAATACCCAGGTACTTCCCAAGAGAGTCAGTAAGAGGAATACCAGACAAGTCACTTAATCATTTGCAAACTCTGGGATTCATATTCTTAGAGCACATCATCCTTGATTTTTGGATATTAAGCTTTTGACCGGAAGCCTCACAAAAACAATCAAGGATATCCATAATAACACTCAATTGCTCTTCATTACCTTCCAGAAAGATAAGGACATCGTCAGCAAAGAATAAGTGAGTCACCTGGGGGCAGAATCTATTAATAGCTACCGGGTGGAAACTCCCAATATCAATAGCATCTTGAATTAGGTGAGAAAGCCTTTCCATAGCAATAATGAAAAGGAAAAGACTCATAGGGTCACCTTGACGGATACCCCGGCCTGGAGAAAACTCCTCAGACATATCCCCATTAACCATGACTTGAAAAACCGGAGAAGAAATACCGACCTTGATAAGCTTCCTCCAGTTCTCCGGGACTCTAGCTCTCTCAAGACTTTCCATAAGAAAATCCCAGTTGATCCGATCATAAGCTTTTTCCAAATCAAGCTTCAAAGCCACCATGCCTTTCTTCCCTTTTTTAATCTTCATCGAATGGACCATTTCTTGGGCTATCACCACATTGTCCATCATTTGTCTATCGGGAACAAAACTCCCCTGATTCTGACAAATGATGTCAGGGAGGATTCCCCGGATTCTATTAGCCACAATCTTTGTAACAGTTTTATAAAGAACATTACAAAGACTAATGGGTCTCATATGCAGGAAGGAAGAAGGCTTCTCAATTTTCGGGATAAGGACAAGGAGGGTCCTATTAACAAGCCCAATGTCCTTAGACCCATTAAAAACGCCAAAGATGAAATCATAGATACCCTCCTTAACCACCTCCCAGTGTTTATGGTAAAAGCCAGCCGGCAAACCATCAATCCCCGGAGCTTTAGCCGCCCCAATACTAAAAATAGCTTGGTCGATCTCTTTACACGAGATAGGCTGAAAGGCAATCTGAATGTTATCCTCACTAATCTGAGGGAATGTAGCAGCAGAATGGGCCCTATTAAGCTGGACAGGAGCCTCCTTGAACAGGTCCTTATAGAAATCAAAGGCCATATTACGAATCACCTCGTCTTCATAAACCCACTCCCCATTGGAGTTTTTAATGGCTTCAATCCTATTTCTCTGTCTTCTGATCATGGTAGAAAGATGGAAGTATCTGGTGTTACGATCCCCATCTCTAATCCACGATTTTCTGGACTTCTGGAACCAAAGAAGCTCCTCCTGTCTAAGCACAGCCTCCAACTCCTTCTGGAGAGTTCTAAGAAGACCATCCAACATGTGATCAAATCTAATCTCCAGTCTACGCTGGATACCCTCCATCCTTCTTAATAACTTATTCTTCCTCCCAATGATATGACCAAAAACATGTTTATTCCACCCTAACACCTTTTCTCTGAACCCATCAGCAGCTTGTAAGACATTCAAGTGAGGAATCCAGTTATCCTGAACAAACTCCTTGAACTTAGGATGGGAATCCCAGGCCAACTGATACCGGAAAGGTCTCCTACCTCTAGGTCGGTTGCCTCTCAAGAGTCTAAACAAAATCGGACAGTGATCTGAATGCCGAAAAGGAAGATTTAAAACCGAACACTCAGGAAAGGAAGTTTGAGCAACCACATTAGCATAGACTTTATCCAAACGCACGAAGGTGTTGTTGCGTTTCCAGGTGAATTTATGACCAGAAGCCCTAAGATCAAACAAACCACATAAATCCATACTATTCTTATGGTTAAGGCAACGATTAATGTAATGAGTAGAACCCCCCCTCTGGTCACTCATAAGAGCAATGTCATTGAAATCACCCGCAATAAACCAGGCCTCAGAAATATTGACACTCATAGAGTAAAGAATCTCCCAAAGACGATTCCGATTAGCTAACACAGGGTCAGCATAAACAAGAGTCAGCAAGAAGGGCCTAATCCCAGTAACACTGACTTTACAGTGAATAAACTGCTTATCCATATTAATAACATCAAAGTTAATCCGATCTGGCCTCCAGAAAAGCCAAATCCCACCAGCCCGGCCAGTTGCCTCCGATCTAACACACCTCCACAACTTAAACTTTTTAACCACCTCCTCCGCTTTCTCTCCACTAATTTTAGTTTCCAATAAAGCAAAACAGGAGGGGTTAAACTGTTTAATAAGATCATTAATATGGATGCGGGTAGCCTTGCTAGCCGCACCCCTAACATTCCAACACAATAAATCCATAAGAGGGAGGACAACTGACCACACAACCAACCTAAACTAGGTATTTACTGGGGGCTCCTGAGAGCCTCACCGAGGAACCCGCAGGTCCCCTCTTCTCATAAGGAGCCAGAGAGTTGAGGATGCCTTTCTGTTTACTCTTTGGCTTCTTCAGGTTAGGTTTAATAACCCCCATAACTTTACCAGGCCCAGTATCCCCACAAGGAATAGGATTACTAACCTCAGATTTCTCATTCAACCTATGGGTTTCCAGAACAAGGGATTTCCCCTGTTCCTCACCTTTAGACACAAAGAGGGGATTAACAGCATCAACCATCCCCACTGAAGGACCAGAAGGATCCAAACCAGGAATGTTATGCTCCACCTGCATCTCACTCTGGACAGGCAAGTGAACCTCCTCAATGGATAAAGCCTCAAACCTAGACCCAGATCTCAGGGTAGAAGATGATTCTGCTCCCTCCCTGGCCTTAGGCTTCGGCTTCTCCTTCTCCAAAGAAATAGCCAAGGGCTTAGGAGAAGCGGATTTCCCCTTGGAGGAGATATCATGAGGGACATTCTGACTAACCGGAGGTTGAGTCCTTCGACGAGCGGTCCTTTTAGCCACCATCCAGGGGCCAAAATTCCCACCTCCTCCCTGGATACCCGCCGAATTGCTCCCACTGTCCATAACATTCTCCTCAATGACCGTCTCCCTCTTGGGACACCCTTCTTTAGAATGACCATATATACCACATTCATAACAAATGTTATGTAAACCCTCATATTCAATGAAAAAAACCTTATCCTGCACACAGAATTTAGACAGTAAGGGTTTTGCAAGATCAACATCCACACAGACCCTAGCAAACTTGCCTCTAATGGCACCTAAGGTCGTCTTATCCACATGGTGGACCCTCCCTACCAAGCCACCAATTTTCGTGAGAATCTTCTCACTATAATACTCAATAGGAAGGCCTGGGAATCTAACCCAAGTCAAAATCCTATTCACCATACAATCGTGAGGGTTAAAATTAGGGACCCAAGGCCTTAAGGCCAAAACCTGGTTAGCAATAATATACGGGCCTCCCATAATCACAGTATTATAATCCTCCACACTGGTAAATTTTATGATGAAGTAGTCATTCTCGATATCAGTAATACTAACTTTCCCTTTCTTCGCCCACTGGGAATGAATTCTCTGGGCAAAATAGTTAAAACTAATCCTCTTACCCAGGACTTTCACAATTAAAGACATCTTCCACTTTTCTCTAAGTTCACGCTTCTCTACTGAAGACAATCTGAGAACCGGACAGAGGGGATCATCCTGAGCACCTTCCTCGTCATCAGAGTCAGAAAAAAGATCCTCCGACTCTCCAATCATTAGAACCTCTTCTGGGCTAGGTTCTTCTTCAACCACCCCCATAACAGTGTCTCTCCAGGACCCTTTCCCTATCCCATTAGAACCTGTAAACTTCCTAGGAGATAACGTGTTCCCCTGACCTTGACAAACCTCTACAATCTTAGGTGAATTTTTACGTTCCAAGACATTCATTCCTCCCACTACGCCCCCATTCAAAACATCAGAGCCCGGATTAGGACCAAAAGAGGCAGGTCCTAATCCTGCAAGACCTGCCCAGTTATCAAAACCGGCGCCAGCAAAGGATGGCCAAAAACCAGAACCACCGGCGGGCCTGCTAGGATCCTCGCAATAGGCAGGCGGCCTCTTGAATTTAAGAATATAAAATTCGATTTAAGTTTTACATATTTTTGAATTTATTTTCTTTATTGACTGACTTATTTAAAAAGATATAAGAGCTGATAAATCAGAAACAAGAAATAATTATTTATTAATTAAAAACGTTTTTTTTTTTTGAACAAATGATAAAGTAGTATTAATTTTCATATTTCCATATATATATGCCGTCCAGAATAAGTATATATCTTTCCAAAAAATTAAAAACAACAAACAACTTTATGTTCAATTTTAGAGTTTTAGTTATATTTGTGGATATGATTCTGAAAACTAAAATTTACTCCGTTATTTTTGAATAAAGATAACATTATTTAACTTTACTTCAAAGAACAAATTAAATAATAAGTAGTTTGAAACTATCTTCATTTGCCAAAATAAATATATATTATTTTAATATGAATGTTAAAAATTCATAGAGAAAAAGACACAAAAAAAAAAAAAAAAAAAAAAGTTGATGCCCGTGGATCACGGACGGATCCGTATTCGGCGGTGAGCGGAGGAGGGAATGGTTAAGAAGAGGAGGGAGAATGAAAAGTTGGCACCGTTTTTGGTTTAACCACCAACTACATATGTTGATTGATGATTCTCCTTTTCAACTTTTAATTAATTATTATCTAATCTTTTTTCTAATTCATTTCATTTTAGGTGACAAATTTATTTTCCGATTTTTTTAGTTCGAGACTCATCAGACACTTTTTAGACGGATTTTTTAGGGATAGTCGTTTTAGACTCCATCTATGATCTCCCATCTAGAAAGAGCCTTTATTCCGAGAAATTTTATGGTGTATAATTATGCAATTTCATTAGAAAATGATTGGTGAAAAGAATAAAGTTGTATAATTATTATCTTTTCATTGTCAAGATCAATTAGATCGGGATCATAATAAAATTTCCATACGATCCAATTTTGTTTCTTTGATAAAATATAAAACTTATTTCAATTACAATAATTATTGTGATATATTTTTATTAAGAATTAGACATAAATAATTATTATCTCGTATCTGAATTTAATAATAATCACACGGTCTGATAAAAAAAATCGAAATTCGACAACAATGCACAAATGAGGGACCTTCAAAATTTGTTTCACAACTTTTCTCTTAACAATAATTAAGATAAGTTACAAATTAATCTTTCTAGTTAGAAAATAACACAATCTTAAGCCAAACATTTACTAGTTGGTGTAATACCAAGCATCAAGAATCATTCTCAAATTTTTCAAACTACAAAATATTAAAAATTAAAAACAACCAATCACCTAATTAAAATGTACTTAAATTATCCAAAAAAATCACTTATCACAGGGAATGGTCGAAGATACCCTATCGGGGATTAACGGGGTGGGGATACCTTTCCCCATCCCCATCCCCATCCTATGGGGATCTTTATCGGGATTCCTCGTCCCATGGGGATCCTTACCGGGGATTCTCCGTCCGCATCAGGGCGGGTCACCAATGGGGACGGAGAATCCTCGCCTCATTTGCATCCCTAATAGTTAGGGTGTGTTTGATACTGCATTTCAACATTTAAATATCAAGTGTTTATTGGATTTTAGCTTGTTTGATAATACTACTTAAAAATTATGATTAAATAAAAAAAAACACTTATTCTAGTAAATTAAAACATTTAACTCAAAATTTTAAATTTAACATTATCAACTAATATTTTTAAATTAAGTTTTTATTTTCAGTATTTTATCAAACAGATATAACATTTCATATTTTCAGCATTTATAACATTCAACACTTAAAATTCAATATTTTTTTCAACGTTTAATTTTTAGTTTTATCAAACATCATCTTAATTTTGGACTATTGTGAGTCTAATAATAATCTCAACTCATATAAATTAGCTTCTTTTTTTGTCGAGCTTAAATCAAAGGTATCGTTTTGGCTTAGGTAGCACAAAATCCGAGCCAAAATGACACTATTTAAGTCTGTGTTGGAAAAGAAAATGTTCAACAAATTTTAACCCCTTAGAAAATGAAATTGCAAGGTGCGGAACCACCCCTCTTAGTAGTTCTCGATGGACGGAAAAATGACAACGCTTGGTGCCCTTACCTCCACCTTTTGATGTTTGTAAGGGTGAGTATCGGTTTACTAACCGAACCGAATTGTCACTAAGCAAATCGATATCTCTTTCAAAATTAAAACCGAATCGAATAAGTTTAATATTCGTACATAAGCGAACAAAATTTTATTTGTTCGGTTACTAACCGATGATGGACCAAAATTTAGTATAATAAATTAAAAAATTATAAAAATTATAAAAATCTATAATAAATATAAAACAAGAGACAAGGTGTACAAAATAAAAAATATATATTATATTATGTACAAGTTAGATAAAAAAATCCAAATAGTTTATCGGATTTTAAATATAAAATTGATCAAACTTGTTAATATTAGGGATAAAATCTTGATTGTCAAAGTTAAGAGTAAATTATACAATTTTAATATTAAAGGTAAAATTGTATTCCACTATCAACATTTGAATTATTATTTTTTGCATCTTATTCTATAAAACGAAAATGAAACAAAAAAAATGGTAGTAATATATTAGTAGTAAATGTAGTAAAAAAAAACTAAGTGCAATCATAAAATGCACAATATATAAATTATTTTTATATTATATACTAATTCGGTTCGGGTTTCGATTATATTAAACTTTAAAAGCAGAATCAAAAACCAAAAACTAAACTATTTAAATTTCAAAATCGAATCAAACTAAATAGATAATCTAACTAAACTATAATTTCGATTCGATTATTTTGGATTTGGTTATGGGTGAAGTCCCTAGATGTATGTTATTTTGAGATTCATCCTCTCCTTTGTGGTGTTATTGATTTTGAGATTATTGATTGCTGACTTAATATTGCAAAAAACTGTTATATCTATATCTTAAATGTGATAATTGCAAACAGATGAACACGGAAAAGGCTCTGATTGAAATAAATGAATTGATGATTCCCAACAAATATACAATGTCATGTCATCACTGCCTAACCGAATTTGTGGACACTAAGAGATGCAAACGCTACTCCGGATTTTGTTAGCCGCATAATCATGAATCCATATTTAGGATTAGAGTTGAATTTAGTTTTTGGTTAGAAGTAATTTTTCAAAATCTAGTCCCTTAGAGCATCTCCAAGAGATTTTTAGTGAGCTCTCTAAAAATAATATAAATAATTGACTCTTAGTGTTTTAAGAGTGGCTAAGATATATCATCTCCAACAATGCTCCTTATATTTACTCTTTATTTATTATTTTATTATTAAGATTATTCTTTATTGTTACATTACCAATAGTGTGAGGAGAGAGACACATCAATAATAAATTAATAATAAAAAAATGAAGTTAGGAGGCACTAAGAGGTGGAGAGAGACTCTCTATTAATAGAGAGGATGGAGAGACTCTTAGTGATTTGAGGAGCCACTAAGAGGCTGTTGGAGATGAATTTTCATTCTCTCTCCTCAAATTTTAACTTAAAAGCCAACTTAAGAGGCTGTTGGAGATGCTCTTAGTGATTCAAAAAAAAAAAAAAAAACAAAATCTAGTCCGTTAGGGATAAAAGAAATTTAGCATCTAACACATTGAAACTTCATCATTTTTGTGTGTTGGTTAAAAATCATAACATTTATATATATATATATATATTTTTTTTTAGTTATAAATCTTTTATAATTTTTATAAAATGGAATTTAATTCAAAAATTAAGTTATTTAGGTCTCTAATGCTAGTTTCTTTAGTGATTTTTCTATCATTGATTTCTTGTTTTCTATAGTTTGTAATAAATCTTCTTTTAATACCATTTTGTTTGGTTTCAAAAAATTAAAGTAGTATGAAAATAAAGAATCTATCAAAATTTAGCCCTTATTGTAGGTAATCTGTAAATTTCACTTTAAATTCTCATCGAGGTTTGGAGTTTGCCCTAATATTAGGAGTGGGTAGGCCTACCCTTACCTAAACTTATTCCAATAATAATAATAATAAAAAACTAAAAGTTCAAATAAATAGAAATTTCGTAAAATAAAATGAGAACAATGGGGTTTAAAACCATGATCTCTTACCTTAAAATAAGCATATTAAACCAGTTTAATTACTTTAAACTATTGAAATAATACTACATATAGGTTAGACAGTCCCGTTCAATTGGACCCTAGGGACTAAATTGTATTTGGACCTTCACCATCGGATTAAGCTATAACGTAATCAGAAGGTGTTAAAATTAGCTAATTAAATATTATTTAACTGATTTTTTTTCTTTTTAATAATTAATTTAATCAAGTATTCCTAAAAATAAGGATATGTTTCCTTGGTACAGGAAAGAAAGAACGATGGAGAGAGAGAGGAAGAATGCTTTAGAGAGGGAAACCGCCATTTTTTATAGCTTGGATGGCAGTCCTGTTCGAACCAGCGAATCTCACTTATGTCTCTGGTTTCTCTCGAAAACTTCTCTAGAATTTCAAGACATTTTTCTATCGAAAAATTGCAGGGAAATAATTGTTCAATCTGTTGAACAAAAATACCAGTCCTGCTCGAGAAATTATTTTCAGAAAAAAATAATGTAATTTCAATGGAAAAAACATCTAAATCCTCGATGGAATTTCTGTGAGCTTTTTTTCCAAAAGCAATGTAATTTCTCAATATTAATTTATTTGAGATAAGTGTAATAACGAAAATTGATTTGAGCATCAACAATTCAAGAAATAGCCATGTCTTTCATAAAAAAATATGCCTAAAATAATCATATGAGCAAAGAAAAATGGTGGTTTCTCTCTCAAAAGCATTCTTCTTCTCTCTCCATCGTTCTTTCTTTCCTGTCTCAAAGGGAAACACATGTTTATTTCTAGAAATACGATTAATTATTAAAAAGAAAAAAATCAGTTAAATAATATTTAATTAGCTAATTTTAACACCGTCCGATTACGTTATAGCTTAATCTGATGGTGAAGGTCCAAATACAATTTGGTCTCTAAGGTCCAATTGAACGAGACTGATAGGCTAGGTTAAATCAGGGTGAGTCCCGATAATTTAGGGACCTTATGCAAAATAAGCAATAAAGTCCCCTTAATATAAAATTTACTAATTAAATTGTAAAGATTGGGTAAGCCTTTTAATTTTTTTTTTTTATTAATGGACTTTTAAAAAGAATTAGACCCGCCTATATGATTTTATCATCATGTATATTAAAAAAAAACTAACTTTCATATATACATATAACATTTAAAAAAAAAAAATTGGACCCCTTGCAACCCTAGGCCATGGGTGAAATATAAACCAATGGCAGGGGGGATTACAAGGGACAAAATCACTGATATTCAAGGGCAGAGCCAATGGCCCGGGGCTCTGGGCTAGCTCGTTCTTCCCATCCTGTTGGGGATCAATCGGAGATGGGGAATCCCTATTGGATTGTGATGGGATTGTTTTGTCTTCCATAAGTGGAGACGGTGGAGGACGAGGATAGGTATCTCTGCTCCATGGGAATCCCTATATTTATTCTCGATATTCCCATGTGGGGATTGCTACAAATTCTCCGATTGATTCCCCATTTAACCTTTTGTTTTTTGTTTTTTTTAATATTTTTTTATTCTTTTTAGAGTTATTAAATTAGGTCAATTTTATTCTTTTTTCTAGCGCTCAACTCAAACTCAATCTTATTTTTTTATCGTTATATTATATCAAATTCCAAAAAGATGGAGAAAAAATAGAACAAGTTATATATATAAACAAAATGAAACAGAGAAATCAGATGAGGATAGGGACAACAATTATCCCCGTTTAAATTTCGAGAATGAGAAATCCCTGATAGGTCCAGGAGCAGGGATGAGGAATGTAATCTCCATCCCGCATCATTTACATATCTAAATTATCATAGAGTTTTTTAAAGGGATAAGTACAAAAAAAATGTCTGTGGTATACCGAATTTGCGAACTCGGCCCTGTGGTTTTTTTTTTACAAACGGAGGTCATCATTTATTGTGCACATGGCATATTAATAAAGATGTGGAGGATAGAGTAGGCAAGTTGTGTGGAGTGAAGAGTTTTGGTGAAGTTTTTAAGAATTCCAAATGGAAACGTATAATTGAAGCCCCGAAAGTAGCCGAATATGAGGCGGCAGTGTATGCCATGAAGGATACTACTGCCAACTGGCCTCGTGTGATAGAGTACGTGGAGACCACATGACTAGTGCATAAAGAGAAGTTTTGTCGAGCATGGACGAACAAGGTGATGCACTTAGGAAACACCACAACCTGTCGAGTGGAGAGTTCACATGCACAGTTAAAACAGTGGTTGAATTCATCAACTGGTGCACTCGATACAGTGTGGGCGAAGGTGCACAAGGACATTGAGGCTCAGATCGAGGTGATCAAGTAAGACATTTATTCTGTTATTTGCTTTAATCTTTTAAAGTGTAATACATTAGTTTTGTAATCCTTTACTGTATATAATCAGATACTCACTCGAGGACTCGAGAAGAAGATCTGCGGTGACTCACTGTGGAGCACCTTTCAAGTATCTCGACTTACACGTTTCACATTACTGTTTGCGTGTACTAAATGCTGAGCTCAAGCATATGCACAGATTGAGTATGGATATGGTAAGTGAATGCGGATGCATGTTGCCCATGACTCATGGCATTCCGTGTGCATGTGAGCTTAAAACGTGTATTGACACAGATGAATCGATCCGTGCTGACCGCATCCATCCTTTTTGGAGATCTCTTGCATTTGAAGGGTTGAGTGACATACCAGTTACTGCTCCAGTATATGCTGACAGGTCTGAGGATCACCGGTTTTTTCACTCTCTTGTGGAAAATGTTAAAAAATTAGATCATTCAATGGTGCGTAGCATATCGATGATGATTCATGATCAGATAAACCCGGAACAAAGTGGCTTCAAAGAACCTGAGGTCAAAGACATTGTTAGGAGTAGACCAAAGGGGAATTCATCAACGAAACGAAATCCGAGTGCATGGGAGTACAGTCAGGCACCACGAGGTCGAGCACGGTCCTCAGGTTCGAGGAGTAGTCGTAGACGAGGCCGTTCCTCATCCTCATCTATGCATAACAACGAGATGACGGGTATATTTTATTTTATTAATATATATGTTAAAGTTAAAGTAAATATATTTTTATTGATGAATTTCATATATTAATATTTTCAGTCGGATTTGATGCGGATATCGCCGGTTACCACCATTTACATCGGGTTCAAGGTCTCATCGTACCATTTATTACTGGATTCCATGACGTTGTAGCAGATGGTAACTGTGGATTTCGTGTTTTAGCCGATGCCATCACCTATAACCAGGAGGAGTGGAATCTGATGAGAGTGCTCATAGAGAATGAGATGCGGGCAAACCGTGATTTGTATGCGCCAGTGTTTGGGAACGGATTTGATGCTGCCCTCACACGTATTAAATGGGCAAGAGCGGGGTGTAGTGAGTCCCACTGGATGGTGAGTCCGGATGACTTATATGCTGCTGCATCTGTTTTGAATGCAGTAATATTCCTTTTTACTACATCACAGTTAGGATGTTGCACTATACTGCCGATGCGTTCGGACGATGGAATACCACCAGAGCGAGAGATTGTGATTTGTCATTTGGGGAGTTATCATCACTACATACGTCTTTATTTACATCCTACATTTCTAGTGCCTCCCATTGCCACCCAATGGCGTATATTTCATCATCTGAGTATTCGTCACTTGGACAATCTATACGCTGAAAGGAGAGAGGCTTGGACTAGATTATATTAGTTTTATATGTTGTAATTAATAATATTTATTCATTAACTTATATTATTGCTATTGATTTTAGTTAAAATTGTATGGTATTTTTAGGTTTTAAGTACAATTCTGTAGTTACGGGTTTAACGGCCTATTTAAGGGTTTAAAAAGCTATTTTTTTTTGCCAATCCGACATGCGTGCGTGTGGATATCACACCTCACCGCATGGTCGGGCGTGATAGCCACACGCCTCGCCGCGTGGTCGGACGTGATAGCCACACGCCTCACCGCAAGGGCGGGCGTGTGGCTATCACGCCCGATCACGCGGTGAGGCGTGATATCCACACGCTCGCATGTCGGATTGGCAAAAAAAAAAAAGCTTTTCCCTCCCCCAAAACCCATGAAAGGACATTTTTATCCTTTCACGAGGCTAGGGGTGGGAATTTGGGGCTCGGTTTAACAACACAAAAAAACAAAAAAGTGACAACTCCATACAATGTTGAAATTGCTGATCTCTTTTTTAAGAAGTGAAATTGCCCTAACTACTCGCATTAACCACGTTTGGTTAGGTTTAGACTGTAAATTTCGATTTAGAAATGAAAAAGCAGAAGCTTTTCGTTAGTACACGAAAATAAAAATAAAAAAAGCAATAGAGTAATGATAGATAACCTCCATAAAATGGGGAGAGTTCCCTAACCTTTTTGAAAGAACAAAGGAATTGATCTGTCAACAAACTTTTCTTTATTTTACTTTTTTATTTAGAAATGTGAAGAAAGTTGCCTACTTCATATGTGTTTACTGTTCAGGGTTTACTCTAGAGAGAGGTACACAATATTAAACCATATAATAATGTACAAAAACTTATTATTATCACCACCGGGGTGAATACGATTCGATACCATTTGGAAATTTAAAAATCTCCAGATATATCTACTAAAGTCAACAATATAATTCGGTACGGTCCTAAAGAAAAAATCAACGATTCAATCCGGTTCGGTTCCATAATTTTTAACATATTTACTCAGTAATATTAGAAATTTGAAAATTTTCAGAATCGTATCTAATTAAGTCAATGATACAGTTCATCCCGATTTTAAAGAAAAAATCAAAGGTTCAATTCAGTTATTAACATGACGTGTGAGGAGCCCACATGACATATCAATAATCTACACGACATATGGCTGTGAGTGGAGACTTTCTGATCCTACAAATTATATTCACATGGCGTGTTAGATTCTGACATGTCGTGTGAGCTTCTGAAATTCAGCAGGATCACTTTCCTTAGCTGCCACTTAGTATTTACCATGTTACCATTAAGATATTACTCATCCTTTTAGTCCCTTTAAATTTATATTAATCTAACTTATTCTTATGGACTTTATTGTATTTTTATTCCTAGGGTTTAGTGTGTGTATAAAGGCCAATTTCATATTATAATGCACCTTTTATCAATCTAATATATATATATAAAAAAAAATCCAATGGATGCTAGGGTTTTTACCATTTGAGGTTGATATTCTTTAAGTTTAGTTTGAGAAATTGTATCATTTTTGTTGGTTTAATATTAAAACCTTCAATTTCATTTTTCAACATTTCAATCCATATCATATTTAACAGACGGTACAATTCAAACCTCATTATTGGAAAATAGCCTCATTAACAGAATATGCGCTTTTTCCATTAATAAAAAATGTGTAATTTCACGTGGTATTATGTGATCCGAACACTAACGGTAGTCTGAACATGAAATTACACGTGAAGAAAAAAAACTCATCTTTAATTCATGAGTTTTGAAATTGCACTGTCTTGTAAACGTTAGACTTAAGATTGCATTGTTTTATACGTGAACTCTAAATATGTCATTCCTCAATAATCATAGTATTAAATTTGTAGCTCTATCTACAATAATATAATTGTTAACTGTTTCGTTCTCTACAAATTGCCCCAACAAATTGATTTTTATTTGGATTTTTTTTACCAAATCAAGAACTAATTAAATTTAGATTTGCAGAAAAATGAAAGTGATATAGAGACTCTAAAATATTAGAACCGCCTGTAACACTAAGCATATGATCCACCTATGAAAATGATTTAGTTTTGAATCACTTTAACCATTCAATCAAAATTTAAATGTTGAAGATGAGAATGCAATCATAGATAGGGGTAAGGGAGGGCATGAGGTTAGCATCTCCAATCCTTGAGAGGGCTGTCCACAAAGGGTGATTCCATAAAAGGGGCTGTTGGAGTCCGGAGAAGCAGCAGCAGCCCTCTGTCCATGTAGCATCAATTCCTTTATGCTCTTCTTTATTTATTCATTTCATCTTTTATGTACATCTTCCAAACACAATAAGTAATGTAGTATCAAATAATATCATGGGCTTAAGAGAATAAGTCCAAGCCCATTATTTGATATATCCGGCCAGCCCATCCAATAAGAAGGACCTTTTCGGAATTAATATAGGAATGGAGCTTCGGATTTCAAGAAACACATCCAAATCAATACATTGTGGAAAAATAGATTCTGAACTAATGATGAGCTGACACGTGTACAATGACACAAACAATAATGTGAATAATTATCTATAAATAGTACGGAAATCATGATATCAAGGACACAATTCTATACTAACTTTTACTAAATAGCTTTCAAAGTTATATATTCTCATACTAACTTAAGCATCGGAGAGGGTTTCTCAGTCTCCGCCCCCTGTCTGACGATTTTTTTCCTTCTCAGGTGACTCAAGCCTTGTGATCAACAAATAATCGATATCCCGATATCAATAAGCATCAATACGAATACCTATATATCTTTATATATGCTCTTCTACATTCCAAGAATTATAAGTGACAAATTATTATAATACACTTATCTTTCATCAATCCAGTAATAATTGTCAGGCTTGAAATTTACGCATCAAATACTTAAGGTTTAGATCTAAACTGAATGTAATTGTGGTTAAAATATTGAGTGGAAAAGGTTTATCTTTCGGGAAACCTACCTAATAACCCAGCTTTGGATTAGTTTCCACCTAAAATACCATATGCTTTAGAGAAAAATAAATTTATTATTATTATATTACATAAGAAATAGTGCATATTGAAAAAATGTATAAAAAATTAAAGAAAAACTAAAACCTAATCATTTTATAATGATAAGAATCATAGATATCCTTAAAGAGAATGTTATGAAGTCCTAAAGTGATTTCTTTGCGATCATTATATTACAAATAAACCTATTTATGAGTTCGTTGGTTACCTTAACCCGTTCAAGCCCTTTTTCATGGGTTGGATTTGACATGCATTTTTCACATTTTTTCCGAACTAGTTCAGGTCTGCTCAAACTTCCATATAATATGGATTTGATTTGAGATTTATTTCAAAAACTCGATCAAGCCAGCCTGTTTTTATTTTGTGTATTTATATATTTATATATATTTTTACTTAAATTATATTCTTATTATTATTTATTTTCAAATTAAGAAATGTTTCTTGAATTATTTTGAAGTACTACCTTATACTTGTTTCTGTATGTATTTTGAAAATATATTTTAGATTATAAATTTTATTCAATTAATTAACAATAAAATTTTATTGTGAATTTGAATTAATTTTTTTTAATATAAATGCACAGGTTAGGTTGGGTTTGAAAATTAGGTTCCTTAACCTAGTTTAGCCCGGTCTAAATCCGATATAAATACTACATGGATTGAATTGGATTTGAATAAAAAAGGGTCAATTACATGAATATCATAACTAAGTATAAAATTACAACTAAGTCAAATCATCAAATTTAATTCTTAATTTGTCATTATTCTCTATATATTATGATTTTACACCCTAATTTAAACATTGTAGACTCCAATTCATAAATCATAAATCATAGAAAATATATTCTAGACTTTTAATTTATAAATTCTAATCCTTAAAATATATTAAAAGTACTGATTTTACTAGTTTGACATAAATCAAAATTATGACTTGACATAGTTGTAAATAATTGTTAGAATATGAATTTCTGTGTAATTTTCCCAATAAAATAAGGGTAAATAATTTATTAGTCCCCTAATTTTTACCTAACACACTGTTTAGTCCCTTTATTTTGAAAAACACATTTTAAGGTCCCTATCTTTTACCAATATTAACTATGTGGTCCTTTTATCTATTTTTTTAGATTTTTAACCGAACATATCTTAGCTTTTAGGACAACAACAGTACACTACAAGTTGACCATGTTACTTTGTTATTTTATATATGTCTATTTATGCTAAAATAAAATGGTTACAAGTCTAAAAAAAAAGATAAAAGGACCAAAGAGTTAATATTGCAAAAGTTAGGGACCTTATAATGTGTTTTTCAAAATAGAGGGACTAAACAGTGTATTAGGTAAAAAGTAGGGGACTAATAAATTATTTACCCATAAAATAATTATGTGAGAAATCTAACCCGCCCTTCCATGAAACAGGTGACGGGTCTAATTGCAAAATGAGATTCCAATTCTACTTCTTCGAGTGAATACACTACTTATTCCTCAACTAAGGATTAGGACCATGATGGGAATGCATATCTTTATCTTGATACTAAAACAACCTTAAAATCTCTATAAAAAACCTTAAAATCATGAGCTTATAATACCCTTTACTTTTAAATTATAAACATCATTTCAGGTTTTTCTTTATCAAAATAATTAAAAATATCTCTACCCAATTAAAATCCATAAGAAAAATTACCATTCTGTTTGTTGTGTTTATTCTTTAATTGATTATATCTAATTATTGTTATGTATTTTTTCTATTTTTTTGTTACAACTAATTTCAATCAATTTCACCTAATTTCAATATATATATTTTTTTGTCCAATTATAGTCACTTTTACATTCTATATTATTTATTTGTTGTTAGTTTTTGTTGGTTTTAGGAATTTCTAATATATATACTGGTCTGATGCTTAGTTAATTAATTAATGTGATTTGTTGATTATTAAAGGGTGAAACATAAGAAAATGGAAAATTGAAAAATAGTACAGAAATGAAAGTTGACCTAAAAATAAAATTTCCTGTAAAAAATACTTGTACCAAATATTGAGACTTGTAATTAAAATTAAAGCCCAGGAAACTTCTGGTTGATTATTTAAATTTTAAAATAATAAAATAAAGGGAGATGGTGGGCCATGTCCAAGATATTAGATTAGCGGTTGAGAATGGATTTTTAATTTTGAAAGTTGAAAGTAAACTAGTGGCTCTCATTAATTTACAAAAACAAAATCTGGATTTTATTTGGTGAGTCATCACCTTTCGTTATCACTTTGTTTTCTTTTTTAGGATTTATTTAATACTCTAATCTCTGAACTTTAGTTAATACTCCCTAATAAGGAAACGTTAATGGCTGTTTAGGAGAGCAATATTTGATTTGTGGGTCCATAAATTATCACTAATTCACATCCCTATCCCTATTTGGTTTATCTTCTTTCTTTAATATCCTCATTCCATAATTAAATAATTAATGCCCTTTCCTACTTTCTCTCTTTCTTCAACATATTGCCCTACTCAACAAACTAAATTTTTTTAAGGAATTACCGACAGGTGTTTAGTTACTCATTTTCATGTTTCTGTTTATCTTTTCACTTTAAAATAAAGAGTTTTAGATATTTGATTAGTGATTTCATATTTGTCTTTTACACCTGAAAAGTAACATTTTATAAAAGGAGAAAATCGCTGCTTTTAGGAAAAACAGTTTTTTTCAAACAACAAACATCATTAACCAGAAAAAACAAACGGGCCCTTAATCACCCCGTTCGATTTGCTCTGGTATCCTCATGATTTTATGTGTAATTATATCATTTGAATTGCTCAACGAATATTTTGACACAAAATTAAGATCTTGATCGAAACGCAAAAATACTAGATTGGATATTGTTGTTCTTCAAATATAATTATGTAGTGATATTGATGCAAACATAATATCTTTTTGTATACGAAACGGATAGAAATGCATTAGTCGTAAAATTTTGTGAAAAGTTTTAAATTTGAGCTTTTGTAAACCGTTGTTGTTTACTCCAAAATAATTAACAACTATGTATTACAATCCTAATCAAATACTATACACTTTTAGCTATTTGGAGTAAAAATGTTGGACATAATTACCAAAAACTGAGAAAGTGCTCGTTTGATTTTAGTTTTTGTAGTTACTTTTTTTCACTCTAAATAGTAGAAAAATAGTGTTTAGTTAGTGATGAGGAAGATGGAACCGTAATCCTGTGAAGTTCAACTAGCCCATCTCCGCAACTATCCAAGGAATAAATCCAATAAACAATCGGACCCGTCAAACCAGCCAATAAGTCCATATAGCCAACTAGCCAAGAATCCAAAGTCATAGAAGACATTATAACACATATCCAACCTCTATAAATAACAAGGCTTATTAGTGGTAAAAGGGATCCATAATCCCATGTCTCTCTACAACTCTTTATTTTTTTTTTTTTGAAGGATCTATAACTCTTTATTAATTGTTTATCTTGCTCTATAACTCTTCTGACTTGGTTGCGGAGTATCCACGTAAACTATTCTCAGCGTAAGAGAATAAGCAATGAAAGACATTGTCCATAAATCTCATAACCTTATTATTTGGTGCGGTGAACGTGGAGTAACACACAACTCCTCTTATTATTCTCGAAAGTCATCTTTTTTGCTATAACTTTGCCAAACATGGTGGATCAGCAGGAAACTCCTAAGCCGGTTAAGAATGATGGTAAATGTTGGTCCCTTGTATTATGAGAATAAATTCCTAAGGGGGCTTAAAGCAACTATTTAAAATTTTAAATGTTTTAGACTGACTTGTTTTACTTGTGAGTTATAATTTCTCACATAGATTAATAGCATAAGGATATTGAGTGCAGTCAGAGACAGCTTTAGCTGGATCAGCAACTAAAGTTGTTTCTGATGGTTCAGAGTATAGCACTTAGAAGTCTATTCCTGAACACAACACTAAACCAAGCAACTCAGCAGCTGAAGTTAAACGTTTTTCTTAACAAATATAAACGCAAGAAAATATAGGAGACAAGGGATAGAAATACTACTCAGCAGTTTATCCTGGTTCGGCCTTTTGCCTACATCCAGTCCCCAAAATTCCTTTTCATGTGTAATTTCACTTTCTAACTACCTTCAACTTCTAACATTCCGACCACCAAAAAAAAAATGTTGAAATTGCACATTTTATATTAATGAAAGGAAACTCATATTCTCTTAATGTGGTTAGAAATTGCGCTTTTTGATAAATGTTTGGCTTAAGATTGTAATATTTTATACGTGAAGATTAAATCCTCTCTCCACGAATAACCATAGAGCTAAACTTGTAACTTATCCCAAGTATTATTAAGAGAGAAGTTGCGAAATAAAGTTAGAGGCTTTCTTTGTGCTATTGTTGTTGAGAGGCGGTGATTAGAAAAAAAATACAAAGAGTGCTATTGTTATCGACTTCATTTTATCAGAGTGAATTCTTATATTTTACATATATGATTACAAATAAAGGATAAAAATTATTTATATAAATAATTTTCAACAATTGAAATGTCCATAGCCATTGTATTATAAATTGAAATAAGTCTTATATTTTATTTAAAAAATTGGATTGAAAGGGAATTCTAATATGATATCGGTCTCATAGACCTTACTAATTAAAAAATGAACATTGTACTAATTTTATTTTTTAAAAGCCTAATATACAAATAACCTCTTGAACTAATCTAAATGTTGCAACTGCTTCTCTCCTTTTCCAACTTTCAATTGTAACAATTTACCCTTTAAATTTATCCAATTGTAAAACATAACCCCTCAAATTTGTCCAATTGTAAAACAGAACCCAATTGTAAAACATGAAATGCAAAAGCTGCAATGTTCGTAGAATGTGATAATTAGATATTTGAACCCAAAGAAAAAATCAGTATTTAAGTAACCAAATCTCCAATTCTTCAACTTATTCTTCAACCTAACGGTCTTCTTTTTGTTATTCATATTCGTTTTTTTAGTGATTTCTTGATTCAAAGTTTTGAGATATTATGGGGATGAAAAAGTGTTTATGTGGAGAAATAGCTCCATTGAAGATTTCATAGCGTGATACGAATCCGGAGAAACGTTTTTACGGTTGCTTTAAGTACGGGGTAAAAAAATCCCAATTTGAGGTTATGTTTTACAATTGGACAAATTTGAGGGGTTATGTTTTACAATTGGACAAGTTTGAGGGGTAAGTTGTTACAATTGAAAGTTGGAGGGACAGTTGCAACATTTAAACAAGTTTAAGGGGTTATTTGTATATTAGGCATTTTTTAAATTAATCATTTCATTTGATTCTGTATTCATTGTTTTGATAAAGATTAAGAAATAGTTGGGATAAGTATTTTAGAAGAAAATCACTTAAAATTTATTGGTTATGGGTAACATCAAACAACTTATATCAATAATAATAAAATGTAAATAATCAAATGGATAAATCTTAAAAACATCTTAAATATGGTGATGTGACTCTTTAAATTGTCAGATTTAGCTAGCAATTTAGAGAAGAAACATTTTGGGCTTGATTGGTTGAGAGGTTTGGGAGGGTTAGTGAGGGAATGGTTAGTAAGGGTTTGTGAAAACCCTTGTTTGAAGGAAATAAATTTAGAAAGGCAGGGGATTTGAGGGGTTTGACAAGGGTTTGGAAGGGTTAGATTTCTTTACTTTTATTTCAATTTTCAAACCCACCAAATTTGGGGTTTAGAAGGGTTGAAACTTTTATTTCTAATATTATCCTTATTAAAATTACCTAATACCCAAACCAGCCTTTATTTACAACCTATATTCTTATTATTTGCATATGCTGCTCACTTCCTCCTCCCCTCTTTCCCGATGTCTCTTTCTCACCGGCAGACCTCCGTCACCGGCCGAACTCCGTCAACGTTGATTTAGATCAGTTTTCTTCTATTTTTTTGCTGTTAATGTTGTGCTTTCTCTCTTCATGGTTGCTATGTACATTTTAGTCATTTTATAATGTTTCATTCCCTTACAAACCCTTCATTCCAAACAAGGGAAATGTACAAATCTTTATAAACCCTTTCCATTCAACCAAACAAGAGTAAGTTTAGTGCTTTCCTTCCTCTTCCATTCCTTTATTTACCCTCCACAACCCCCATCCAATCAAGCCATATGACATGGCTCTCTGAAATAGACGTAGTCATTTTCACTTGTTAAATTTAGTTAGTCATTTTTTGCTGGCTATTTCTAATTATTATTCATTCTTTCTCTTTTTTTTCTATTTTTTACTTTTGTCTTTAAATTTAGTTATTTTTAATTGATAAAATAATCTAATAGAGAGTTAAATAGATAGTGTGGTTGAAGTAAAATATAAATTAGGCTAATTAAATTTAGCTAAACTAATTTAAAAGTTAAATAAGTAGTTAGTGTAACATTTGGCGGACCAATAAGGGTTTTAGTTGTAGTGATTGTGATGAGAACCTGTTCATGATTGAATTCCAATCATATAGGGATCGTGAGCGGGTTCTTCATGAGTCTCCTTGGCACTATGACAGGAACCTTGTCGTTATAAAGGCTATTGAGGGAGTTGAAAGTCTATCAGATTTGGATTTTTCTCTATGCAGCTTTTGGATTCGTTTCTATGACATTCCGTTATCATGTCGTGCAGATGATACCATAATTAAAATTGCAGGACGTGTGGGTAAAGTGGTATGTCTGGATGAGAATAAAATGAAGTTTGCTCATTTTGTTCGTGTTAGGGTGGATGTGGATATTACCAAACCTATGTTAAGGGGTGTTAAATTAAATGTAGGAGGTGTGGAAAAATGGGTTCGATGCCGCTACGAGAAACTTCCAAATTTCTGTTACAACTGTGGCGTGATCGGTCACGTTCATGAAGATTGCGAGATTGACTCTAAGGAAAGAGAGGGGGATTGGCAATATGATCCCTCATTACGGGCCTCACCGGTTAGGATTCGCAAGGTGGAATGTGGTTATAAGTCAAAATCAGATGAAGGAAAGTGGAGTCTGGACAAAAGCAAAGGGGAAAAAAGCTCAAGTATTCAGAGAGGGTTATTCCAAAGGAATAATCAGGAAAATGACGCTGAAGGTGCGACTTCGGTTTGTTGTGCTCCTATTACTGTTAAGGATGCAGATCAGGTGCAACCTCATGTAAGCAATGCTGCAATTGATAAGAGTTGTGAGTCTTCTAATCCAAACATTAGCGGGGCAAAGCAGATTGATGATGAAGTGGAGTCTTCAATGGGTGTGGCTACGGTACAAAAGCAGGCCCAACTTCGTAGAGTTAAAATGAAGAGGTTGGCAAGGGCTATTGCCAGCAAATCTGATTTTGCTAATGTTACGACAGAGGATCATCGAGATGTTTTAAAACAGAAACGACAGTACACAGACATGGAAGGGGTGGAGATGAATGTGGATACAAGTAATAATAAACGGTTACTTACTATGGACCAGAGGGTGGAGGCCGCTAAGGGGCCCCACCCTGCGCCATGAAACTATTAAGTTGGAACGTCCAAGGATTGGGCAATGCCTGGACGTTCCGTGCTCTCAAAAAAGTTTTGAGAGAGTATTGTCCGGATATATTCTTTCTTATGGAGACTAGATTAAGGAAGAATGAGTGCAACTATTTTCAGAAGGAGGTACAAGCTTATAATATATTCTTTGTGGATGCGGTTGGTCTGAGTGGGGGCTTGATATTAGGATGGAAAAAAGAGATTGATGTAACTATCAATCGGTACTCACGATATTATATTTATTTTTTGGTAAAACATTTCAATTTGGAATGGCGTGGTGTGGGGATTTACGGGTGGCCTGAAGCCCAATTAAAAAGGAACACGTGGGAGCTTATGGATTATATTTGCAACCTTGATTCGCTTCCTCTTCTCGCTTTTGGTGATTTTAATGAGATTTTATGGAGTTCTGAGAAGAGAGGAGGACGATCACGGGATGATAATTCAATGGCTGCATTTCGTGAGTGTCTGGTTGATAATAATCTTATTCCCTTTGAGAATGTAGCAATGGAATTCACATGGTATAACCGTAGAGCGGGTGAGGAGGCAATATGGGAGGTCCTGGATCGTTTTGTTTCATCACCATCCTGGCATAATCTTTTCCCGGAAGCGGCAATCACTACTTTAACTCGAATATGTTCCGACCACAATCCAATTTTGATTAATACGGTGGCGGTTTGTTCGACACATGGTAGGCGATAAGCTCAGTTTAGATTCGAAAATATGTGGATTGGGGACCCGGGATGTCGAAGAATTATCGTCGATCGTTGGAGGGCTACGGCGAATGAGGGCTTCCTTTTAACTAGCAGGCTGAAAGCTGTGGAGCGTGACTTAGCGGAGTGGAATCGTAATGAATTCGGGTCTATAAATCATCAGATTCGCGAGGTTAAGGGTCAGATTGAGGCTATTCAGAGGAAGGTGGATCCTAATCAGCGGGGCCGTGAGAAGGAATTGGGAGTACAGCTAAACCAGCTGTTGGAAAAGGAGGAAGTTATGTGGAAACAAAGATCTCGAACTGAGTGGCTTAAATCTGGTGACCGCAATACGGCATATTTCCATGCAAAAGCATCGGCTAGGAGGAGAAATAACACCATTCACATGATTAAGAATTCCAATGGTGAGTGGGTATCTGGTCAGGCACAGGTTGCGGAGGTTATTACAAACTATTTTGGTGATTTATTTATCTCTTCCTCTCCGAGTGGTGATGTTGAGTTTGCTCAGGCGGTGGATTCTAGGTTGAGTGAGGACCAGAGGGAGGAGCTAAGTGAACCTTTTACTCGGGAAGAAGTGATTCATGCCTTACACCAAATCCATCCATCAAAAGCTCCAGGTCCTGATGGGATGTCAGGTAACTTTTATTTGTTTTTATTGGGATTTGATTGGTGAAGATGTGATTAAGGTGGTGTTGCAATGCCTCAATACGGGAATTATGCCTGAAACAGTAAATCATACTATTATTGCATTAATTCCTAAAAATAAAAATCCTGAGGTGGTGAAAGATCTGCGTCCCATTGCTCTGTGTAACGTGCTCTATAAAATGATATCTAAGACCTTGGCTAATCGGTTAAAAAAAGTTTTAGCAAGCATTATCCATGATTCACAATCTGCTTTTGTGCCTGGAAGACTTATTACTGATAATGCTATTATCGCTTTTGAGGCTTTCCATAGCATGAAAGGTATGATAAGACGGAAGAATGGTAATTTTGCTTTGAAACTTGATATGAGCAAAGCTTATGATAGGGTTGAATGGAGTTTTTTGAGGATTATGATGGAAAGAATGAATTTCCCTCTAAAATTCATTCAGGTGATTATGATGTGCGTCTCAACTGTCACTATGTCTGTTTGAGTTAATGGTTTGCTTGAGGGGTATCTACAGCCAACACGGGGTCTTCGTCAGGGTGATCCCATCTCCCCTTATTTGTTTTTAATTTGTGCTGAGGGACTCTCGGCTGCTATTAGACAGGCTGAAACTCAAGGAAGACTAAGTGGGGTAAAACTTAGCAGTAACGGTCCGAGGATTACACATTTATTCTTTGCTGATGACTCTCTTGTTTTTGGGAAGGCTAATTTGGAGGAGGCATGGACTATTGCTACTATTCTCAAGGATTATGAACGTTGCTCTGGTCAGTTGGTCAATTTTGATAAGTCTGAAATATTTTTTAGTAGCGGGGTTTCGGGGAATCAGAAAGAAGTTATTTTGACAACATTGGGGGTAAGAGAGACTAGTGGTTTGCCTAGATACCTTGGGCTTCCTACTCTTATTGGGAGATCAAAGAAGGTTATCTTTTCGGCTATTAAGGAAAGAATTGTGCGTCGACTTGCTGGTTGGAAAGAAAGGCTTTTGTCTGTTGGAGGCAAAGAAATATTGATTAAAACGGTAATTCAGGCCATTCCCCAATACATTATGTCGTGTTTTATTCTTCCTGATTCTTTCTGTCTAGATATCCAACGTTTGATAAGTCGATTCTGGTGGGGTGGATCAGAAAACAAGAGGCCGTTGTATTGGTTATCTTGGGAGGCTATGTGCCAATCAAAGGAGGATGGAGGGGTAGGGTTTCGTTAGTTAAAATCTTTCAATAAAGCTTTGGTGGCGAAACAATGTTGGAGGTTACTCAAGTCTCCTAATTCTTTATGTGCTTGGGTGCTGAAGGATAAATATTTCCCTCATTCTCCTTTTCTGCAAGCGTCAAGGGGGAGAAAAATAAGTTATTTGTGGCGTGGTATTTTAGATACTAAAGAGCTATTGCGCAAGGGCCTAATGTGGCGGGTAGGTTCTGGTGCTGATATCAAAATTTGGGAGGATAATTGGGTTCCTGGACTAAATGCCAAGCGACCCTTGACTAACTTGCATTATCATAAACCGATTTGGGTAAAGGATCTGATCCAATAGGAGAATGGCGCATGGAATAGAGAAGAGTTACTTAAGTTTTTTGTTCCGGGTGAGGTTGCTGAAATTAAAAAAATTCCGTTAATTTTTCGTCGGCCTCCGGACGAACAGTACTGGGGTTTAACAAGAATGGGAATTTTTTTCGGTTAAATCAGCTTATTACTTGGCCGAACGAGTTCGTGCTGCTCAGGAAAATCAGGCCTCGACGTCTTATCAAGGGAATAAAGGGTTATGGAAACGTCTTTGGTCCCTCGACGTCCCGTTGAAGCTGCATCATTTTTTGTGGAAATTTTGTAAAAACATTCTTCCAACTCGGGCTGTAATTGCGAAACGTGGAGTTAGCTGCTCAACCGAATGTCCAAGATGCTCCTCGTCAATAGAAGATGGTCTTCACGCGATTAAAACATGTAGGGAGAATAAGCACGTCTGGAAGAACATGGAGTTTTCATTTAGGATTGACAAAATCGTTGCAGCTGATCCTCTCTCATGGATTCAGGCGTGTATGGATTTGCTTCGGCCTGGGGAACTGGTACGTGCTATTTGTGTCATGTGGTGGCTCTGGTTTCGCAGGAACAAACTTGTGCACGAAGAGGAATGGATCGATGATGCGGTGCTCCAAACAAAAATATTGGATTTTATGGTCGATTGGCGAGTTAATGGCGAAGAAAATGTTCTTCGGAATTCCGAATCTATTTCTCTTAATCCTGACAAGATTTGGCATCCACCTCCACGATGGGTCACAAAAATTAATTGTGATGCTTCTTTTGGGGAAAATGGATTGATTGTAAAGGTCGGGGTAATAGCGAGGAATGAGGAGGGACAAGTACTTGCATCTGTTGGATTGCCAATTGAGCCGTGTGCAAACATTGAAACGGCGGAGCTATGGGCTATAATGGAAGGTCTTAAACTAGCCAATGACTGTTTTTTCACCCGGATCTGTATTGAGTCTGACGCCCAGATTGTTATTGATACACTGTTAAAAAGACGGTCTCCTCTGGCATCCTTGAGTTTTCTTTATGATGATGTTATACAGTTTAGTTCGGGTTTTGAACTTTGTACTTTTAATTTTATTCATAGGGAGGGGAATGAATCGGCTCATAAGATGGCTAAATGGGCTCGGGACTTTAATTCTCCATTAGTTTTCATTGAGGATTCTCCGTCTTGTGTGTGGGAATCTATTTGTAAGGATGCTTCAAAAATTTGATTTATGGTAATTAAGTTTTTATAAAAAATAAATAAAATAAAAGAGTGGAGGTGATGTTGAGAGCAAAAAAGAAGCACGTTGGGGAAGGAAATATTCTTTGCTCAACCATTCACAACAAAGGAACAGATTAGATTACCAATATCAACTACTCCTTTCTTTTCTCTTTTCTACTACTACTTCTAATATGAAAACGAAACTCGCATAATATAGATTTTTTTTTTTTTGTTATAGGTTTCTTTTAAAACATAGACTTGCTTATCCACATACATCGGAAAGAATTCTTAAAAGATACTAACTTAATTTAATTTAATTATACTATGGTCATGTTTGGTAAAGAGCGTTTTGAGATAAAAAGAGCGGTTTTGATCAATTTTAGAGGTTTGATTACTGAAACCCCTGATTGGAGTGTTTGGTGGAGAGAGGTTTGGGAGAGAGTTTTGGGATGAAAACGCTAATTTAGAAAAAGCTCTTAAAATGAGCTTTTTCAATTAGCGTTTTGGAATATTAAAATTAATGGACTTCTTTAACCCTAATAGATAGACTCCCTCTTCTCCTGCGCCAAAATTAATGCACTTATTCGTCTTTTTACACAAACCGCTATTATCAATCAGCTAATTTTTACCAAACAGGTCTATACAAACAGCTAGTCAAATCAGCTAGTCAAATCAGCCAATGTAATCAGCTAACAGCTAATGTAATCAGCTAACAGCTAACAGCTAATTCCCAAACAGGGCCTATGACTTAAATACCTTAAATCAGAAAAAAAAACATGCCCTCATAGAAAGATAGATTGATAATCCATTTTTAAGGAGAAAGATAGCATATTTGGTTCAGCTGTTCATATTTGCTGATAGATGATGGATAGTAGTTGTTTTATTTACTAAAATCAGCGGTTTCAGAATTTTATCAATATTTTTTTTTATCTTCTATTTAGAATTAAAAAGTAAAAAACAATTCCGTAAAATGGAAACAAACGAATATTAATAATCACCTAACTTGGATATCATCCTAATTCCAATTATTCACATTCATTATCATATCATCTTTTTTTGGTAGGAATTATCATATCATCTTTAATTTGTGTGATTATACTTCAATTTTGTTATTAGTCTTTTTTTTTTTTATCAAATTAAACATAAAACTTATACTTCCCCATGGTTAACGTTATACCATTACATAGTTAATCCAAATAATGCATGAATTATTGCAATTAAAGTATATGTATTGTATTAGAATGAAAGAGTTATATATATATATACACTCCTACTTACTATGTTTTCTATATTTATTTATTTTGGATAATATCTTTTATTTATTTATTTATTAAATCATGTTTTGTTTTTTTTTCTACAAAAAGAATTTATATTATTTAGTTTTATTTTAAAAAAAAACACAGGTAAAAGGAAAATGAGATAAGGACCACTTTTGATTCTAATATTTTTTAAAAAGTGTAAATTTAACTTATAAAATGATAGAAATTTATCCCTAATAAGATTCAAATCTTAAACTTTTTTAAGGTAAACACTAATGCTTACCACTGCATCACAATTTAACTTATAATTATTATTAACCATTTAAAAATATATAATCATATATCATAAATCAAATAATTTAATATTATTTAATTATCTAATTATTTATTTTTTATTTAAATGAATATCATAAAACATTTATTTTATGTGCTCAATATTAATAAAGTTTAAATTTTAAACATCTTTTAAAAAAAAACTTTAAATATATATACAATTTAAAAATTTATTAAATTATATAATTTAAATTAAATTATAAAATATATGTGGTGAAGCTCTTAGCCTATTGGTTGAAAGCTTACCTATGATCCTAGAGGGGGTAAATTTCATCTATGGCGTACAACCTTTAACCTAAATCACACTTTGATGTACAAACTTCATTTTGTCACACTAATATATACGTACTTAGGGGTGACCTCCCACTGTGGTGTACAGCAGGTAAAAATAACCGGTCAACGCTCAGTCAACGCGCCACCTCAGCTTTGACCGGTCAAAAAGTAAAAAAAATTCATGAATTACTTGTATACCCTTATAAGGAATACTTTTTTTCTTCATTAATTTTCTTTTTCTCCCTTTTCTTTTCTATTTCTTACGCTCTCTCTCACCTCTCTTTCTTTCTCTTCCGGCTCCGAATTCTTCGTCCTCCACAGAAAAATCCAGGCGCCAAAACTATCGAAGGTGAACTCGAAGAAGCCCTCTTTCACGCAGGTGTCGTCCCTGAGCAAGACCGAGGCAACCCCAAGCGGTATGATTGGGCTCACTCTGCTCGTACTGACAAGGCGTGAGCGCCGTGGGACAGGGATTTCCCGGCCGCTTCTACATCAACCCTCCTAGACTTATTGAACGATTGAATTCGATTCTTCCATCGCAGTTTAAGATGTTTGGGTACAAGCGAGTGACGGGGTCGTTTAATTCCAAGGAATTTTGCGATCGTAGGAGGTATGTGTATCTGATTCCTGTTTTTGCTCTTGATCCATCTTCCTATCCTGCTAGGGAGAGTGTTCTGGCTATTTTAGGGTCTGATAGTGAGCTTTCGAAGTGTTTTGAGTGTTCAGAGAGAGGTCGGAAGGTGATTGGCGCCGTGGGAAAGCAGTTCTGAATCGAAGTTTGTGGTTTCTGGAACAGTCATTTCGTCGAACAATGGAGATGCAACTTTACAATCTGGAACCAGTGAGGATATAGACAATGCTGTTGCTGATAATACACATGCTGATTCCATATGTGATAGTAGAGAGGAAACTGCAGCTTGTGTGGACAATGAGGTAGATGGAACTTCAAAATCAGAAGCCATAGTGAAAGGATCTGATTCTGTTGCTGTAGAAGATGAAATTAATGGAGGGGAACAAGTGATGAAAGGGAATAAGTTCTTTTATGGGGAAGAGCAGAAGGAGAGGTTCAATAGAATATTGAATTATTATGTAGGAAGTCACAACTTCCATAATTTCAATAGTGTTGTGTGGAGGACGAAGAATTCGGAGCCGGAAGAGAAAGAAAGAGAGGAGAGAGAGAGCGTAAGAAATAGAAAAGAAAAGGGAGAAAAAGAAAATTAATAAAGAAAAAAAAGTATTCCTTATAAGGGTATACAAGTAATTCATGGATTTTTTTACTTTTTGACCGGTCAAAGCTGAGGTGGCGCGTTGACTAAGCGTTGACCGGTCATTTTTACCTGCTGTACACCACAGTGGGAGGTCACCCCTAAGTAAGTATATATTAGTGTGACAAAGTGAAGTTTGTACACCAAAGTGTGATTTAGGGTAAAGGTTGTACACCATAGATGAAATTTACCCATCCTAGAGGTCATGGGTTCGAATCACATGGGGTGGGGTGGGTTGAAGATTTTTCTTTTTCTTTAATGTAATCTTCTTTTGTTTAATATAAGTGCATTGCGCACAACTTTTAAAAGAATTAAATTATAAAATATATATTTTATTATTTTATTATATTTATGTGGTAAATGATTAATAAAACCAATAACTATTTAATTTAAAAGTTATTTTTTTCTTTGTAATTTTTATATATATTGAATTTTAATAAATTTTTGATTTTATTATATTAATATTTTAAATTATGAAAAAATGCATGGCAATAGACTAGGCGTTCAACAAAAATGATTGTCCTATTGCCATGCAGTTTCCGTGACCGCCTGGTCTATTGCCGTGCATTTTTTCATAATTTTTTCGATAATAAAAACGTATATTTTTCATATTTAGGGTTTTCAAATTGTCGTGCATTAATTATTTTTATAATTTCAGTTTTTTTTGAATCAAACCTGTTAACTTGAATTAATGAAAACGATCCTTACATAGCGCGTCCTCTAACCAATTAGGGACGGAGAAAGAAACATAAGTATTAGCATTGGAAAGGGCGTGTTTAGCTACAGCATGAGCTACTCCATTCGCTAATCTTGAAATAAACGAAACCCGAAAATTAGGCTTTTGAGCGATAAGATGTTTACAATCACTAATAACAATTCCAAACTCAGACACATCAATCTTAGACGAGAATAGACTGTCCGTTACAGCTTTAGCATCCACCTCGAACTCAACGCGATCATAATTAAGGGAGCTTACCCACACAAGTGCGTGTCTTAGCCCGACGGCTTCCGCCAAGCTCGCAGGTACAAGCCCCACATCGTGCGAAGACCGTAACGCCACAAACTGACCCTCGGATCGGCGAATAACAGCCCTTGAACCATATAGTTTCTCCTGTGCAAATAATGAGGCGTCAACATTACATTTTAGAACACCAGCAGCCGGACATCGCCATCGCGTTGGAGCAGAAACAGCAGGTCGAACCGATCGAGAACCCAGCATATTGAACTGCCGCCAATCCTGAATGTATTGAACCGACGCATTAACAGCAGCAGTGGCAATTGCTGCACCTCCATTCCATAAAACAGTATTTCGAACGTATCAACCCGTCCATAATACAGCAGCAACCCGAGTGACAGCCTCCTCCGACCCATGAACACAGAGCCGCAAGAACCAATCACTAACTGTATCATCTTGATATGCATTTTCAGCCACATTCGCCACTCGCCAGCAAGTATCAGCAAATAAACACCAGAAGAACAGATGCTCGTCATCTTCATAAGCCTGCAAACATAAAACACAAGTTAAGGGAACACCAACATTTCTTCCGCTGAGTCGACATCGGGTTGGCAAGCAATGTACACAAAGCCGCCAAAGGAACAACTTAAACTTAGGCGGAATAAACAAATTCCATAGCCTCTTCCATGCCCCCATCCTCCACTATGTCACTCGTGTTTCTTGCAAACACTTATACCCAGACTTAGAGGTGTAAACCCCATCCTTAGTCCAGTTCCAAATCAAACAGTCCCGCTGCGCATGATATGGTAATACAATTTTACACACTTCCTCAACTTCATCCGGATTTAACACACCCTCAATCCTTCCCCTATCCCATACACGCATATCTTCGACCATTAAATCTGATATTCAGAAGTTCTCAAACCCCGCAATGATAAGGGATTGAACCTTAAAATCCATACAATCCTTAAGCCATGGGTCATTCCACACAGATACATCAGCCCCATCTCCAATCTTCCATCGCAAGCCTTTCCGAAGAACCAACTTAGCCTCCCACACACTCCTCCAAACATAACTAAGATTATTGCCTAATTTGGAGGTAAAAAATGAATCATTCATAAAATATTTAGCTTTGAGAACTCGACTCACCATAATATGTGGTTTTGATATTAACTTCCACCCTTATTTACCTAAAGGGAGATATTAAATTCTCTAAGATCCGAAAATCCTACGTACCCACTACTCTTCAGTTTTGATTGGAGAAAAAAAATCAATTAACAGTTTTTGAAAGAAAAATATATCAAAGCCAAAAATACCAATATGGAAACGGTAACAACTAAATTTGGGGGGCGTTAATTTATACTTCTTCTAACAAAATTTGGAAGTTTGTAATCGTATTGGAAACATAATACGAGTCCCACGTGTCAAAGAACAGACAGTAAATAAAAAAATAAAAAATGAAAAATAAAAAATAAAATTAAAAGTTTGGTTGAAACTTTTTTTCCTTTTGTTTTCTTTTCTTTTCTGCTGTCTCTCTCTCTCTCTCTCTCTCTCTCCTCTCCTCTCCAGTTTCTTTTGCTGAAGCAGAAGCCAGGCCAGCCTCCATTTTTTTTTTTCCCTCTGTGCTGTGCTTCTCTTTATTCTCCTCTTTTTGCTTTTCTGTGCGTCCTTTTCTTATCTTATTCTATTTTTATACCCTCTGCTCCTCCCATTCTTAATTAGGATTTCCCGAATTAATAATTCTTACTTTGCCTGTTGCTCTTCGTACAATCATTCTTTACTTATCAATGACTTTGAAGAAGATAAGATAAGAATGGAAATGAAGACCAATTGAACCATAATAATACAATTTGCTCAGTTTAACAAAAAATGCGAACACTTTGTGATGTGTGTGAAAGTGCGGCCGCCATACTTTTCTGCGCTGCTGATGAAGCTGCTCTCTGCCGCTCCTGCGATGAGAAGGTAAGATAATAAAATCTGTTTGATTTCGTGATTGTTGTCGAGTTTTATTGGGTTAACTTATGGATTCTTTTTTTTTTTGTGTGTGTAAATTTTGAACGACTTAATTTGAGCAAATCTTCTTTTTCAAACTCAGAAGCTATATTTTTATTTTTATATGTGGAATCCTGATTCTGCAGTGGTGTAATCCTGCCTAATTCTTGTGATTCGTGCTCTACTATTGTGCATAGATTTTTTTTTCTTTTTTTTCCTGTTTCTGTTTCTCTGATGGCATGAGCGTTTGCTCTTGTAGACTGCGATCTTATTCATTGGAAGCAATGGTGGTCTTTATGTTTATGGCTTCAACACTTGCTTCTTTATTAGGTAATTTGACCTTTTAAGGGTAAACATTAGTTAGTGGTCAATGATTGAAGTTCTCCTTGTCTAGGTTAAAAATGCCAGTTGGTTATCTTTACTTATTTACTGGAGTTCTGAGTTGCCCAACGGAGAGAGGGCTATTGTAAATTGATCATTTTTACGGAAAGACATTATGAATTTATGGTGTGTTCTGGTAGGGTAACCGGTAACATGATCGAGATTGGTAATATGAAAGTTTTCATGATAAGAGGGCTCTCAATATTGGCCAAGGACCTCATTTGGAAACAAGACATAACTAGGCATTCAAAGATCTATTTAAAGCTTATATTTCACCCTGTTTGGGCTTTATTTACTATTTGGTATTTTCTGATGAAAAAGTTTTTGCTTTAGTAATATGATGGCCTGCTTGTCGAAGTCTAACTTTTCCTTTGCATCTTTAGAGAATGTTTATCTTAATGCAGCATCATGTATTGTTTGTGCACTGGATTTGCAGGTTCATTTGTGTAACAAGCTTGCTAGTCGACATGTACGTGTTGGGCTTGCTGATCCTAGTGATGTGCCCCGTTGTGACATATGTGAAAATGCACCTGGTATTGGATTTTAACATTTAATTGTTTTTTTTTTTTTTTTTTTTTTTTTTTGCAAAAATGTGCATTTCTTAAAACTTTTGTGCTAGAGTTTGTGGTTTATTGTTTCCTTGCAACATGTGTGTAGCTTTCTTTTACTGTGAGATAGATGGTAGTTCCCTCTGTCTGCAATGTGATATGATTGTGCATGTCGGCGGTAAAAGAACCCATCGGAGATATCTCTTGTTAAGGCAGAGAATTGAGGTTTGTGCTTCTAGACAGGAAAACTTAGTTTTTATCCTTTCTGTCATAAAGGTTTCCAAATTTTGAAATCAACTTTATTGTGTTATTTAGTTTCCAGGTGATAAATCTGGGTGTTTGGATCAACTAGGGCAGCAGCCTCTTGATCAAAATGAAGGAAAGAGGAACCAAAATCAGCAACGTAAAGTCTCAATGAGAGAAAATATGCAAAATCACAGACTGTCTCCTGTTCCAGTGATGGAGAATAACACAAACTGTGATGGCAAGATCGACAATAAATTAATTGATCTTAACGCCAGGCCCCAGCGGATACATGGGCAAAATTCAGCTAATCAGGTACTTGTGTTTCCTTGACTCTCTCGATGTTAAGTTGTATGCCATAATTTTTGTAGTTATGTGCTTGCTAAGAGCTGTAGACTTTATTAACTCTGTCTTATTCTTACAATTTGACAAATTAAATGCCCATTTTTTCCTTAAGGAACAGGGTATAGATGTTATGAGTGGCACTAATCATGAATCTGCAAATGTGGTTCCTGTTGGATCCTTCAAAAGAGAGACTGAAAAATAACGAGGTATAATCTGTGTACTAAACAACTTGTATTAAACTCTAATTACCTTGGAAACATGATGTTGATTATCAAGTTTAACTTGGAAGTAAATTGAAAAGAGAAAGCTTTTAAGTTAGCATTGAGAATCCGATTCTGATAAGATCTCATGCTGGAAACTTTGGAGCTCTATCACCTGTAAGATGTTTTTGATAAAATGTTATGCCAGAAGCTCCAAGACCTTACCTACAACTGAACTGCTACATATATATTTTTGACTGTATTGAGTCTATAATGTAAGCAAAGCTGGAGTATATGTGAGGTGGAGGTAGTTTATCTGGCCAGGCTTCATCTTACATATGAATTTATGTATTAGTGTGCAAAACCAACTGAATGAAGGGATTAAGGTAGCTGTTTACTCTAGGGGTGACTCATGTTTTACCGCTGGCTCATGCTTTGGTTGTAATCAATGCTGCTTGTACATGCAAAGGAAAATCACTTCTATTGCATTTCCTTTTATTGGTAGACTTCTTCTTTGGAGATGTCTCACTTGTTCACATATCAGAGTTGGAACCAGATCGAATATGCATTATTTGTTTACGTTAACAAGTTCCAATAAAATGAATTCAAGGCCAGTCCTCCATGGTTGATGACAAGTTTCTGAATAGTTTTTCCTGAAAAGTTATTTGATTGATGGACAGAACTAGACAATATAGTCCATACATCTTCTATGGTCATAGACGATTGTTGGCTGATAGGACTGGGACCATTGTTTGGCTGAAGGACAAAATCAGAAACCTTGAGGGTTTTTAAATTGTCGGTATCCACATGCATTCTGTCTTGATTCAGGGTATAGCTGGTCATCTGGAGTTGGCTTTATGTGAATATGCAATGTTTGCAAGTCCATATGCTGGAGGGAGCCTCTAGATTCCACCTTTTGTTAAGTTGTTATTTGCTTAAGAGTTAGCTACTTGTTCCTTGTGGATACTTGAAAATTCTGGTTGTACATAATAATAGTTATCCTATTTGCTTGATGGATGTTTTTTTTTTTTTTTTTTGTAGAAGTGCCTGCATATTCACTATGCTCGATGACATTGCCCATGAGAGTGATTGTTTGTGTCGCTCCTCTATACATGTATTAGATGTGGGGCTGTTGTAGTTTGTTAGATCAATTTTTTTTTTATTATGGGAGCATATGGTGATCTAAATTTGTGCAGTGATTGAGCCTTTGAGTTGGTTTAGGGCTATTTATTTGCATTTGCATAAAGTTGGGGATTAGCAAAACTCTAGAGTGCTTATAGTATTGTTACCTGGCAGAGAAGGCAATACTGAGATAAGAACCATAACTTAAGATGTTTAGAAGCAAATAGCAACTTGGCACCAAATCTCTTGCTCTGATCATATATATTTCTGAGCTTTCCAGTGGTTGAGATTAATGTCTACTTTTCAATTTGTGGGTGCAGATATTTTTGGATGCCTGGTGAGAAATCAAGGAGCACAACTTGCTCTGTACTCTGGTGTTAATTTTCTGTGGTATAGGCTTTGATTCCTTGTGTAAAGATATATGATTAGATGAGTAGAATTTCAGCCTGTATATTAAAGCAATACAAGTTTGTATTCAAGTAATGACATAACTGTTACCATTTGGTTCATTTACTGGCAGAACTGGTCTTTCAATTATCTTCGTTAAAGTGGTTGAGGTTCATTTACAAACATTTTTGTTATATCAAATATTAAATGAAAGCCATCATCACCGTTGAGCAGAATTAATATCTGCATTTAAATTCTTCAATTTCTTCAGAGGTGCTAATCAGCTCACCCAATTCGGCATATATCTCAACAATCTAAACCTCTCAATAGGGATGTTAAAATGGGTTATCTTACCATAATCGTGTTGTGTGATATATATTTCACATGGTTATCTTACCCAACTCAAATTGATATTAATATAGGATGTCGGTCTAAAACACCGGAAGATTTAGACCAAAATCAAACAACTTTCTTTCCTCCATTGCCTCCACAAGGTTTGTGATAATATCTATGGCAACATGACGCTATAATTATTTGTCATTGCCTTATCCAAGGGATAATGTTTGTTGCTCCATGTCCATGTCATCCTGTGATAGGCCAACTGATTGACCAACTATTGCAGCTTTAGCAGGATGGATGATTTGGAAAATCATTGATAAAAGGACTAGCTACCTTAGGTTGTTGAAGTTTTAGATGATTGCATAAATTGAAGAAGCATTTTAGTATATGAGTACACACTAACTAATCTCATCATTAACACGTTTATTAAGTGGCTAAAAGTACCAAGTAACAAAGAACAAAAATAGTCTCCATGGCTATAAAAACAGCAGTAACAGACAGTGAGAAATTAATTAATTGATTGCCTTCAAATTTATCCTTCATTTAATAGAAATTAAGAGCTTAGTAGACGTAGCCCTTAACGAACATTCCTTTCTTTGCCTCATCGGATTCACCCTCACCGGTGTACTTTCCTAGCTGAGCAAGGGAGTTAGCACTGGCACGGAGAAGAAGAGCATCCTGAGCTGCCTTCACGTTCTCTGGTCTTCCACCCCATGTTTTCAAGCAAGTGTTCTGGAGAGCCCTGGCATAGGAGAAGGACACGTGCCATGCATTCGGAGCTTGGTTCATGGCATTCAGGTTCAAGGTTGCCTCTACCTCAGATTGCCCTCCAGACAAAAACTGTTACATAAAAGAGCAAGTTACTATAACATAAAAACAAAATTAAAGGGATATATGCTGTTAAAATGAGGCAATTGAAGTAACTTGCCATGATTCCGGGGACTGATGGTGGGATTCTCCTCTTAAGGAGCTTAAGTGTGTAGTCTGCAACCTGTTCAGGGGTGTTTCTCTCCTTGCATTCGGCTCCGGGAGTGACCATGCTAGGCTTCAGAAGTATACCCTCAAACATCACATTGTTCTCAGCCATGTAGAAGAAAACCTCAGCCCACACTTTCTGAGCTACTTCAAATGTCCTGTCTATTCCATGCTCTCCGTCGAGCAGGATTTCTGGCTCGACTATTGGGACCAATCCGGAGTCCTATTCGATCCGATCAATAAACATTTTAGTCAATAGAAATGATTCTTCATTTTAGCCAGAGTTTGAGTTCAATAACTCAATATTATACCTGAGAAATAGCAGCATAGCGAGCTAGACCCCAGGCTGCTTCCTTTACAGCAAGAGCAGAAGGCCCGTTGGGAATGCTCACAACGGTACGCCTAATTAATCAACAAAAACAAAGTTGTTTGTACTGTCAATACAAAGAGGTGCTACTGTATTTGACTACACTAGAAACTTAGTTAATAAACTAATTTTCATGATAAATAAAGAGTAAGATTTGGTACCATTTGGCGAAACGAGCACCCTGTTGGTAGTATGCAGCTGTCCGGGAGGCAAGACCATCAAGACCTTGGCACCACGATTCATTGTTGGAACCAACTAGAGGCACCAAACCCTGTTGTTCTCATCACATCAAACTTAAACTATTAATAACCAATTAAGTACTTTGATTAAATGTTTTCAATCAAGATATTCTGATAAGGATATTGAATTGACAAGCAAACATTAATTACCTTATCAACTTTGATACCAGGAACAATATTTTGCTCAACGAGAACATCAACCATCTTCTTTCCATCAACGGTTGATTGGTATAGAGTTTCCTCAAAGAGAATAGCACCAGAAATGTATTGACCAAGACCGGGTGCCGAGACAAGAAGGGTACGGTATGCCTGGCGGTTAGCCTCCGTGTTCTCTAGCCCAATTGATGCAAGACGTTTCCCGCAGGTTGCATTTGACTCGTCCATGGCCAATATACCACGGCCGGGTGATGCAATAGTTTTCTACATACCAGCAAGACATTATCATAAATAATATTCTCAGCTACTATCTTTTTGTTGTTTACATTTACTTAAAACTGATTGACATACCGCGGTTTTGACGAGCTCATCAGCATAGGAGCTAGCACGAAGGGTAAGGGCTGATGGGGCGATGCACCGGACAATGGAAGCAGAAGCGTGGCGGAGGGATTGACCCTTAACAAACTCAGACTTGTCAAGGACTGGTGATGACTTGAGTAGTGAAGCTGAGGCCATATTTTCTTTAGTGTTCTTCTCTGTTTGGAGCTCTGGTGGTTTTGGATGAAGAGGCTAACTTCAAGTGAGTATAATAAGGGCCTTACACACAAACTAAAATCTTATCTCCTCTCTAAGTTAGACCCTCTTTACCACACATGTGATAAGCTTTCATTGTATTTATATTTGTTTTTGTGTGTTATCGTAAGATGTCATATTTAAGGCTGTTGTGCATTGGCCAATCACGTTCTGCCATGTGGATGATAGCATGGCAGATTGTACAAGTGGTTCATATGGCTCATATTCACCATATACTGTGAGCTAAATGAAGGGTTTGTTTGAGAGATTTTATGAATAAGAGGCTCTAATTTCACTTATTTGTTTTTTAGTATCATTTTGATTAAATGGCTATAGTTTAAGTTGCCAAATTGATGGTCTTTGTTTCCATGTCAACGGCCTATAGCTTGCCAGATCAGCTCATCCATGTATCAAGAGCCATGTAGACATCATTTAAATGTTCAATATCAGTTTAATATAATGAAAATGTTGGGTTCCATTTCATACCCCATGAAGAAATACTTGAATTTACTATATTAAATAATAAACATGCATCATTAGCTATACTAAGTAGCAGAAATCAGTACGTAAATGTCAAAATAATGCTTGTTTTCTAATTAGAATTGCCTATTCAAAGAAAGATCTGCAAGGTCAGTAATTAAGTCATCAAGTGATTGTTCCTTCAAATCTTTATATGCCATTGAATCATCAGTAATTGATGGCGTCACCAATTGATCTGAACTTTCTGCAAGTGCCTTGTTCAACTGTTTAAAAAGCTCGTCTTCTTCAGCTTGAATGCCCAAATCCCAGACCTTAAAGATTTCCTGAGTCCACGGTTCAATCTCAAATGTTGAAGAACTGATACTACCATTCTCTGAACTCATGGATTCCCTTACTTCCTGGATGTCCTCCTTGTAATTTGGTAGAAAAGCATTTTTCAGTGAAGTTTCTGATAGATCCCGACAATAATATTCAGCCTCCTTGAGTGGAAATTCATCATTGACCGTCTCCAATTCTTCATTGTTAATTTGGACGGAAACAGTCTCATCATTAGTTCTTCCAAAGAACATGGCGATTCCAGGTTTTGCAGATTGAAGAAGTTCAATATCAGTTGCTCCGAAGATTACAGGTTTTGCAGATTGAAGCATTTCAATATCAGTTCCTCCGAAAAAGCCATCAGTCATAGGTGCAGAGGAGTCATGTGAAGCAACAGAATCATGTTGCAAACCAAGGATTTCTATTAAGGCGTCTTTCATAGAACTCCAGTCGCCATCTGAAATATCTGGATCTTTAACCAGGCACGAATCAGCCCACGTTATGTCTTCGGGTGAAAGATCATCTCCATTCTGATTATTAAACTTCAATGAATCAACAAGAAGAGAAGAAATAGAGCCCTCAACCATATCATCACCAGAAGCCATCGCTAAACATATGCAGAAAACAATATATACAAACAAGGGACATCCCCGATGTTAGTTGATATATACAAGCTGAAAGGTGAAAAGAACAACTGAATCAAAAGTGTAACATAAACAAAACTCGAGTATTTTAACGGGAAAACGCAACAAAACAGTTCCGAAGACAAGAAAAATGTAACAAAAGTAGAAATATAAACTTCAACATTCCAAAGAAATGGTTATAGAAGGTAGCAGCATTGATACCAAGTGCCTAACTCTTACCATCTAAATGATAGCTGAAGAAATCACAGCACGGCAACAGTAAAGAAAAAATGCAGTTCCTACACTGTAGGGCGGCAATCTAGGGTTATCGTGTCAAAGTCGTGTTATGTTATGTTATATATATATATATATATATATATATATATGTCAGGGTTGTCTCCCTAATTCGTGTTATCGTGTTAGAAATTGACACCTATCCCATAATTTGTGTTATGGTGTTAGAAATTGATACCTATGCCCATGGAGAAGCTAAAGGGGGTGCTTTTAGTGGACCTAGCTACTTCATTCAACACCGGGTATGCAAAAAAGGAAATAGGGTTACTTGCAATTTACTGAAAATTACATAATTGTATTTCATGGAAGAACTAAAGTGCGACGATTGAAGGATAGCAATTGCAACAGAGATTACGTAAAGTTTTTCTAAAAGAAATATTCATACAAGCATTTTACCACAAGTTTCCGCTGAAAATTGAACATTCTACGAAACTGAAATTGAACAAATTTGATCAAGTTGGCCAAAAAATAAAGTCAGAGAGAGCAGAAAAGAATAAACTTTCGATCGATTCCTCAATCGAATTACTTTAACCATGGAAATTTCAGTATAGAGAAATCATGGAAAACCCTACAGCAAATGGAGAAGCGGAAAGAAGACATACCTGGTTTAGAAGATTAAGAAAAAGTTTTGTTGAATTGGAGAGGGTGAGAGGTATAGATAGAAGAAACGCAACGCCTATTCTTTTTCGTTTAGGATTTGGGAAGTTGCCTTGCCTCTATGAATCCAACGACGTAGTTTCAGGGAAAAAACACTATAGTAGAAAAACATTAAAAAAGTTCCGTTGCCGGGAATCGAACCCGGGTCTCTCGGGTGAGAGCCGAGTATCCTAACCGACTAGACTACAACGGATCTTGTTAATTATCCTAACTTAAGATAATTGATCTGATCACACTTCAAAGAGCACAAATAGTCCATTGTTTTTTAGGCTTTTAAAGACGAGGAAGAATGCATGTGACTATAAAAAAGAGGAAATGTTTGATTTTATCGTGACTGCCTAATAGAGAAGAGATTATAGGGAAGAATTTCTTACGAGATGAAATGACCAAGGATTATAAAACGGAAAATTGAAACATTCCTAATAAATCCATTTTATAAAGAAGCACTCACAAAAAAAAAGGACGCCATTACGAAGCAGTCACTCAAACGATGGCACATCTTTGCAAACCGCTACATTATTCACCTACTAGCCTGAGACTTTAGGCTTACATATGTCAAGTTTCATGTGGAGTCAAACATGCATTGTTAATAATGTTTACTAAAAATGGTTGTACGCTAATTCTTAGTTACAACATCATCCGATGTAATGATCCACTAGGGAAAATCATGGATAACACATCAATAGGTCATATGATTCTGAGTCATTTCTCCAGTAAGAAAATGAAACAAAAAGCCTTACAGATGTTATAGCTAACGAAGCCCTAGTGGAGCTTCTAGAAACTGAGGACAGGCATCTAATAACATGTCGAATAATATCATAATACGTGTCACCATCTTAGGCTAGCATAACCAGAACACGGGAAGTTGTATGATTTAACTAAAAAGGTACCACTTTTTATCCTGTCACGTAAGCCAATAGGAAGGTTTCCGTATCGAACTGAGACTACATTCCTTCATATTTGTCTAGAATCTAATAAGTCCAAAATGAGTAGAAATTCACCTGCCTAATGGTCATCTGGGAGCTCCTATGATGGTAAAATCCTTATAAGAACGCCTGAATATCCCACAATCAAGGTATGCACACACATTTTCAGTAATTGCTCTCTCATTGCTAAAGCACTCCATTTTATACACTACTAACTTAGGTATTGGAGTGGGGGCGTTTGTCAACGAACTCTTTCTACTCATCTTTCTATTTTATCTCAGGCACCAGAAAGATCTTGCTAGTAAACCATGCTTATGTATTTGTGATTAATGTGTTTGTGACTGCTGATGTGAATGATATATTGGTTTCTCGCTTTGTTTATGAAGAGTTTCAAACTGTTGTTTTTCAAATGCAAGCTGATAAATCCCCTGATATAGATGGCTTGAATTCTGGGTTTTTTCGACATTTTGGTGAACTTATTAGTAACGACATCTTTCTTTCTTGTTCTGGTTGGTTGAGTAGAAGTGAATTCTCGGCTAATCTTAATGACAATGTTATAGTTCTTATTCCAAAATGTGATAGTCTAGAATAGATGAAGGATATTAAGCCTATATGTTTAATGTTTTATAAGATAGTCTTAGCTAACATTCTTAAATGCATCTGGGCTGGTATTGTTTTTTAGAGTCAGTGTACTTTTGTTCCGAGAAGGTTTTTGATTGATAATATGTTTGAGCTTTTGAATCTCTTCCTTTTATAAAGCATCACAATGGGGGTAATGATGAAAATGTAGTCTTTAATATTGATATCAGTAAGGCCTATGACACAGTGAATCAAGGTTTTTTAAAGGGGTTTTGATTCATATGGGCTTTCCTGAAAATTGAGTTTCCTGGATTATGCTTTGTGTGATTACAGTCTCGTATTTCGTGGCTGTTAATGGTGATCTTATTGGTCTAATTACTTTGTGGGGAGACATGAGGCAAGGTGATATTTTGTTACCGTATCTATTTATTCTGTGTGCAGATGTTTTTTTTTCCAAACTTCTGTATAGAGCAAAGAGTGAAGGTACGATTCACGTTGTTGTATTCATAACATAGCCCCATCTGTGTTGCACTTGCTTTTTGCGGATGAATCTTTTCTTTTCTTCAATGCATCATTGAAGGAAAATAGGTTTATTTTTTATATTCTTCGAGGCTATGAGGAGGGTTCAGGTCAAGCAATCAACTTACAGAAGTCATGTATCTTTTTTAGTTCATATGTGAAGGCACATTTAAAAGACGCTATTTGTACTATGCTGAATGTTAACCCTTTGGATACTAGTAGTTGTCTAAGCTTGCCTTGTTTGATTAGCACGTTTAAAACAAGGATCTTTAGTTTTTTGAAGGATTAGCTGAGAAAGAGGTTTAGTAGCTCGGGTGAAATTCCTTCCTAATGTTGGGAAGGATATTCTGTTGAAATTTATAGGTCAAGCACTTCCTACATATTATATGAGTGCTTCCTTTTTGTCTCATTCTTTGTGTGATGAGCGACAATGTATGATGAATTCTTTTTGGTGGGTATGAAAGGAGATGGGAAAAAGAGGAGATGGTTTGATTGGAATCATTTGTATAACACCCGTTGTAACGGAGAACTTGGCTATAGAGATATCCATTCTTTCAAGTTATCGGCATTATATGAAGGACGATGTCTATTTTTCCAAATTGGGGCATAGAGCCTATGAAAATCATTTCCATTTTAGAGGTGAAAATTTAGGATGCTATAAGCTTTGGAAGCTTCATATTCCTCCTAAAATCAAGTTTTTCATATGGAAGATGGTGGTGACTAATTCTTTACCAACTCATACGAGGCTGGATGCTCGTTGGATGATTGTTCCTCTGTCTTGTCTTCTCTATGATGGCGATGTTCGACACCTATTTATGCAGTGTTATGTTGTGCATTGTTGGCAAGCAATGCGTTTATCTCCTGCTTGGGATGTTGACTGCGTTTGGAGATTATTTTCTATAGTTATGTCAAACTCGACATTCGGACTGGCCAGTACGATGGCGGTGGTGTTGTGGGTGATTTGGGGTAAACATAATGATGTGCTCTGGAAAGGGAAGAGTTCTCAAGGTCACCATTTCGTGACTGCCTAGGTAGAATAGCAGCTTCAGCAGTGTCCATTGGCTACTACTCATCTTTCCCCAGTTACTTCTTGGCAGAAACCTGCTCCTGGACACTTGACTTGTAATCTGAATGCATCTATTTTTGTTGCTGATAATTGCTAAGGTTGGGGGATTGTTATTAGGGATGAGTTTGGTAAATTTGTAGCTCGAGGAAGGTAGTTTTGCTGTGAAGGTAGGCTTTTGCCTTGCTCAAAAGTTTAAAACGGGTGTTAGAACTGAATATTGGGGCGGTGAATTTCCAAATGGATTCAAAAGTTGCAACTGATTGCTTTAACAGTTCTAATCATGACATATCCGAGTTTGGGTTCTAATCCAAGATTGCGAGGATATGATTCGGACTGATTTTGTTATTTCTTTTTGTCCTAGATTAGCTAATAAAGTAGCTCATACTTTAGCTAGAGTGCTTGTTTCAATGTTAATCCTTTTATTTCATTTTCTATTCCAAGGTGTTTTAAGGTTGGTAGTTTTCAATGATCTCTTTTACAATGTTTATTGAATCTCCAAGTTTCCTTAAAAAATGCAAATAAAGTTAATGAAGTACTTTAATTCAAATTTTATATTTACATCTAACTTTTCTGATAAAGATAGAATAATAATAATATGTGCAATTACAAATGAAGTTAATGTGTTCGCAATAAAAACAAATAAAAAAGGAAAAAGATTAGGAGTGTCATTATGCTTTTTCCTTTTCCTAGTTAATTCAGTATATAACCTTATATATATATAAAAATAAAGGAAGGCTTTAGCCCAGCAAACAAAACAGAGAAAAAAAAACACATGCTAGAAAAACAACATTGAAAACTTTCATTTCCTTCAACGAAGATATAATTGGGATTTTACAGCTCAAACTCAAAATTACAATGAGAATTTGTAATTCAATCCCAAAATTGAACACCCCTATAACAAGCCTCTTCCTTCTTTACTTCCCGCAAAGATGAGAGACAACATGATATACTTCCTTTTTTCATACCTATCCTCCTAAATTTCTCCAATCAATATCAAATCATGTACAAAAAAATCACCAATATGCAATACTACTTCATCCAAAACTAGGATTAGCAGCAAAATAAGCAAGCACACCAACAAATGGTGCATTAATATAAGTAGTAGGTTCAGATTTCTTAAAATCAGCACGATCATCTCCATAAGAATCATCATTACTAGGTCCACCAACAATGGCTCCCTCATGCACATTTGGATTAGGATTACTTGAGTTAAAATAAATAGTCCCTTCTTTGCAAGCTATGAATTCAGGATGATCTTTGATGGAAGGTATAGACGAGCCACGATGATGAATATGTTGAGGATAATTGTTGCTATATCCAACCATGTAAGATAATCCCAGAGGATTATCTCCAAGAATGTAATCAACTTGTTTTTTAGCTTGTTGACGAAGTGAGAATGGAGGGACATTAATGTTGCCACAGTTGAGGGATTGGGAGGTTTTTTCAAGGTAGTTAGCATAAACAAGGAGGAGAAAGGAAATGGTAGTAGAATGCTGTAAGTTGCTGCCTCCTGGCTTGTAAATGAGGCCTCCAGGAGTGTATTCTATGTGGGAAGAAGTTGATTCTGGTATAAGTGTGCACATGAAGCTATCTGCTGATGCTTTGTATGATGCCAATGTGTACATTTTTCCTTCTAGGACTTCCTACATATATAAGCAACAATATAAGTCTTAATTTGTTGTATAAGGGGACCTGATTAGTCATATACTATCATATTCCAATATTGTGGATTGTATATTTATTTTCATGATACCAGACTTTCATATTCAAGGTTGGATCACCTATAAACAATGACAGATCCAGGATTCATTAGCAATGAGTGTTTGTGGTAGTCTATGGATGCTAAATTGATTTTTTTTTTTTTGTGTGTGTGTGTGTTTTTACATAGAAAAAATTAAAAATCCTTACATAATTTCCATAAGCGTTTTCTGGCGACCAGTGGATCTCAAGCCCCCCCTTTGGATCCGCCCCTGCCTATAAATACCGATTCAACATTCCAAATGGTTCTAGCGTGAGGGGAATGTATTAGATTTCCACATTGCTATATGGATCCTAGACCTATTCATGGGCCTTCTCAGTCTGTCTTCAAAGGGTTGGGTTGGACATGCATATTTGATGTTTGGTCTGGCCTAAGTCTGCATATTAAATGGGTTGGCTTGAAATTGTCTCAAAGGCCCACTAAGGCCAATCCACCCTTCATGGATTGGGCTTGAACATTTGATGTTAAACCCGGCTCAAGTCCGCACATTAAATGGATTGAGCTTGGTATTTATCTCAAAAAGCCAAACAAGCTTAGCCCGTCGTTATGTTGTATATAGTTTTTCATTATTTCATTAATTTTTCTTTTATTTAAGATTATGTTTGTTTAGTTTTGTTGAATTAATTAACTAGATTTTAGTAGTTTATAATCTTATAGTTTAGTTTATTTGTTAAGTATAAATATATTAGTTGAGTGTGCTAGGCTAGACTTGGGAATTAGTTTCTTTAGCCTGGTCCAACCCGACCCGAGCCCAATATGAAAATAGTATGGTGTAATTAGGTTTTGAAGAAGGTATTTATGCGTCAAGCCCAATTAGATCAGCCCAGCCTATGTGTGAAACAATCTTCCTCTTTTGAGATATTTTTTAAGCGAGTTAGATGGTTGTTTACAAGTTTAAACCCGGATTTAGTGAGGAAAAAAAAAGAGTAAAGCTTAGACAAACCTTGGAGACAAGGACATTGAGACCAGCGTGCTTGTTGTCCCATCCAAATTCGTTAATATTGTCATCAGCACCAAGTGTCTTGCCATTATTTTGCAAGTAATTAAGGTAAGAATCAGCAGTAGATGCCCTTCTAAGCCAAGCTGCTCCCCATAACAATTCATCCTATAAAATATAGAGATACAACAAAACAAATATTACTAGTTTAATTAAGCATTATCCATAACTATAGGCAGCACATGTGAATGATCTATGCTTAAGCACGTGCTGTGGAGTTTGTCCTTTATTAAAAAAGAAAAAAAGGAAATTGGGCATGTTTGCTTACTTGATAACCATCAAAGTCACAGTAAAATGGGCAAGCACCATCTCTAATATTAGAGTTGTCACTATATGCTCCTCTATAATTGTCAGCAAATTCAAAGGCATTAATAGCATTTCTTAACAAAGTCTCAGCATATCCTGGGTCTGATGACCGGAACGCCATGGATGAAGCTGCCAAAGCTGCTGCAGTCTCACCGGCAACATCTGATGCCGGATTGGGTGCATCTACTGCATACACGGTTCTAGGTGTATCCATATCTTCTGGTCTTTCCCAACAACTATGGTCTGCATTTGGATCTCCTACCTATGCATCAGCATCACATATATTAATGACTTTAAATGACATAATAAACTAGTTTAAAGACTTGAGTTATTTAAGATAGATTTTGAGTTCATTTTCAATTACTAGTGTGTGTAGCAGCACATTTTAATAGCAAAAAAAGGCCTGAAAGAAACCAATAAATTATTAATGAGATTAGATTAGCCTACCAAAGAGTATGGCCCTGTTTGGGAATTAGCTGATTTGACTAGCTGATTTGATTAGCGGTTTATGTAGACCTGTTTGGTAAAAATTAGCTGATTGATAATAGCGGTTTGTGCAAAAAGACGAATAAAGGCATTAATTTTGGCGCAGGAGAAGAGGGAGACTATCTATTAAGGTTAAAGAAGTCCATTAATTTTAATATTGCAAAACGCTAATTGAAAAAGCTCCTTTTAAGAGTTTTTTCTAAATTAGCGTTTTCATCCCAAACCTCTCTCCACCAAACACTTCAATTAGCGGTTTCAGTGGTCAAACCTCTAAAGTTGGTCAAAACCGCTCTTTTTATTCCAAAACGCTCTTTACCAAACAAGGCCTATATGTCAGGAGGAAGTAAAAAAGATTAGAGAAGTGAATATTCCCTAGATAGGCTGCAAGTGAACATGGAGTAGACAAAAGATAAAGCAGGGTAGGGTGATGTATGTTATTCACGGACTTTGAGGCAGGAAAAAGTGGTGTCATCCAACCACAAAAAATGGTTATCTACATTAATTATTACCTATCCTTGTATTGTATAACTAACAAACAATACACCATACGTAGATACATGTGGCTCTCATTCCAACATATAAAATGGTGATGTTGATTTTACTTATCATCCCCTGCAACTATGGGACTTTAATTCCTTACTATTTGCACTGTTATTAACCTATTACAGTAAAACCTCTATATAGGAATACTCTATATAAAAATAACCTCCAATTTGTTATAAAAAATTTCGGTCCCAACTTGGGCCGATTATAAATAAGAATAACCTTCCAAATATTAATTGTTATACATAATTCAAGTCCCACCTTTAGAAACTATACCTCTATATAGGAATAATTATGTAAATAATGTATATATGTATTAAGGATTTAAACAAAATTTATTAAAAAATTTAAAAATTATTGAGATTAAATATGAGTTGGCACACAAATTCCAACTTTAACTATAAATTCTTACCATTTTCCCATAAAACTCTTTTCTTTATGTATTGGAAACTAAACTCAAAACTCTTCCAATTCTTTAGGTATTGGAAATAAAACTCGTAGACTTGATATGCTAAACATTAATTTGTTTTATTAAACTAAACTCAAAACTCTTCCAATTAGAGAGTTCTTATTGTTGTTAAATTTATAAACTTTAAGTGTTGATTTTTTTTTTGGGTACCAAACTCTATATAAGAATAACCTCCCAATTGTTATACAAATTGTCCGGTCCCAAACGTATTCCTATATAGAGGTTTTACTGTATTATTTGGTAATATATATCCCTTTCATTTTTTGAATCAAAAAGAAAAAAACAATGAATTAATGAGCCAAATTACAGTAAAATTGTAACAATGAAATAGAAACAGAATTCGGTAATAAATTAAAAAATGAAGGGCAAGTGGATAAACGAGAAGACTATGCTAACACATGTGTCATTCCATTCGCTTGCCGCCGTATCCATTTGATTGAGTAAGAGTCATTTGATGTTAGAACCAATCGTATTTGAATAATTCTATCCCCAAATTCAGAATCATCAACAGAACTAAAATTTATTGCATCAATCACTTGTTTAGCATCAGATTCGAAAACCACATTCCTTACTCCTGTAATAGAGATTCGGCCTCACATTCTCTTATTGTTGGACAACATAACGGACCCGCACATCTCCCCATTACAAACTGTCCATTTGCATCTCATACTGTCCATTCGAATATATGTCGTTTCATTAAATACTAACATCATTAATTAAATTTATTTATTTTCCTAATGGTGTAAAATGTAAACATATATATTTTTTTTTAATGATACCCAAATTTCACGCTCTTGCAAGGGAATTACCATTTTGAAGGGACATACTAAACAAATCTAACTACCACGCCTATCCAATTCATGGACCTAAACTAACCCCTTTATTAATACCCAAATAAGGTCAACGATCCATACAAAATTTCATAAATTCAATTCATTACACATTTTACAACCAAAATTGCCAAGGCACATTTAATAACTTTTTTATTTATTAAATTCTTAAATGTTACTAGTATTAGTTATAACTCATACCGATTAAAGACATATTATACGTAAGAAAAGAAATAGGCAAATATTAATTTAAGTTCATGAACTTCACAGGTTTTCAATTTTAATTTTATCCTATCAAACTTTTCAAGTTTTCTAACTAAAATCTATTAAAAAAAACAACCGCATAATATAGAGGTGACAGAAAATATAAAATATAAAAGAAGAAGGTTTATATAATTATAATAGAATAAAGAATTTGAACAATTCAATAGCATAACATATTTATTTATTTTTTACCTGGTATGTCTTTCTTTAAGTAATAGGATAAAAAAAAGGATTGGTATTTACTTTAATAGAGTAGTTGTTCCTTGGTTTTTTCTTTGTTTCTTTTGGTGTTTTTGGCTTATTATTATTATTATTATTATTATTATTATGATGGTACTTTCTATGGTTATTTTGTTTTTGACAAAATAAAATTAATCCAATGATGAAAACATACAAAGTAAGACTTACCTAAAAACAAAATAAGCATAACCTTTACCTTGTTATTATTAAAAAAAAAAAAAACTTAAAATCATAAAAACCCAACAACCGAAAAGAAAGTCTTAAAAATAAAATAAAAATAATAAAAAAGTAATCATAGTCAGAAACACCTACTTATTAGTGCAGACTTTAAATCCCAAGGGAGAAGCATTTTATTGATGAGATTTGATGAAAATACAAATAATAATAAAAAAGTATAAGCATTAAAAAAACACATTCTGTGCATAGGCTATTACACATTTTAAAGCGAATTTGCCATTATCAGGAACTATTTTATTTTGATTTCATCCGATTTTCTTAAGTTGGAAAAAAGTAAAACAAAATAAACCGATTGGAAAAGATAATTGAATTCAAATTCTAATCAGTTACTCTACTCCAAAAGTGGTTAAAATCAAACAAAGAGTGTGAAGGCGAATTCGGGAAAAAAAAATACCTGAACAAAAATCCGATTAGGCTGAGAAACAGTTTTGAGGAGATAATCAGTAGCCCAACGAATCGCAACCAGAGCATTCCTGAGTTCATTCGGAGGCATTGAGTCTCCAAATTCAATCACACTCCAAGCCAACATAGTAGTAGTAAATGCCATCGGAAACCCGAATTTGACATTATCACCAGCGTCGTAGTATCCTCCGGTGAGGTCAGTATTGTAAGTCCAACCGTCATTGAGACCGGAATTGGCTCTCCAGTTGACGGTTTGATCAGAGGGCAAATAGCCGGACCTTTGGCCTTGGAAGAAGAGAATGGACTTGGATAATGCGAGAGGGTAGTCATGGTAGCTAGAAAGAAACAGTGGAAAATGAGAAAGGAGGAGAAGGAAGAAGAAGATGAAATGAGAAATAGAAAAGGAAATGGGTTTCATGTTTTAGAGTTGGGAGAGGAGAGGAGAGGAGAGGAGAGGATGGATTATTTTATATGCGCGAAATAGAAAATGTGTCACGAGAGCAAGTATGGGATGCGTATAAACGCCGACACACACACTCGACTCACAGACTCAGTGTCAGTTTTTTTTGCTTCACATGACTACTATACCCACTATGTGCTTATTTTATTTATTTTTATTTTAGTAAAGTCCCGAGATAATAAAAAAAAAAAACAACCCACATAAATAAAAACGGATAAATTATACATGCGGTTACCGATTTTACTCTTTTTAATATTTTAATATTATGATTACTGAATTTCAAAACTAATTTAGAAACTACTCAAGTTTACACTTTTTAACATCCATAGCCACTTAACGCTTCAAAATTTCGGTTAGCAGTTTCAAAATAAAAAATTCGAAGAATTAATAATATTTTAAGCAACTTTAATTTTTAATTTTTTTTTGTTTTAAGGTCATTTAGGTGTTGTTTAGTTAGGAGAGATAACGGATTTTTAGAGAGAGAAAGCTCCAAAAAATGTTATTTTGAAAAATAAAAAAATATGGTTTTATGGTAAATGTCGTTCTGAATAACTTTAACTCTTGAATATTTTTATTTTGAGAAGTTGGTTAAAATTGAGGGCCACCAGTATTAAAAAGTGTAAAATTTAGTGACTTTTATATTAAGTTTTAACGTTCAGTGACCATAATATTAAAAAGGACAAAGTTTAATGGCCATAGGTGTAATTTACCTGAATAATAACATAATTGTTATAAATTATATTTATTATTATTTTTTTGGCAAAAAAAAAAGGAAAGAAAAAACAAAAAACCAGAAAAAAATTAACCCGAATTAACCTGGGAAAGTTAACCCCAACTTGATCAGCAGAAAGCAAAGAGAAGAGGAAGTCCGGAGGCGATGAGAAGGTAGAGACACCAAGCATCCTCTCCTGGCCCGCAGCAGCAAGGCGGTCAGCAACCCTACTCTGCTCTTTAAAGACATGCCCAAAATTGATGGTATCGAAAGAGGAGTATAACCTTTTGATCCCTTTAAAAAGATGTGTTTAGTAAAAAAAATGTGTTTTTATTAAATTATTTTATTAAAATAAAAAATAAAAAATAAAAATCAATTATTTTATTGAAAAAAATAAATTCAATGGCCATTTATTCCTTCTCAAAATGTTACTCTCTGTAAAAACAAACAAATGCGGTCTCTTAAATGCATTCACTATTCTAAGCACCCCACAACTAGACTAGTCTTTGATTACTAGTTGATGTGCACCTCAAATGAGTGAGATAACTAGTCCAAAAATGTAAGATTGCTCCATACCCAAAGGGAGGTTCAAACCCTCACTATTGGTTAAGAGTGAAAGAGCTCTTATCGCTCGACCACGAGTTTTATATATATATATATATATATATATATATATATATATATATATATATATATATAAACTGAAACATTGAGTGTTCCTAAACATGACACCTCAATTATTAAAATTCCGATTTCATAATTATAGTTATAATATTTGCTCAGAAAAATATCTTTCAAACCATTCTTACGTTTAGCATTTCAATTCAATTTGAATTTGAAAACTTTCTTGATTTGTAACGGATTATAATTCCATTTAGTTGAATTTTCAGTTTGAAAATTTTATTATAATATTTGCTTGGAAAAATATTTTGTCAAACCATTCCTACATTCAGCAATTCAATTCAATTAAATTTTCAGTTTGAAAATAATATTACTTTGTAATTAGGATATGTGGAACAGTGATCCGAGCTCTCTTCGGGTAGTTCCAAGTTCCTTGGGGGTCGTTTCTGTGCGGGGAGCAGTCCCTGGGAACACTCCGACGATCAAGATAGTTAGTCGCTCGAGAGTATTGTTAATCTATTGAAAATGAGATAGAGAGTATGTTACCCGATCCCTTTGCCTTTCTTAGCTCGTTTTATTTATAGTGAGTTGCCTTGGGCCTGTGAGGCTTCTGGCTCCTTAGCCCTTGGGCCGGCTGGGCTTATTGGGCCCGAGTGATATTCCGAATCAAGTAGTCCCTCCTCCGGCTAGGTATATCGAGTATTGCATGTGAGGTGTAGTTGGGAATCTGGGAGCTTTTGTTCGCCTAGTGAGCGGTGGGCAGCTGTAGAAACGCTGCTCGCTTTGAGAAAGAAAGACCCTTCAAATCTCAGCATGCGCTTCTAGTTTTTAACGTAGAATTAATTGCTTTTACATTAATGCTTCTGCACGCGCCGTAAAGTATCGTTGGATACCGTGTTTTACCGGCGCCTCCGTTTTTTATATAAAATGTAGGAAAGAGGTTTCATTTTCGTCTTCCTTTTGCAATTTCTCTCTTGGTGTGTCTTCTTAATCCACTTCTTTCTTTGGAGCTCTTGCTTCCTTGCTGGCATTATGGTCGGCGTTCCGTCGCTTGTCAGAATTTGCTGAGTACCGGGTTTATCTGTTTGCGACGGTCGTTTGAGGGCAGTTTCTTATTGTTGTCGTGACGTCGTTGAGGTCAGTTGTACCTCTTTTTAGCTTTTTTCTTTCGTTGTTATTTCGTTTGTTTATCTTGGGGGGAAGAGTATGTCAGAGGGTTCTTCTCGGGGAGCCTTAAAACGACTGCCGCCAGTGACACCGGGTGACTTTACGCTTCATGAAGCCTCACGAACGCGGTCTGCGAAAAGAAAAAGACGAGTAGAGACGGAAGGGGAGAGTGGTGCCGCTGTTGGAAAAAAGAAGAAAACCGCCGTAGTGCGTGCGCTACCTAGTGTTGAGCGGCCGTTAGGAGGAGTTGCCGCCGACGTTCTTGAAGTGACTGTGGTTATACCGGAGGGTGTGATTACCGAAGACCGACCCTTAGCCTTGATTTACAAAGAAATGCATGAGAGAGTGTGGACGCGGTCGTCGGGTGTTACTAGTGTCGATGGTAAGCGCTTTGAGGGGGCGCGACGCCCAAAGAGACCAGAGTCTTTTTCGGTGGATGATGCGTATAGTATCATAGTGTCCGCGGACTTAGCCGCCATCTCTGCAGTGTACCGATTAGGGCAGCCATACGAGTTGGTCGCGCTTGAAGAAGACGATCGTGCTCATCATACGGGTGGTGCTAATGAGCTATTGGTGTACGAGGAGCAGTTGGAATCAGGGATGCGGCTACCTCTGCTTCCCTTTTTTATGGAGGTATTGAATGTTGGTCCCGTATGATTAGTTCCAAGGGGGGGTAGGAACTAATGTAACTTTTTCTTTAATTTATCTTGCTGACTTAATTATTTTGATGAGTTGATTATCTCAGCTTTGGTCAGCTTGGGCGAGCTTAGCGTAAGACAGTTTTAGTCAGATGCTGACTAAGACTATTTTACTTGAGAGTTGGGAATTGACACTAGTGTGGTCAGTTTCCAACTCAACACTCCAATTTACTCAGTACCAGCTTCTTACAGTTTATATGCTGAGTAAATATAACAATCAATACAAGTACATATATATATATATTTGAGAGAGTTAAAAGTTACTCAGTATCACTTATCCTAGTTCGGCCTCTCTGCCTACGTCCAGTCCCCAGAGTCCTCTGGGCTTTTAGAATCCAATACTGATCTCTTTAAGGGTAGAGCACAAACCGATTACATGCAGTTGAATATGCAAGAGTACCGTCCTCTATTCTTCTACTCAACTCCTACTAAGCACCACAACCCGATACTTAGATTCTTCTACCACTGAGTGTTTACAACCAAGCACTCAGCACAACACTCTCAATATCACAATTGATACAATTTGTTCTTTTTCAAATGAAGAACACTTTAGATGATTACAAATAATCAATCTAGCATTTACACAGGAATAGAAAATGGGTGTAAGATCTCTTTCTTGTTTTTGAGTGCTTTGAACTTGTATTTTTCTCTCTTGTATTTTTCTTGTTGTAATTCGGCAATGATCCAAGGATTTTGATTGTCCTTATATAGACGAAAATCTGGAGGTGGATCATTTGAAATGATTTAGCCGTTAAGTCCAAAACGGCTCTTTTAGGAGACAGCTTCTGGTCAGCTTCAGGTTTTGCAGGCCAATCCTGTCCTCTGATTTCTTCAGACGTCAGACTTGTCTTCTTCCTGCAGACGTTGTCTTTTTGTGGCAGTTGTCTTTTAGTAATAATCTATTGACCCATGCATCTCGGAATTTGTCTTTTGCGTAATTCCGAGGATTCAATTATTGGTGCAGAAGGTTTGCAAAACTTGTCTTTTAGTGAACGGATCTCTCATGTTGTCCTGAAGATTACTCAGCTTTCTTTGTTGTCTTCGTTTGTTGTTGACTTCTATGTTGAGTTCCCTTTTAGTCAGCTTTGTTTTGCAAGACAGTTCTTCAGAAGGTTTCTGATGCTGAGTTCCATTTCACTTAGCTTCGTTGAACTTCAGGCTTCAATTCTTTAATACTAAGTTCGATTCTACTCAACTTGTTCTTTGATCTTATGCTAACTTCGTCCTGCCTTACTTTTTATATCTTTTTGTATTTAAGTTTTATACTCAACATTGAACAAACAGATTAGTACAATTAAATCAAATCACTTAAATTTAATTGTCTCTTAATCATGGATGATTTTGTCAAATCAAAATCTTGTGGAAAGGTGTTTCAACAAACTCCCCCATTTTGATGTTGGCAAAATACATGATTATGGAACTCAGTTTTGAAATTCCCCATGATTGAATTTCTTTTTATATTTCTGAAATTACTCCCCCGTAAGAGTTGCATTTATTGTCTTAACTTAATTCTAAACCTTCCTAGATTTAATCGAATAAACTTAAGACATTTATACTGACTTAGTTCAATTCTAGACCTTCCAAGATCTAATTTAGATGAGTCTGGGTCAGTTTTCAGAAATGGTTAAATACTCAGTTTGATTCATGGATTGTTTTAGTGTTTTAATGTATACTGAGTATGTTTACTTTTACTTGTTTGTTCAATTTTAATGGATCGGCTTTTTAGCACGTAATATTAAGCACATTATTCAGACAGTTTGGATAGAATGGTACTTATCATAGATGAACTCATTAAGCACACAAAATATCAAGCACAAAGTACATGCTAAGTCCTAAAGTATGACTAAGCTACTTTTTCTTCTTTAAGTTAACTTGAGCTTGATGCTCATCTTGACACTTGCCTTTTCCTTTTTCTTTACTGCCTGATGCACCACCTGCGTGCTGAGTTCCATCTTGTCTTCTCTCCCCCGTTTTGCCATCATCGGGAGGAGGAGGAATGAAAGTATCATTTCTGGCAGCAGCAGACAAAGCGTTGGAATAACGCTTCAACCTCCTTGTACTCTCACTCAGGCCATCAATAACTGGAACACAATCATCTTGAATAGATCTAGGAACCCGTAGGGAGCCACTCAGTATGCTGATGAGACACTCATGAGATTTGCTGATCCAGGAGATGGACTCAGTTAGCTGGGCATAGGATTGGTGGTACATTTTGAGCACAGCTGAGTCATAGAATTGGCGTTGAGCATTGGTGATACGTACTGATCGAAGGATGGCTTGTGAAAAGCTCATAAGTGTTTCATTATTGATGGGGTCAACATCCATCTTTTCCTTGTTTACATTGAGTAGACGCACAACTTCACTCAGTTGATCAATGGTACACTGAGAAGTGGAGGAAATCAATTCACGTGTGCAGTTCAGATCAGAGGTCAACTTTGAGAAGTATTGATTCAACTCAACAGAAGTGGCATATTTAGGATGAACCGTAGATCCAATATTGGCCAGGTCTGTGGTCAGCTTTGCAAAATAGGCATTAAGCTCAGTAGAAGTAGCATACCCCGGATTTACCTCAGAGAGACTCTGGATTTTGCCTTCAAGTGAATTCACGTGGTTGACCATCATGAGCAGTAGTTCAGTCAGTTTGGCAATTGAGTCTTGCTTGGGTTGCTGTGTTTGAACTGTTGTCATAACACTTATAAGATCTTTGAGGCCCCGAATCTCGTTGAGAAGTTGAGTAATGGATGAAATTGGAGGGGACTCAATATTGGCAGACCCAGCAACATCAGCATTAGACGTGTTGAGATCCTGGAGAAGAGACTGAGCAGATGCAATAATTCTATGCCCGGACTCAGTAGCAATTAGATAGGCAAATTTACCAGCAGGATTGGGCTCAGAGACGGGAATTGAAGTTGAACTTGATGGTGGTGGAGTTGGCTGCTTGTCAGTTTGGTTTGGTTGGTCAATTGTTGGACCTTGAGGTAGCTCAGTATGAGGAACTGAGTGCTCAACATTCTGTGTATTCTGAGTTTGAAGTGAGGGACTTACAGAGATGTTGACCTGCTCAATATGATGTGGAAGTTGAGCAGGCTGTTCCATCGTTTGCTCCCCATCTTGAGCAACTTGGACTTCGAGCTCTTGCTCGGCAGAATTTGGATTTTCCAGAGTCTTGGCTTGTTCCTCAGTATGAGTAACAGAGGCTTGATTTTTCGCAGGTTCCTTAGGAGGAGACTCAGTATTATTAGAGAAGTATCTGAACTGGATGTCAGATAGATCAGTAATGGGGTCCCGAAGTGGAGAATCACCTAACAGATCAATAACAGGTGCTTTGTAGGCTTTCTTCTTTAGCCTTTTGAATGTCTTAGCTTTAGGAGGTGAAGGGTCAGCTTGAATATCTTCACTTGAGTCAGAAGAGGAGTTTTCTCTAAGCTCAGCATTAATCTAATCTTCTGCAATGTCATGTTTGGTGAGCTCAACCTCCATTGTTTGATGTTCCATATTTGGATTCTCCTCTTGCTCAGCATTATCTTCAGTCTGTGTTTGCTCAACATGCTCTGTTTCCTCAATATCAGGCTGAGTGTCATCATTTCTCTGTTCTTCCTCTTCTTGCTCAATAGGGGTTTGTTCAAGGTCAATCCCGAGACTTTTGACGAAGTGTGATTTAGGAGTGACAACCCAGTCGAGGGGGTCAGCTTCAACAATTTTCAATGCAGAGCTTCTTCTTTTCTTCTGCAGAGGTTGTTCTGGAGTTTCTTCACTCTCCTCTTCGGGCTCAACTTGCCCTTTTCGTTTCTTTGCTGACTTCGGTGTTTGGTCAGCATCAACTTTCTTCCCCTTAGATACAGCTCGTACCTTCCTTAGGACAACATCAATATCCTTTAAGCACGTTTCAAGTGCTTTTCTCTTCTTTTTTGTCTTTGCTGGCTTAGCAGACTCAGCAACAACTTTCTTTCCTTTCTTTGGTTCCCCTTCATGTTCAGCATCATTTTCTTCTTCATCTTCCTTAACATCTTCAGTCCCCTTCAAAGGATGGTTGAATACTAACCCAAACAGCAGAGCCGCTGTAATCTCAGTTCCCAAACTCTGAGTTTCATTGATTGTTTTTATTTTTTGATCTTCGAGGATTTTAGTGATTAGGGACCCCAGTCTGAGTTTCTTACCACCTCGTTGAAGTGCACCGACTAAAAACACCGGCATATTGAGTGGGTTGTAGGTCAGCATGTGCCATATGAAGCACTGCTCGAAGTTGGAGGTTGATGATGCTGAGTTGAGCTTTGGGAAGATGAAGTTGGTCAATATGTAATGAGCCATCTTCTGATTTTGTCCCATACAGGTGCTAGGTATCTCTCCTTTGTGATTCTTCGGTTTGTAGAAACCTTTGACATGGTCAAACGTTTCTTTGGTTGTCCTAAACTCTTTCCCTTCCTCTGGCGGGTTGAGTAAGGTTGCTAAGTAAGATGGGGTGATTGTTATCTTGTAGCCCTTGACGGAAGTTTCCAAGTAGTCAGCATCTTCTTCGTCGACATAAAGATTGGAGTAAAATTCCCTAACTAACCTAGGATAGGTTTTCCCAGAGAGAGAGAAGAGTCCTACCCATTCATTCTTCTCAATCCACTCACAGAAGGGTTTTTCAGCGGTGATGAAGCTGGGAGAGAACCATCTACATTTTAGAACTTCCAGATTGTTGACGTTCTTGTGGACCTTGACCATGTTCCTTTCCTTGGTCTTCTTTGAAGAGCTTGCTGGGTCAGCTTGAGGGTTTTTGTTCGGAGGAGGAGATTTTGGATTTTCATCGGTGTGATGTTTGCCGGAATCACCACCGGAGACATTCTGAGGGTTCGACATTTTCTTCTCAGAGATTTTCGAGGGATTTTGAAATTCAGAGAGAGACAGAGATTGGAATGCCAAAGGATTCAAGTGTAAAGATGATTAAGTGGGAAATCTTCCACTATTTATAGAGATTTAAATCGATCCTATTCGTTGGACTAGTCGTTTTTCCTTGGAATGTTCAATCGACAGAGATTCTGTCATTTATGACACGTTCGGCGCATGGGTTTTGCCTTTATTTCTTACGTTATCCTAGGTGCTATTTATTACACGTGTTAGAATTTAATGGTGCAAGTGGGTTTTACTCAGTTTTACTAGAATTCGAAGCATTTGTGATACTGAGTACCTAGTTCTACGTAGATGGATTTCTTATCTCTTAGTAACTTAGCATAGGATAATCACTCAGCATGTATATCTACTTAGCATAGAATGATCACTCAGCATGTGTATCTACTTAGGATAATTTTCTACATTTTAAGCTCAGTATGTAGTAGTTACTAATTTTGAATTCACTCAACATGGCAATCACTCAACATTCAATTTTTCATATAGAATTATTGAAGAGGATTAGACATACCGATAGCTTCCCTTAGTATGTTGAATTGTTCACGAGCCAAGGGCTTGGTGAAGATATCTGTAAGCTGTTCATCTGTTGGTACATAGGTCAGCTTGATCTCTCCCTTTAGTACGTGATCTCTGATGAAGTGATGCCTTATGCTGACATGCTTCATCCTGCTATGTTGGATTGGATTCTTGGATAGATCAATGGCACTCTTGTTGTCACATTTGATCTCTATTGTTTCTGTTTTTACTCCATAATCCTCAAGTTGTTGCTTGATCCATAGAACTTGGGCAACACAGCTTCCAGCAGCTACATACTCAGCTTCAGTTATAGACAAGGCAACTGATGACTGCTTCTTACTGAACCAAGATACTAGACAGCTTCCAAGGAAATGACATCCTCCTGAAGTACTTTTACGTTCTAGCTTATCTCGTCCATAGTCAGCATCAGTATATCCAATGAGTGTGAAGTCATTTGAGGTTGGATACCATAAACCTGCATCAACTGAGCTCTGCAAATATCTAAAAATTATTTTTACAGCAATTAAGTGAGATTCCCCGGGGTCAGCTTGATATCTTGCACAATAACATACTGAGTACTGTATATCAGGTCTACTAGCCATGAGATAAAGTAAGGAGCCTATCATACCTCGATAAAGTTTGCTATCTATTGACTTACTTTTCTCATCTTTGCATAGGACAGTATCAGTACCTATAGGGGTTGATATGGGTTTGCAATCTTCCATATCGAATTTCTTTAACATCTCTTTGGTGTACTTGGACTGACTTATGAAGATGTCATTCTTACCTTGCTTAATTTGAAGTCCAAGGAAGAAGTTGAGTTCACCCATCATGGACATCTCGAACTCAGTTTGCATCTGTTTGCTAAACTCTTTACACAAAGATTCGTCAGTAGCACCAAATATTATATCATCTACATAGATTTGTGCAAGTAGGGTATGTTTACCCTTTTTCTTAATGAACAAGGTTGTGTCAGCTTTTCCTCTGACATAGTTCCTGGTCAGTAGGAAGTTTGTCAACCTCTCATACCAAGCTCTTGGAGCTTGCTTCAGGCCATACAGGGCCTTCTTGAGTTTATAAACATGGTTTGGGAATTTTGGATCTTCAAACCCAGGAGGTTGGTTAACATATACCTCTTCGTTTATAAAGCCATTAAGAAATGCACTTTTAACATCCATTTGATATAATTTAAAGTTCATAAAACTGGCATAGGCACACAATATACGTATAGATTCTAGCCTAGCAATTGGTGCAAAAGTTTCACCATAGTCAATACCCTCTTGCTGACTATAGCCTTGAGCTACAAGTCGAGCCTTGTTTCTGACTACATTTCCATGCTCATCTAGTTTGTTTCTGAAGACCCACTTAGTTCCTATGGACTTTTGATTTCTAGGCTTAGGTACTAAATCCCATACCTCATTTCTTATGAATTGGTCGAGCTCTTCTTGCATAGCATTGATCCAATATTCATCGTGCTCAGCATCAGCAAAGTTCTTTGGCTCATGTATTGAGACAAAAGCCACATTGCTTAGATACTTCCGAAGCTGATCTCTTGTCATTATCTTGTTTTCAGCAGCATCAAGAATGGATTTTTCTGAATGTCCTCTTGGAATTCTTATTTCTTTAGGCAATGCTGAGTTATTTGGAACATGTGTTTCTACAATTTCTGCAGGAGTAGATTGGTCAGCAAAGGTAATCTCAACTTCTTGTTTACCTTTGGTCAGCCCTTGTATTGATGACTCAGAGGCTTCATTTTGATCAGCGGAAGCTGAGCTTGGTTCATCTTCAGTGGACTGAGTTGTCTTTCCTGCAGGGTCAGCTTCATCGAACTCAACATGGACAGACTCTTCTACAATCTGAGTTCGTTTATTATATACCCTATATGCTTTGCTGTTAGTTGAGTACCCTAAAAAGATCATTTCGTCAGCTTTGGCATCAAATTTTGCAAGATTATCTTTTATGTTGAGTATAAAACACTTACATCCAAAGGCACGAAAGTAGCCAATGTTGGGCTTTCGTCCTATCCAAAGTTCATATGGGGTTTTCTTAAGAATAGGTCTAACTAAAGCCCTATTCAGAATGTAGCATGCTGTGTGGACAGCTTCACCCCAGAAATACTTTGGAAGCCTATTTTCACTCAGCATAGTCCTAGCTATTTCGACAATTGTCCTGTTCTTCCTTTCAACAACCCCATTTTGTTGAGGTGTTCTAGGAGCAGAGAAATTGTGGTCAATACCACTGGTTTCACAGAATTCATCAAACTATTGGTTTTTGAATTCTCCACCATTGTCACTTCTAATATGAGCGACTCTTAGGTCTTTGTCATTTTCTAGCTTTTTAATCAATGTGGTAAACATCTCAAATGTTTCATCCTTGCTACTCAGCAAGATGATCCAAGTGTACCGAGAGAAATCATCTACAATGACTAAGGAAAATTTCTTACCACCTAAGCTGAGTGGCTAGATAGGTCCGAAAAGATCCAAGTGTAGTAATTCCAATGGTCTCTTGGTTGAGACATTATTTTTACTTTGAAATGACTTTTTAGTTTGTTTGCCTTGCTGACAAGCTTTACATAATTGATCTTTTTCAAATTTTAGTTTGGGTAATCCCTCAACTAGTTGCTTTCTAGCTAATTTGGCAAGAAGATCCATGCTTACATGACCAAGTCTTCTATGCCATAGCCAGGAGTTATCCTCTTTAGACACTAAGCATATATTTTTAGAAAACTGTTTTTCTAAACTCAGCATGTATACATTGTCTACACGAGGGAAAATTAATTCGTTTGTTTTTCCCTCGAGTATTTGACACTTAATATCATCAAATACAACCTTTCTGCCGCTTTTGCAAAGCTGAGCTACACTCAACAGATTGTATTTGAGACCTTTAACTAAGGAGACTGACTCAATAGATGGGTTACCTCCGATAGTACCTGAGCCGACTATCTTACCCTTCTTATTGTCTCCAAAGCTTACACTTCCACCTCGTTTAAGCTCTAGTGTGATGAACTGAGTTTCATCACCAGTAAGGTGCCTCGAGCATGCGCTGTCTATATACCACAGTTTTGATTTCTCCACGCATCTCAGGCTCACCTGCATTTTAGACTATTCATTTTTAGGTACCCAATTCCTTTTGGGTCCTCGTTTGTTAGCATAAACAGGTGCAAAGTCATATTTTAATTTCTGACGGCATACTTTGATAGTGTGGCCACTTTTGCCACAAAAGTCACAATGAATTACCCTTTGGGGGTGGTCAGCATTGTTGTGCTGAGCATGCCAACATACCTTTGTGGTATGTCCTCTCTTTCCGAAGAAGTCACATTGGACAGTCCGCTTATTGTACCAGCACACTTCTCTTGTGTGACCCTTTTCCCGCAATAGTCACACTGAGTGAACTGTTTATGCTGACTAGTACTTGGGTACTCAGCATGGGTTTTATTTTTATTTGAGCCTTTTATTTGACTCTGTAAGGTAGTAACGTACTTTCTTAGTTTCTTTGACTCAGATTAGACCTCCGTGACAAACTTATGCATTATTTCCATATTACTATGTAAATCTGAGTTGTCTTGGAGGAGATATCGGAGGTCACTCAGCTTGACCTCTTCAATCTCGTCACACCACCTGCTGAGTGATTTTATTTTCTTGTTACATTTCTTAGTTAGTTTATATAAATCACTCAGGGCTTTGACCATCTCATTTCTGAACAAGAGTAAGGGTGTTACCTCATTGTTGTGTACCTCCTGGTCATTTTCATCAGAGAGGTCAGCTTGCTCAGATTGAGAGTGATCAGCATCATCGGCCATGAAGCATATGTTTGCTGTTTCATTTGCATCAGCTTCGGATGATGTTGACTCATCACTGTCACTCCATGTTGCTACCATTACTTTCTTGTTTCCCTTCTTATCTCTTTTGAGGTTTGGGCAGCTTGACTTGATGTGCCCAGTTTGGTGGCACTCAAAACATGTGACGGACTTGGAGCTGTCCTTCTTGTATTTGTCACTGGACTCAGCTTTGTATCTGTCATTTTTTCTGAATGGCCTTCTGCTGTTCTTTTCATTCTTCCTAAACACCTTCTTCATTTTTCGTGTAAACATAGCCATCTACTCATCGTCTGATGAGTCAGCTTCAGTCGAGTCAGCTTTCATGACAAGTGACTTTTGTTTCTTGTCTTCTGACTTTTCTTTCTCTTTAGCTTCAAAGTTTTGCATGGAGATCTTATGATTCAGCAGAGATCCGATTAGCTCGTCATACTTGTATGTAGTCAGGTCCTGAGCTTCTTCTACTGCAGTTTTCTTAGCTTGCCAGCTCTTGGGTAAGCTTCTCAAGATTTTCTTCACTTGTTCTTCTTCGGTGAAGTTCTTGCCGAGTCTTTTTAGCTCATTTATGATATTAGTGAATCTAGCATTCATGCTGAAGATGTCCTCGTTGTCGATCATTTCGAACAGCTCATACAATCTCATGTGTTGATTCACCTTTGACTCTTTGACTTTGCTTGTGCCTTTATAGGTCACCTCGAGCTTTTTCCATATCTCCTGTGCTGACTCGCAACCTGATATTTTATTGTATTCTGCATCATCTAGAGCACAGTGAAGCATATTGATAGCCGAAGCATTGTTTTGAAGTTTTCTGAGGTCATCTTCTGACCACTCAGTTTCACTCTTAACAACTTTCTCATTGTCAACAGTTTTATATGGAACATATGGGCCTTGAAAAATTGCAAGCCATGCACTCATGTTTGTGGCTTGGATAAAGTTCTTCATCCTATTCTTCCAGAATGTATAGTTGGATCCAAAGAATAGGGGAGGCCGACTAATAGATAATCCCCCAGGGAGTATCTGTGTTGTTTGGTTCCCTGGAAGGAAACGAGTTCTGTTCTCAGCCATTTATGGGGATCCGCTCAAGATAGTTATATCTTTGAGTAGTGAGCTTAGGCTCTGATACCATTTGTTGGTCCCGTATGATTAGTTCCAAGGGGGGGGGGGGGGGTTAGGAACTAATGTAACTTTTTCTTTAATTTATCTTGCTGACTTAATTATTTTGATGAGTTGATTATCTCAGCTTTGCTCAGCTTGGGCGAGCTTAGCGTAAGACAGCTTTAGTCAGATGCTGACTAAGACTATTTTGCTTGAGAGTTGGGAATTGACACTAGTGTGGTCAGTTTCCAACTCAACACTCCAATTTACTCAGTACCAGCTTCTTACAGTTTATATGCTGAGTAAATATAACAATCAATACAAGTACATATATATATATATATATTTTTGAGAGAGTTAGAAGTTACTCAGTGTCACTTATCCTGGTTCGGCCTCTCTGCCTACGTCCAGTCCCCAGAGTCCTCCGGGCTTTTAGAATCCAATACTGATCTCTTTAAGGGTAGAGCACAAACCGATTACAGGCAGTTGAATATGCAAAAGTACCGTCCTCTATTCTTCTACTCAACTCCTACTAAGCACCACAACCCGGTACTTAGATTCTTCTACCACTGAGTGTTTACAACCAAGCACTCAGCACAACACTCTCAATATCACAATTGATACAATTTGTTCTTTTTCAAATAAAGAACACTTTAGATGATTACAAATAATCAATCTAACATTTACACAGGAATAGAAAATGGGTGTAAGATCTCTTTCTTGTTTTTGAGTGCTTTGAACTTGTATTTTTCTCTCTTGTATTTTTCTTGTTGTAATTCGGCAATGATCCAAGGATTTTGATTGTCCTTATATAGACGAAAATCTGGAGGTGGATCATTTGAAATGATTTAGCCGTTAAGTCCAAAACGGCTCTTTTAGGAGACAGCTTCAGGTTTTGCAGGCCAATCCTGTCCTCTGATTTCTTCAGACGTCAGACTTGTCTTCTTCCTATAGACGTTGTCTTTTTGTGGCAGTTGTCTTTTAACAATAATCTATTGACCCATGCATCTCAGAATGTATCTTTTGCGTAATTCCGAGGATTCAATTATTGGTGCAGAAGGTTTGCAAAACTTGTCTTTTAGTGAACGGGTCTCTCATGCTGTCCTGAAGATTACTCAGCTTTCTTTGTTGTCTTCGTTTGTTGTTGACTTCTATGCTGAGTTCCCTTTTAGTCAGCTTTGTTTTGCAAGACAGTTCTTCAGATGGTTTCTGATGCTGAGTTCCATTTCACTTAGCTTCGTTGAACTTCAGGCTTCAATTCTTTGATACTGAGTTCGATTCTACTCAACTTGTTCTTTGATCTTATGCTGACTTCGTCCTGTCTTAATTTTTATATCTTTTTGTATTTAAGTTTTATACTCAACATTGAACAAACAGATTAGTACAATTAAATCAAAGCACTTAAATTTAATTGTCTCTTAATCATGAATGACTTGTCAAATCAAAATCTTGTGGAAAGGTGTTTCAACATTGAAGGAGTACGATTTGTGTCCTGGTCAGATCCAGCCGAATGGATGGAGGATGATGGTGGCGTTCTACTCGCTATACCGGTCGGCTGGATTTCGAGCCACTGGATTGGTGTTTCGTGAGTTCTTTCGCCCGACCAAATGACCCCGATCACAACATGTGACTTTCTCGCACCAAAAGTTTAAGGTGCTTGGCGGGTTGAAAGATAAGGTTCCCGAATATAGGCATCGCTATTTCCTGGTTCGGAAGCTGGACGGGGATTTCCCCTTTTGGGTGGTATGGAATGAGGATCCCATGGATTCTAGTTGGTGGCTAAAATCACGCCAAATGTTGCCATCTGAGGAGCAGCTCGTGAAGTAATTAAAGGGGCTGCCGTCGGACAAAGAACGTAAGAAGGATGTGGATGAGCTCGTTGGTCATTTTCTCACCGCAGGGTATTATATCTAGAACCAGTGGCGAATGGCTCAGCTATCTGGCTGGTCGCCAGCAGATTTCGAGAAGTGGAAACGTGGGTACAACTTTTCAGCTGGAGAGCTGGCGGAGCTGGAGGCGATAACCGTGAATGTCGCTGTCGTAGGTGAGGGGTCCGGGTTGTGGGTTTTATTTTGCATGTGTCTTGTATGTTTGTTTGAAATATATTGATCGTTATTCTCCTTATGTAGGTCCAGGTGATCCTCGCGTGAGTATGGACTTTGACCCGAATGAGTTTGGTGTTGGCCTGGAGACTGCTGAGGAAGCATTTGCCAGTGCATCGGGTTCCTTGGCCTCTTTCTCTTCTCTTGAGGATGCGAACCAAGTGGTTCAGAGCATGGACGGGGTGCTTGCTATGCACGAGGATACTGATGTGACTGCTGACATACCGCAAGGTATGCCCATGTTGGAAAGTGAGGCGAAGGAGACTGCGGAGGGTGTGGAGGTGATTGCTGCCGAACAGGAAAAGGGCGAGAACCAGATTCAGGGGGTGCTTACTCGGAAGCGTAAGAAAGAGAAAGGCAAGTCAGGTGCTGGAGATGAGGGTGAAGAGATGTGCACAGGTGAAGATGCTGTTGGGGCAAGTGATGGCTCTAAGTGAGCGTGTACTGATGGCGGGGCTGGGCTTTCAGCGGATATGATGGATCGGGTAGGTGATCACCCATAGATGGTAAAAACAATGGACATAAAAATCGCCAAGTTTCGGGAATATGTTATAGGTTTGTCGGTGCACTTTGATATGTCATCGTCGGAGCTGGCGCGTGCGATGGCTCGTGTTGCTAGGGTGCCCGGGGAAGCTCACCGAATGGAAGGCGTGTCCAAAATGAACCTGGGTGTGGAAACTTTGTCGGCGCTTGGTGTGGTAAGTTCTCCTGATATGCTCATTTAGGTTTGTTTTTAATGACCGTATCCCGACTTGTGCAATTCTATTCAGGCCATTCAAAATGCCAACACGGTTTTTGACATGTGTGTGAACGATGAGCAACTGTTTCGGGACATGGAGCAAGGTTTGCAGAATGCTGTGAACGAGCTGGAAGTGGCGAATGGGAAGTTAGTTACCACCGGAGAGTTGTTGGAACGCCATGAGGGCGAGATCGCAGTGCTAACCGAGCAGCTTAAAGTGGAGAAAGGAGGCCGAGTGGAGCTGTCGAAAAGGTTGGCACGCGATGCTGAGGAGCTCCGTTCCCACAAGGTTCTACTTAAGGTGGCCATCTTATGGACTCATTGAGTGAAGGAGAAGGTCGAGGAGAGAGCTAGGCAAGCTGTTTTGTTGTCCGAGAAGAACGAGAGGCTCAAGCGGGAACTTGAGGTGGCTCTGAAGGAAGCTACTAATCTGCGTGCCTTCGCGGGACAGCGCGAGGAAAAACTGATAAAAATGGACCGAATGATGCTCATTTCCGCTGCTCACTCTGCCGGATATGAGGTTCCTCCGGAGGTCATATTCTCGCCGAATGTGTATGATAAAGCTGCCCAGGCGAAAGCCGTTGAGTTTTGATGCCGATTTAAGAAAAAATAGTGGTAGATGGAGATAGCCTGCTCCTTTTTTGTTTTTGGTTCAAAGATGTAATAATTTTTCATACGGTTTGAATCTTTTGTGATCTTTTGGCAGCTAAGTTTAAACATCATCTATCTTGTATGTTGATTTGATCTGAGGTTTTGTGATGTGTTTGTCATGTCTTGTCCATTCTTGCTATAAATAGGAGTCGGTTTTTGTTTGTGTTCTTCATCATGGGGTGTGCTTCTTGCTTTGTTCGTTTGTATTTTTAGGTGTTTGTTTACCCCAAATTTCGTGCGATGTCGCTTCAGGATATTGTGGATTCCGCTAAGGTGCTTGAGGTGCAGAAAGCGATCTTGGCGATGCCTCACCCTTATGTGTATTGTCCGCCGAGGGATGATCATGATTTGGATAGAAAAGTGCGATATGCCTCCCCGGTGTGGATGAGGCGGAGTACAAGCTCTCAAAAAAGGACTATGGAAAGTGAAAGTTCCATGCCTTATACTAGGTCAGTGACGGATTCCTGCGAGGTAGCTGTAAGTGCGTTTTCTTCAACTGAGAAGAAAATCTGGTCGCAAGAAGGGATTGGCTATCTTAATTCTGATGAGACAGTTGCTCCTGTTTTAAATCCTCATCCTTCCTGGATTAAGAGGCTTCTTGCCGATGAGCTGGAGAGGGTAACTAATCTTCCTCATGAAACGGAGTATCGATGAGTGGTGCGTCATGCTTCACCGACTCGTCCGTATGGTCCGACGTTTGTCGATCCTTTGAAGCCTCGAAGCATGGTGTTTCTCGAGTTTGCTAGGGAAGGCTGTCTTGGACCAGTTCCGGCTAACCCTAACCACCGCGTGACCCATGTTGGCAAGGCATGTTTGTATCATAGGCAGAATGGGCATAATACTGATGAGTGTGTTGGCTGGCGAGCAATGTATCAAGACTTGATGGATGACGAAGCTATCCCCAATCCGGACCGTGTAAACGTGCAGCTCGCATGAATGTTTGCTTAAATTTCTGTATTTGTGCTTTCCTTTGATATGTTGTACCGACTTATGATTTCATGAATTTTACGATGCCTCTTGCTTGTTTGTCCAAATGTATATTCGTTTATCAATTCCTATTCGGAAAGAAAAATCGGGTTGATCCCGCGTTTTCATGGGGCGGTCGAGCTGCTTGAGAAAATTTGAAATAACGTTTTGGGTTATTCGTGTCGATGACCTCATCGGGTAGCTCGCGTTCCAGTTAGTCGGTAACAACATGGGGTTGTTTACGCGATTGGCTAAGAGGCGTTCGAGATGATCGAGAAGCCTAGGAATAACGTTTTGAGTTATTCGTTGCGAGGACCTCATTAGGTAGCTCACGTTCCGGTTAATCGGTAACAACATGGGGTTGTTTACGCGATTTGCTAAGAGGCGTTCGAGATGATCGAGAAGCCTAGGAATAACGTTTTGAGTTATTCGTTGCGAGGACCTCATTGTGTAGCTCGCGTTCCGGTTAATCGGTAACAACATGGGGTTGTTTACGCGATTTGCGAAGAGGCGTTTTGAGATGATCGAGAAGCCTAGGAATAACGTTTTGAGTTATTCGTTGCGAGGACCTCATTGGGTAGCTCGCGTTCCGGTTAATCGGTAACAACATGGGGTTGTTTACGCGATTTGCGAAGAGGCGTTTCGAGATGATCGAGAAGCCTAGGAATAACGTTTTGAGTTATTATGGAGCGAGGACCCTTGTCGGATAGCTCGCGGTCATGCATGATTGGTAATAACACAGGGTTATTGACGCAATTGGAGAGACGTTCGAGATTTTTGAGAAATCTGGGAATAATGCGGTGTTCTGTAAACATGTATTTTTATTCATGATTCAAGTTACAGGAGCTTATTGATAATATTTCTTCAGTGTCTGGATGTTCCAGCTATTGTCAAAGACCGTCCCGTCCAAGGAGGCGATTTTGTAGGCCCCGTTGTGTAGGACTGTGTCGACTACATAGGCCCCTTCCCATGTCTGCCCTAGCTTTCCTTTGGCGAGTAGAGATTGAGCGGCGGCTGCATCTCGGAGCACTAGATCCCCTACTTGGAAAGTGCGGGGTCGCACCCGCTTGTTGTGATATCGTGCCAAGTTTTGCTTATGGGCCGTGATATGGAGCAGTGCGTTAAGGCGCTCTTCCTCCAATCGCTCTCCGGCCTCAGCAAGCTCTGCGTCATTGTCAGCTTGTTCGAAAGTTAACTGTCGAGGAGATCGAAGGATGACCTCGGATGGTGCCATTGCCTCTGCTCCATAGGTTAAGAAAAAAGGGTTCGCCCTGTGCCGGAGTGCGGGGTTGTGCGATATGACCATAATACCGCTGGGATGTGGTCGGGCCATGCTTGTCCTTTGTCAAAAAGGCGTGCTTTTATACCACGTAGGATCGTGCGGTTGCTTACTTCAGTGAGCCCGTTGCTCTGAGGATGCGCAACTGAGGTGTAACGACCTCTTATGCCCCACTCGTTGCAGAAATCGCGAAATTGAGTGCAGTCAAATTGTCGCCCGTTGTCTGTGATGAATGAATGAGGGACTCCGAATCGGTATATTATCGTTCGTTTTAGGAAGCTTATAACATTGTCGGCGGTTATCTTGGCGATAGCCTCCGCCTCAATCCATTTTGTGAAATGATCGACTGCGACTACTATGAAGCATTTTTGTGCCAAGGCAATTGGAAAAGGGCCAAGTAGATCAACTCCCCATACTACGAAAGGCCAGGGTGTGACGATGCCCTTGAGGGGAGCCGCCGGCGCGTGATGAGTATTCGCGTGGACTTGACATGCTTGGCATCTGCGCACTAGACTGACTGCATCGGAGTCCATGGTCTGCCAGTAAAGTCCCTGTAATCGGGCCTTCTTTGCAATGGACCGAGCACCCTGATGTGAATTGCACACTGTTAAGCCCAAAATATACCTAAAATATCATCAATAATTACATCAATATTGCTACGAATTTATGCTATTCATACCTATTTAGAATACTTTTACTCTCGAATATGTTTCTTTCATGCAAGGTACATAAATATTTGGTAAAATCCAAATAGGAGTAAAAAGAGCTTAAAAATAGAAGAAAAGCCCTACAAAAAGGAGTCAAAGACGACGAAAATTAATAACGCCAAGTCGAGGACACGAACGAGAGCGAAAAAGTGAAAAACGCTCCGTGCCGCGACCGCGGCCCCCCCTTTTCACGGTCGCGACATGCGTCCTTCAGCCTTTTTTCCCTTCGTCCGATGACCAAATTGTTGCTCCCCCATTCTCGGTAGTGAATTTGATATTCTCGGTACGAGCAGGAGATTTTGGAAGCCTAGTTACACACTTTCGTTTTCGATGAAACACGATCGTTCGGGTGGATAAAGACGTCCTTTCGCAGCGGACACGATCCTTCACAACGGAGACGATCCTTCACAACGGACACGACACTTCAATCAAGACTCTTCAACATCTATAAATAAAGAGTTGATGGAGAGTTGAAAAAAAGAATGATATAATGAAATAATGATATAGTGATATGTGTAGAAGAAAGAAATTAGTGTAGAATTTATGCAGAAATTCCGAATCAAGTGATTCAGAAGTTAGATTTAGATTCTGTAAAAAGCAATATGATGTACACACATTGTTTACTAAATAATAAAAAATTCAGTAGCGTTTAGACATTGTTCCAGTTTAGTTTTCATTTTGGTAGTAGACCGACCCAGTCTCTATTACGAAGATTCAGCGAGAAGATTGAGTAGAGGAGTCGCCCCTGAGCCTGACAAACTCTAACGAAACCCAAGGAAAGGATTGACAACCCGTTCACTTGCACGCCGTCGAAGAATTCAATGCTCCATGTTCTCTGTAAACTTGTATCAATTTATATTTCATCTAATAAAGTCCGTTCTATTCGATAGATTCTTATGCAGCACTTTGGTAAATGAGCCGAAGTGGATTGATGCTGGTGTTTTCATTAAAACGTATTTAATTCAAATCTTTACAAGGAAACTTTGTTGAACACTTAGGCAAATTATCATCTCGAAAGAGTTTTAATTTGATTAAGGGAAACTATCCCGAAAGGGTTTTGTCGCGTTCAAAGCCAATTAATTAGAGGTTCCGTCATTTATTTCATCTTTATAATTCGTACAAAGTTTAAAGTTGTTTCTTTGCTTAATGCAAACAAATATACCTGTTTACTTTTCTAAAGTACTAAAACGTTCCTGTTTTGCAAATTCAATCTTAAATCAGATATTTTCTAACATCTTCATATTCTAATCTAATTCTTATTCTAGCAATTTCAAAACCAAAACCGATTAAACGATTTTCCCATATTATAAATCTTAAAGTAAATTAACCGATTGTAAATAAGTTTTGTTAAAAAACATTCCCTGTGGGATCGATATCTTTTATTACTACAAGCGTATACCGTGCACTTGCGAAAATCGCTCAACACACACGCCCTGATGTATCTCTTTTAGACAGTGATCTCCTTCCTCCTCGGATATGCAACGCAACCAAGGGTGTTTGGAGGACTTCCGAAAGAGTAGGCCATCGTGCATTGCATATCGCCAGGAACGCCAAACCACGAGGGATGCCTGCGTCCGATCCTCCGGAAGTGTTCCATCTTCTAGATACCTGATTATCGGACTCCTCCAGCCGTTTGCTGCTGCATCTGTTGTGTCGATCTACAACAAGCATTGTGTGCTAATGGCTGGGGCCGCAACAGTTTCTATAAGGGTATGCGGGTCACGGGACTGCTCGCCTGCTGCGAGAGCGGCAATGGCATCTGCCTCTTCATTCTCTTCTCGCGGTACGAGCGTAAGGATAAAGGTTACGCCTTTGTTCTTGAGATCCTCGAGCAGGGATTTGGCGAGCGCCAAGTATTGACACATCGTCGGGCCTTTTGCTCTGTAAGTACCGCTGACATAGCTGACGACGAGTTTGGAGTCTGAGTACATTGTTAGGTGTCCGGTTACCATTGTTTTGGCTAACCGAAAAGTTGCGATCAGGGCCTCATATTCTGCTTGATTGTTCGTGGTTGGAAAGTCGAGTCGGACGGCGTACCATAGTCGGAGGTTATTAGGTCCCTGAATGGCAATGCCTGCGCCTGCTCATCTTGGGCCGCAGGATCCGTCCACACTCATGGTCCATAGGTCGCTGTTGTGAGCTTTTGCCAGTGTGAGGTCGCTAGTCGATGACCCGGTGAATTCGACAATGAAATCGGACATCACTTGAGCTTTGATTGCCGTGCGGGGTTCAAAACGTATGTCAACTATGACAGTCGAACCGACCAGTTGGCGATCCGACCGGAGACTTTTGGTTTCTGGACTGCCTTCTTGAGAGGATAATTGGTCTTGACCACAATAGTATGCGCTTGGAAATATGGCCGAAGACGCTCGGATGCTTGCGTTATGGCGAACAGAGCCTTCTCAACCTCGGAGTATCGGACTTCTGCTCCCTTCAGGACCTTGCTCAAAAAGTAAATCGGATAGAGCTTCGTACCCTCTTCTCGAGTTAATACCACGACCACAGTTTCATCGGCAATAGTGAAGTACAGTTGGATGTCCCGTCCTTGCTTTGGTACCGATAGTAGTGGCGGCGTGGCGAGGAAAGTTTTAATGGCGTTGAATGCCGCCTGGCAGTCCGTAGACCATTTGAAGGGATGCTCCTTCTTGATTGCTTTGTAAAAGGGCAAACAACGCTGTGCCGAGCAGGAAATGAATCGTCCCAAGGCGATAACCCTCCTGTTGAGCCTCTAAACTCCCTGTAAATTGTGTGGTGCTTCCATTTCTAAGATCGCCTCGATCTTTGCGGGATTAAGCTCGATACCCTTTTCCGAAACCACACAACCAAGGAACTTGCCGCTACGAATACCGAAGAAACATTTCTCCGGGTTTAGCTTGAGGTTGTAATCCCTGAAAATTTTAAACACCTTCGCTAAGTCACGCGGGTGATCGCTCTCATCAGTGCTCAGGACGACCATGTCGTCGATGTATACTTGTACCGTTTTGCCGATGAGGTGAGTGAACATCTTGTCTATTAGTCACTGATATGTGGCTCTTGCATTCTTCAAACCGAAAGGCATCACGTTGTCGCAATACGTGCTTTCATGCGTTATGAAGGAGGTCTTTTCGGCATCGGCCGGGACCAGAGGGATTTGCTGAAAACCAGCGATGGCATCAAACTGGGACAAGATTTTGCGACAGGCTGTCTGGTCTAGAAGCTGATCTATGTTAGGCAGCGGGTAGGAATCCTTGGGGCATGCTTTATTAACATCCGTAAAATCTACACATATGCGGTACTTTCTGCTGGCTTTCTTTACAAGTACAACATTAGAAAGCCAATCCGGATAGTGGACCTCACGAATAAATTTTACAGCTAATAGCTTCTCAATCTCTGCCTTGATAGCAGCTTGCTTGTCCTTCGCCAGTACCCTTTTCTTCTGCTTTAGAGGTTCGACGGAAGGGTCGATGTTCAATCTATGAGTTGCTTGTTCGGGTGAGACTCATGTGATGTCTTCGGTGCACCAGGCGAATACGTCCGAGTGCTCCATTAGGACGGCCTTTATCTCGCTGGCCAGAGGAGGTGGGAGCTTGGTCCCAATCTTTAGTGTCTTGTTCTCCCCGACGGGGCAGTCGCTGACCGTTCAATCGACGTGGGATTGTACCCCCTCATATCCATCAGACCGTGCTCAAGGTAGAGTGTCGTCCGAGGTTGAGTCGCCTCCCATTGCAGTTTCTTGGTCAGGATGTGATCTTCTTGGATGGTGATTTTGCCGCTTCGACGCGGTAAAGTCAAGCATAGGTCGGAGATATCAATTGTAGCTTTGAGGCTAGCCATCAGAGGTCTTCCGATAATGGTGTTATAGGCCAAGGGGATGTCCACTACCACCCATTCAGCGATGTCCTCTACTTGTTGGTCGCTTTCAGCAAACATTGTTGACAGAGAGATGACTCCCTTCATGGGGACTTCTATTTCTGACAAACCAACCAGGGGAAAAGTTCTGGCACGGAGGGCCGTGTGAGTATTCTTCATAGCACGGAGCGCTCTCCAGGTAAGCAGGTTCACCGAGCTTCCTGTGTCCACCAGCACCCGATGCGTTTTAAAACCGGCGATGTTGATGGTGACTATGAGGGCCTCCGAATGGCTGGTCCAGAGTGGTGGTTGTAACGTCAGGGTCTGATCAGCTGCTTTTCTCTTTCGGGCGTTCTCCGGATGCGGACAGAGTGCCGACGCTCCCTCTCTTATGACATGGATTTCTCCATGGAATCTTGGTCGCTTCGCCTCATCTGTTCGACCGGTGTCACGTTGCTTCGGGCGCTGTTCCCTCTGCCTAATGGTTTTCGGTGACACACCTTGCTTTGTGATTCGCTCGATTTCTTTCTATAGTTGATAGCAGTTCTCCATGGAGTGTCCGGAGGATTTGTGGTATTTGCAGTATTCCTTCTCGACACGGGTCTTCCCTTTGTCCGCCGGCGGAGTCAGGTGTGCGTATCGGCGGGGCTGGTTCTGAGCAGCATAATGTACTTCCTTTCCACAGGATCGGTCCCCCCTGCGCTCAAGGTTTGCCCGCTCGACCCGCGCTGGGAAAGGTATGGGGGCGTCCCTGCATGCCCGGCCTTCGTCTCGTGCTTCTGCGGTCAGTTTGCTCTTTTCCTCTTTACGCGTATCTCCTCTGGCCTTGTCCCTTTCCGATTCCTCATACCCTGCCGGTCGATCGCAGTCATCATATCGGACGAAGGTCTGTGCCATGGTCATGAGCTCCTCGAAGGATCGCGGCATCTTTCTGAAGCACTTTTGCTTTAGGGGCTCGCACGAGGTTCCTTTTGCTAGGGCATCATGAGCTACCTCTAAGTTGAGGCCCTTGACCTGAGAGGCCATGTGGTGGAACCTGGAAAGAAAGTTGCGCAGTGGCTCGGTTGCTCGCTGCTTGAGCCCGTTGAGGTCCGAGCTGATCTTTCTTACCTTCGCTGCCGCGGCGAAACGGGAGAGGAAAATGTCCTTTAGTAGATCGAATGAGTCAATTGATTCGGGAGTCAGTCCTCGATACCACTCTTGGGCACTAGATGAGAGTGTGGTGGGAAAAACTTTGCACATGATTTCCTCGTCTTTTGAATACAGGTTGATAGTGCTCATGAAGGAGGCCACGTGGTCGTTTGGGTCTTCGGTTCCCGAATATTGCGATAGGCGAGGAGCCTTCCAGCCTCGTGGGAACCTTGTCTCGATAATTCTTTGTACTAGCGGCGTCTTGCTGGAGGTGATACTTCCTCCCATGATGCCTCCGAGGGCTCTCTTGTTTAAAAAACGATGGATCTTCAGTTCCAATGTGTCTTCGCTGTTCGTGGCCGTTGTCTCTTCCCGTGGTATGCCGCTTCCTCTGGCTGTGGCGGCACCAGCCCCTCTCCCCGTGGGTATCTCGGGTCCTAAGGACTGCCCCGGGCACACGCCTTCTCTTTGTGTCTCCGCTGCTCCTTTGAGGTATTGCCAGATTTTGGCGTTTTCCTCCTGCAAGCTTCTCTGTTGTTCTATGATCTTCATCTGAGCCGCCGTATGAACAGCTTGAGTGGTTTGAAAACCTTGTATCGCACTGAGGAGCTGTGTGGTATTGTAAGTTTCCTCTTCTTCCGGGCTTACCTCCTCCATCAGTGGTGCTAGGTTTCTAGGGGAAATAGGGATGACCGGTGCGGACCGTTCCACGTTCGTCATAGAACTAGTTGCTCCAACTTCCGGCGCTTCCGTTGGAGCGGACTCAGTTGGCGTTTGCATCTCACTAGAGGCTCCGAGGTCACTTGTAGTCCACGTTCACCGCACCAAATAATTAGGATATGTGGAACAGTGATCCGAGCTCTCTTCGGGTAGTTCTGAGTTCCTTGGGGGTCGTCTCTGTGCGGGGAGCGGTCATTGGGAACACTCCGACGATCAAGATAGTTAGTCGCTCGAGAGTATTGTTAATCTATTGAAAATGAGATAGAGAGTATGTTACCCAATCCCTTTGCCTTTCTTGGCTCGTTTTATTTATAGTGAGTTGCCTTGGGCCTGTGAGGCTTCTGGCTCCTTAGCCCTTGGACCGACTGGGCTTATTGGGCCCGAGTGATATTCCGAATCACTTTGTAACCGATTTTAATTCAATTTAATTGAATTAAATTGTCATATTAGCTTTCAAAAAAAATTATCATATTAAAACCAATTAATTATTTTATAACGGTAAAAAAAGACTTTTCATAATAATTATTAGGATTAATTTCAAATATAACCCCTGTGGTTTTAAGTTTTGGCAAATAAATACATGTGGTTTGATTTCGAGCAAATAAATACCTGTTGTATGCTCCGTTTTTCAAAAACGCTATATGCTGGCATGGCCAAAGGTAATTTAGTCAATAAAAATTAATTTCAAATAAATTATTGTGGTTTGCGTGTTTTTTGCAAATAGGTACCTGTGGTTTGCATATTTTTGCAAATAGATACCTGTGGTTTGAATATTTTTGCAAATAGGTATCCATGGTATAACAAACCATAAACAAATGCTTAATTTAGGCAAATATTGTGGTTTGTTATACCACGGGTACCTATTTGCCTAAATTAAGTGTTTGTTTATGGTTTGTTATACCACGGGTATTTGTCTAAATTAAGCTTTTGTTTATGGTTTGTTATACCACGGGTACCTATTTGCAAAAACATCCAAACCACGGGTACCTATTTGCAAAAATATCCAAACCATGGGTACCTATTTGCAAAAATATCCAAACCACAGGTACCTATTTGCAAAAAACACACAAACCACAACAATTTATTTAAAATTAACTCTTATTGACTAAATTACCCTCGGCCACGTCAGCATATAGACGACGTCATCATCCGTTTCCGCGTTTTTGAAAAACGGAGCATACCACAGGTATTTATTTGCTTGAAATCAAACCACAAGTATTTATTTACTAAAACTTGAAACCACATGGGTTATATTTAAAATTAACCCTAATTATTATAACATTTGCTAAAACAATCTGCCAAACCAATTGAGTTTGAAAATATAAAACTAAAACATTCAACCTTCCTAAATATGACATTGATAACAACCCAAATTATTCTTGAATAAGGAATAAGGGAAAATTAATAAAAATAATGGCAAACCATTATTCCTTCTAAAAGAGATATTTAATGATAATTATTGTAGGATTAATGCAGGGGTGAATATGCAAATAATGGAGAAAAGGAAGGAGTTTCTAGCATTATGCCATACCACGTGGACCATGGCGAGATACGCCATAACGAGATACGCCCGATGAGAACGAGTAGCGGAGACCCGCCATAGCTCTCAAGGAGAGCGTACATACGCCTTGACGGATCTATGAATACCAAAAGGCGCCTTTATTACCATCCATGAATGGGAATAAATACAATTAAATGGCAATTAATAGCCATTAAAGGGGAATAAAGACTTGACTGTTCGAATACCTCAACTCTGAGGGTTTTAATGATAAATGAAGGGATTAATGGAGAATTGATAGCAATCAAAGATGAGTAATGACACAACTCTTCACCTGCTTCCCCATTAATGGTGAAGGTTACAGAAACCTATATAAATACCCCAGCTTCCTAGGATCAAAGGTACACTTACTGATTCTCTACTTTTGTGCTTACAGTTTATTCTCAGAAATATTACTGACTTTGGCATCGGAGTGTCCCCGGCCGATCCCAACGGCGCCTCACAGGGAAGTGCTCCGATCAAGGATTTTTCCACAAGTTATCAATTGGTGCGGTGAGCGTGGACCTCTAACAAACAGAAGATCACAAAATCTTGATTGTATAGAGTTTCACAAAGAACAAAATAATGGAGTCAATGGAATAGAAATCTCAATCTCAAACTTTGGCTCAATCAATACATCAAATCTATCCAAAGATAGGCTTCTCTATAGATTGGTGGGAAAGAGTTTTCTACATTAAATCTGGAGTTTTATGATAAATAAGATAAGTTTCCTACCCTTTCTTATTCCATTTTTAATTAAAGAAAATTGAAATTTCTTACCTTTATCAAGTGCTATGAATATCGTTACATGTTATTATGATAAATCTAATAAACTATGAAAGATGAAGTCATGGACACAAATCTTTCATTAAGTCTTGCATGCTTACTATGCCCTCATATTTTTATGCATGACAAGTGTAATATGATATTATCATTGAATTAGTACAAAACAAATGTATAAGACCCGTAATCTTGGGATTTACAAAAAAAAAAATTCATCCATTCAATGTGATTTTGTCATTTGATATTAAAATATCATAAAAGGACTCGTGTAATTACATATGATTTAGATCTGGTCGGTCTTTTGGATGAACATGCATATAACTATTAGAAGAAATTACAAAAAGATCATATTTGGTTTTTCCTTGTACAATTCACCATCTATATATGGTTTTTCTCCTATATAGTACTTTTAATATCAGAAATTCATATTTTTTAATATTGTTTTGTCAAACAGTTATTTCATTCCCTTTTTTACAAGGATGTATCTATTCATATAAAAACTGTTTATTTGACATTGTTAGAATTTCTTTTACCAACGTAAGAGAATTGAACATATTGAATCTATTTGTGATTATCGTGTAATTGTCCCTAACTATTAAAGCCATTATGGACTGATGAATTACCAAATTGGATAAACGAAACTTTCATACCCTGAGCTAACTACAAAATAGTGCAAGTGTCAGTTTCGGATCAGAACATTAATTTATGCAAAATTCTTAGGATATACATGACAGTTCCTTAGAGATTGTTTGGATGATAGTATATGAAGGTAGGTGATGATGAATTTTAAGCAATTTTCCTTACAGCCCAAATTGGAGGAGAATCATGGTACATGTATTTTTCTTCCAAAATTATCCTTTGTATTTTATTTTATTCGTACAAATGAAATGATTTAAGAGTAATTTTATATATACCTATATTATTAAATCATCACTTATATTTCTTTAATTACACCTCATTCAAATGAGGCTTTAATGATCTCTGAATGCCATTAATGTACGGATGCACAATATTAATTGCAAGTAAATAGCAACTATGTAAGATATCTTACCCAATATAGAATGTCATAACTTTTATGACGTTTAAAATAAATATGCTATCTTGGATATTAATGCGCATTGAAATACAAAATGACATTATTCTTAAACCATTCTCATTATGGTTATTTATTAAGAATTCATTATGATATTCATGTGCAGTAGCAATCTTTATGGTTATGACCGTTATACGTGATATTATTACTAAAACAAGCACGATTAAAATTCTATTATGAATTTGTTTGACATATAATATTTACTCGGTTTTATCCTTTGACTAAGTTCATTCTAGAGGCAGTGACCAACGTGAAGGAATTATTAAGTTGATTCCAAGATGAACTAAAAATTCCATAAAGAGAATTGCATCATACATGATATTTGCCAACAAGGCCAATGCAAACATTCTTTTGCTATGAAGTATGTTCCATGGATCAAGCCATTGATCCCCAAGGTAAGTGAATATAGCTTTTATGCCTTACCACAATCTTTTAATAATGGACAGAGTATGCCCCACAGGTACAAGGGAGTTGCTAATACTACAACCAGTGCAAACACTGATATGAAAAATAAAGCTCAATCCAAAGAAGTGTATATGCAGAGTCACTTCAGAAAAATTTCTTGACTATGTCATTAGCAAAAAAGGTGAAAAGAGCGCCTAAATAAAAGCGATGCGAGGAAAAAGGTGAAAAGAGCGCCTAAATGAAAGCCCCACTATGGGTGAGAAAGATCCAGAGGTTGAACGGGCGGATCATCATACTAGAAAGATTGTCAACAAGCATATCAAGGTATAAAACAATTCCTAGCAGAACCACCCTTGATGAGCAGACCAATCTGAAGGGGAGACATGCATTTGTATCAATCTGTCATGGATAAAGCTATGTGCACCGTGGTTATTCAAGAAGAAAAAGGTCAGCAGTTCTCCATCTATTATGTTAGCAAAATGTTGAAGGATGCGGAGACAAGATATTCGAAGCTAGATAAAACGGCTCCCACGGTTGTGACAACATCCATCCGCGTTAAACCATAGCTCCAAGCATAACCTCAACATGATCGAGATCAAGATCAAGAGCCGGCTTCACCATCACGATTCAACATTGAACACATGGATGATGAGATTGAAAGGCGAGTACATGCCGCTCTAGATAGACAAGAGAACAATTCAGAAAGATACGCCATCCAGTTAATAGGAATTCGCCATTCACAGCGCGGATCATGGGGTACGAGGCGGAAAAAACGATTAAAGCTTCCAACTTGCCACAATATAAAAGAGAAGAATCAATATAAGCGGAACATTACATATCCCGAACCCAAAGGAGGGGAGCATGTAACCGTTGGAAGAAACGCCAAAGCGTACTACAGGTTGGCCACCACACTGAAGCTTGCTGGCAGCTGGCAAACTAGATAGCTTTGTCCAGAATAACAAATAACAAGATGACAAGCAGAAGACAGATCCCAAAAATAAATTCAAAAGTGTCATTAATGTCATAGTAGATGGACCAGTGTATCAGCCACCCGTGGAAAAAGCAAAAATATCCGCTCTGGATAAAACATCCCTCCATTGCTCCTTTTGCAGAAACAGGTCCAGTAATCTCTCCACATGCAGATGCATTGGTAGTAACAATGGCGATTCAAGGATGGGAGATAAAATAAAGCGAGTAAAGACACGGGCAGTTCTCGCAATGTCATCACCAAAGGTGCATTCGCCAAACTAAAAGTTGATCCGATCCAAATAGAAACAACCATTGTTGACATCATTGGAGTGACGGGTCACACTATCCAGACCAAGGGCCAGAGGTTGCAGCCCTAATTTCCATCCGTCGTCTGACAATGTACATTCCCACCAGCAAAGGAGGAGTAATGATTAGCGGGAACCAAAAGGTGACTAAAGAGACTTATACTCGGCGTCACTATCAATCTGCCCACAATCCAAAGAGGACGAAGGTGAGAAATATTAACTTGTCACTACAGCTTTGGGCGACACAGAAATGCTCCTTATTGCTGATGGAAAGCGGGTGCGGATCGCCAAAGGATTAAAACTTGAGATCAAAGAGGATGTTAAAAAAGTTCTCATTGAGTCTGAAAGCGTATTTACATAGGAGAATGAGATCCCCACAGGAGTAAGCCCAGATGTGATTACTCATAAGTTAAACATCATTGAGGATGCGGTTCTAGTTGCTCAGAAAAGACGGAACCATAGGCCTAAAAATCAGTATTTTTACGTATTCTTATATATGCATTAAACTGTTATAGTATCCTATATTTTATAATTTATTCTTTCTCGCCATACTTCTTATATTCATTTGCCTAGCTTTTAGTGCTGATATGCGCCCAATGGCTGGCGAATGAAAAGTTCCACATGTGGATCAATTACCTTAAAGATATGACAATTGATCCCATCACGGGCGGATCCCCTTTCCATAAAGATAAGAAGCACAGACCCTCAGGAGCTTTCAAATGAGCTCAACTCTCTCCTCAAAGACAGGAAAAGGATTGACCACCATCAAAAGCGGGTTAAAATCGTCTCAAACATGAGATCATTACACCCTCAACTTTCTCCTCAAAGATACGAGAACACTCTCATGGGCGGATCCATCTTTAGATGATCACCATTCGAGAAAGAGTTAAAACATTCCTTGGACGCAAGGACTTTACACTCTCTCACTCCCTTCCCAAAGAAGGGTTCACAAGTCCTACGGGCGGATCGCTTCACCTCAAAGATAGGTAGCAAGTTGATCCCCTAGGCAGCTTTACTTCCTCTAGAAGGAATAGAACAGCTTCAAACCTTCACAAAGGTTCGCACAACGGAGTATGGCTGGCCACCTACTCCATATTAAATCCTACAAACTTATATATTTACTTACGCAAACGTAAAAGTAAATGGCGACCATAAGGATTAAAACAATTGTACTTAAGTTTTACAAACAATCGGACAATAATCTCAGCGGCGGATCGATCTACCTCAAAGATAGGAAACAATTGATTGCCGTCAGAGACAGAGTTAAAACATTTCTCAGACGTGAGAACTTTACACTCTCAAATACTCTTCCCAAAGAAGAGTCTTAAGACCTGGCGGCGGATCGATTCACCTCAAAGATAGGAAGCAAATCGATCGCCTAAGGCAGCTTAACTTCCTCACTAGGAATAAAAGCTTCTAAACCTTCACAAAGGTTCACACATTGGGGTACGGCTGGCCACCTACCCTAAACAATCAGAGAAATCCTAAACCAGATTCTAGAAAATTACTTGCTAAAAGATATAATGCATTAGTAAAAATAGTTCTGGAAAGCAAATGGTTCATCCAACTAATGAAGCCTCGTCTTCATCTCCAAGTAATGAAGCCTCGTCTTCATCCAATTAATGAAGCCTCGTCTTCATCATCAAAATAATGAAGCCTCGTCTTCATCTCCAAGTAATGAAGCCTCGTCTTCATCTCCAAGTAATGAAGCCTCGTCTTCATCTCCAAACAATGAAGCCTCGTCTTCATCTCCAAACAATGAAGCCTCGTCTTCATCAAATTAATGAAGCCTCGTCTTCTTTCAATTCATGAAGCCTCGTCTTCATCCAATTCATGAAGCCTCATCTTCATCCAATCAATGAAGCCTCGTCTTCATCCAATTAATGAAGTCTCATCTTTATCCAAACAATAAAGTCTCGTTTTCATCAAAGTAATGAATCCTCATCTTTATCATAGAAATAACAAAGTCTCGCCTCCACAAATTGCACAAAAGTCCCTAAATGGCTGATCATTCTTACTGATCCCTAAGTGCGGGTCATTCTCCTCAATATGGCAGAACTGAAGAAAAGAAGTTCCTAAGGCGAATCATAATCCTATGCGGTAGGAACAAATGGTCCCATAAAGGGCAGGTTATTCCTTTCTAAAGGAAATATAACTCTCAAGAAGCCCCTAGAGGCTAACAATGGATACTCGGCCACCTATCCACGAAGAAGAAAAAATCCCTAAAAGTGCATCATATCTATATATGATCCAATCTAGGGCGGGTCCACTTTCCTCAAAGATAGGACAAAGTGATCTCCCATCTAGGGCGGGTCCACTTTCCTCCAATATAGAAAAATAAAACACCATTTAGACAGCCCTAAAGAGCTTTTTATACCTTTAGGGGGGGCTTCTGATAACAACCCAAATTATTCTTGAATAAGGAATAAGGGAAAATTAATAGAAATAATGGCAAACCATTATTCCTTCTAAAAGAGATATTTAATGACAATTATGGCAGGATTAATGCAGGGGTGAATATGCAAATAATGGAGAAAAGGAAGGAGTTTCTAGCATTATGCCATACCACGTGGACCATGGCGAGATACGCCATAACGAGATACGCCCGATGAGAACGAGTAGCGGAGACCCGCCATAGCTCTCAAGGAGAGCGTACATACGCCTTGACGGATCTATGAATACCAAAAGGCGCCTTTATTACCATCCATGAATGGGAATAAATACAATTAAATGGCAATTAATAGCCATTAAAGGGGAATAAAGACTTGACTGTTCGAATACCTCAACTCTGAGGGTTTTAATGATAAATGATGGGATTAATGGAGAATTGATAGCAATCAAAGATGAGTAATGACACAACTCTTCACCTGCTTCCCCATTAATGCTGAAGGTTACAGAAACCTATATAAATACCCCAGCTTCCTAGGATCAAAGGTACACTTACTGATTCTCTACTTTTGTGCTTACAGTTTATTCTCAGAAATATTACTGACTTTGGCATCGGAGTGTCCCCGGCCGATCCCAACAGCGCCTCACAGGGAAGTGCTCCGATCAAGGATTTTTCCACAAGTTATCAGACATATCAGCAATTTCGATGACATGTCAAACCGTTAAAATTCTTACTTCATCATTATAATAATATTTTATGAGAAAAATTGTCTTCCAAACCATTCTTAAAGCATCTTCAATGGTCCATACTCACAACCACTCAATATACCTAACACACCACCCATTTAATAAATTTTATTTTATTAAACTATATAACTCCAATGGTTAAATTCTATAGCCACTTAATCATAATGGATTCACCAATCATAAAAGATCCACCAATTAATTAAACCTATCATATTATTTTAAAAATAAAAAAAATATAAAAATAATCAAAAGCTCAATAAACATTGAGTGATCGATAAAAATAAACCTTGTGGTTACACTTGTTTTCGAACAGCACTCATGTGGTTTAAAAGTTTGCAAATTGGTACCATGTACTTCATTCTGTTAGCAAACACATACCAAATTGACTAACGTTGTTAAAAGTCAAAGGGAAAAGAGTTAATTTGGCCATTATATTTATTTATTTTATAAATTAACCCCCTTTATTATCTAATTATCACAAATAAACCCCAAAATAAAAATTAAAAAATCAAATACATCATCTTCTGCATCTCTTTCATTTCTTATTTTTATTCTCCTTTCTCTCTCTTCTCTCTCTTCTCTCTCTCCTCTTTATTAATTTCTCTCTCCAAAATCAATTGAATTTCTTTCTCTAAAAAGAAACCATCTCTCCAAATCAATATAAAACAAACTATATGTGTTTGACAAAAAAAAAAAATATTCAAATATTTGTGTTTTCTAAATAATAGATAAACTTGATTCAATCTGTTTAGAATTTTAATATGGCCCAAATGTCGCATTGACCACTCGCCTTACTTCTCCTCCAACTGGGAAAGATTGCTCTGCGTAATTTCTTCTTTCCCTACCTCGTTTTAATTCAAGGTATTTCTTCGTCTGCTACCTGTTCCTTCGCTCTATTTCTTGCTCTTAAATGCATTTCCATATCGAATTTTGATTGCTTTTTGTTTTTTCTCTTTTGATTTCCTAGTTAATTTCGCTGTTCAAGGCTCCATGTATTTTTGGGTTTTTATTTGGATGTTTTAATTGCACCACCTACTAATTTCATATGATTTTATAGTTATTAGGAAATCAGTTTTCAGTATTATGGAGAAGGCGATTCGTTACCTCCCATTTTATCGATTGGGAGATCCATTTCGTCTGACCCATATTTCTTGTGCAGCAGTTCCATTTTTTTTAATTTGATTAAGAATCAGTAAGAATTAAGGAATAAATTTATAGTTGGAACTGAAGCTCGCAAAGGAAGCTTTTGTTTTTGTTTGAAGCAGAGAAAGCAAACAGACATCTTCCTGATTGTACTTTTTTTTTTTTAGCAATTCAAACCATCAACAGTAAGGAAATGTTAATGTTAGAAGACTTGATATTGATTTGGAGAGATTGTTTCTTTTTTTAGAGAGAGAAATTCAATTGATTTTAGAGAGAGAAATTAACAAAGAAGAGAGATAGAAGAGAGAGAAAGAAGAACAAAAATAAGAAAGGAAAGAAAGAGATGGAGAAGATGGTGTATTTGATTTTTAATTTTTATTTTCGAGTTTATTTGTAATAATTAGATAATAAATGAGGTTCATTTATAAAATAAATAAATATAAGGACCAAATTAACTCTTTTTCCTTTGACTTTTAACACCGTTAGTCAATTTGGTATGTGTTTGCTAACAGAATGAAGTACATGGTACCAACTTGCAAACTTTTAAACCACATGGGTGCTGTTCGAAAACAAGTGTAACCATAAGGTTTATTTTTATACTTTTCCCTATATTAAACTAACTCTAGAGTTTAATAAAAGAGTACAGTATAATGAATGGTTCATTATATTCCATTGGAGATACAGTTATGTTTAACAATTCAATTCAATTTTCAATTTGAAAAATTTATTGCTTTGCAACTGATTATATTCAATCTAATTGAATTAAATAGTCATAATAAAAATCAATTAGTAGTTTTATAGCTGTAAAAAAAGACTCTTCATAATTTATTTCTTTGTAACGGATTATTAATTCAATTTTTTTTTTGAAAAGGATTATTAATTCAATTTGGTTGAAGTAAATTGTCATATGTAATTGTGAAAATAAGATTATAAAGTGCATGGTAGATAATATATATATATTTTGTTTGTTTTGACCTATTTTTCCTTTGATAGTTTAAACATATGACATTTGAACAACTGTTTTTTTTTTTCCGAAAAGAATGCATTTAATAAGCTTCTACTGGGCAATCAAAGTTAAGTACAGATTGCAAAAAAAGACGGAACAACATCAAAAAAATGGGACAAGAATAAGAACGAGAGGACTTTGCTAAAGAGTGAGCCGCCTCATTCGCTTGTCGCCTTACAAAACAAACAGAATAATTGTTATTAAGAAGAAGAGAGCGACAACAGGACACCAACGAACCAAATTATTCAATTATATTCATATGTTTACAAAAAAAAAAAAAAAAAAAAAATGGGTAAAGTATGTTTAATATTTCTTGAAAAGTAGTTTGATTTGTGACATTGGCGTGATGATATGTTTCATGCTTATAAGAAATTGTCCTCTTTTTTATTCCATTTTCATGAACATTCCTTACCCTTCTTACAATCAATTACATTTCAAATTCTTCATTACTTCAATTCATCTATTAATTGGAGTGGACATCTATATGTCTAAAACCTCTAGATTTCTTTTTCAAGTATCTCTATCTTACCATTTCTAGATTTTATTTTATTAGCCGTCACACATCAATTTGAATCTCAACAATTGAAATTTTTACGACTAACATTCTCTTCCTACTAATATTTTCTTTTTCAATTGTTTTCACTTGGACCTCATGGAAAAGTTATCTGCCTCCAAAAAAAATTCGTAACTCTTTACCTCTTATTTAGAATCAAAACCCAAATCATGAATTTGAGAAGAAATCATAATCTTTCCATCGCTATCTTCTGATCTATTTTTTTAACTTTATGTATTAGGATGGATTTGTGATAAATTTTCTTTATTACTAATATATATTATGCTTAGAAATAATTGGTATGTTCTTGTTAGCAATATTTTTGTAATATATGCTATTTTTCAATCTTAGCGCATGTGTGGAAAAAAAATGTATGAACACAAGTGCGCTAGAGAAATTTCTTCTCAAGAGTAATAAAAACTTTTAGCAATTAATGAAATAACTGCAATGAATCAGGTGAATGCGCTTAAACCTGAATTCTAAAAATGCAATGATTGAACAGGGGATGCAAAGACTTAAATAAATAAAATCCTCATAGGCCCCGAGTTCCGCTTGACAGATCAACCAGTTAACTATTTACTAAAAATAAATAAAACCAAACACAAAGACGTTTTTAAATTTTTCTTTATTTTATTGATTTTATAACTTTTTATATTTTTGTTTTGATTACAAAGGTGGTGGTAAATAAACAGAAAATTACAACTCAACAGGTATAATTTGAAATGAGCAAATTGATCGCGTAGAATATAAGTTGCAAACTTGAAATAACTTGTCCTTCTATGGTGTTGTTTGGGGTTTTGTTGCAGGGTTATTCGGTCTGTGGCGCTGGAGCTTTTTAGGAGGGGATTTAGCATGTGACTGTCCCACTTGATGAAGTCTCTTGCCCGCGGTATTAGGTTTGGGAAAGTGGTGGGCTATCGAGTACTGAGATGGTTGAGTGCTTCACTCTGGTAGTATTTGGCCATGGCGTATATTGTCGCGTCTACACTCAGATTTTGTATTTAAATCGTTACTCCATGAACCTTTCCACCCAGTTGATGCGCCTCACGGTGTCGGTACCGCAAGGCTCACTAAGGGATAAGTGTACCCCGTCGTTATTAAGTAATAATCTGGACAAGTCTAGGTATCGAATCCACAGGATTTATTCCTGCAAGTATCGAGCTACTTGGTCTCATGTGTTATCTAGGCTTAGGGGGGTTTTGAGTTTGTTTTGATTAAGTTAATCTACTCATAGTTGAATTACTCTACTCCTAGCTAAGTTATTCTACGCCTAATTAAGCTATTCTACTCCTAATTAAGTTAAACTACTCCTAGGTGATCTTTCACTAATGCAATTACCTGAAGGAACATGGTATGAACGATAATAATGAAGATAAATTATTAGGTCAATTGGTTAAAAACCTAATCTAAGTCACTTGTATTCAAGGCGATTAACCCTACTTACCTTCTGAAGTCCCTAGTGCGTGATTCCCTTGTAAGGCCGAAACTAGGTATAAGGCTCAGCAATTTGGGCTTAATCAACTAAGAGGTCGTCAATCTCCTAGCTCTGACTAGGTCAGATTCAGCTCACAATATGTGCCAACTAGATTTTTGGGCTTTTGAATGAGTTAAACTAATTAAATAAAGCATAAGACAAAGATTAAACAAATAAATAGTTGAACAAAACAAGAGCTAAAATATTATTAAAGATGAAGAACATTGTCACGGGGATACAATTAGCCTAGGATTCATAGACTGTATCAAGGGATAAAAATATAATTAGATGAAAGAGATGAGAAAATCCCTTTCAGGGAACCTGTCTACCCTATAGCCGGCTTCGTAGGACTTAAGGACGGACCTTGAATAATCCTCGGTGAATGGAGCTTCGAAGGTGCTTCAATGGAGGTTGAAGGAGATGGAGGAGGTGGAGAGGATTCTTCAAGGGTGAAGGCTAAGGTAAATTACAATAAATGAAAGATATCTAATTTACAATTGAAAAGTCCTATTTATAGTCGCGGTTCGGGCCCTCTTTCTGACCTAATTCGTATCCTTTTGTGGGTGGAAGACGTGGGATCGATCGTGGCGTCGTGGGGACCGGGAATCAGTCTTTTGACTGATTCCCGCAGTGCAGCTCGCCGAGCTGGGCGAGCCAGCTCAGCGAGCTGGCCTTTGCAAGCCAGCTCGACGCGAGCTGGCCTCCAGCTCGCCCGAGCTGGCCTATAGAGGCCAGCTCGACGCGAGCTAGCATGGCCAGCTCGCCCGAGCAGGCCCCTGAGGCAATGTACCGTGTCTATTCAAGTGCAACATCATATACTTAGTGGTGGCACTATTTCTACTACTGAAGACGTGTGTCGTGTCTAGGAAATACTCCTAACTTAGTAACTTGCTTCGGGGTCCACACAATCTATTGAATAATCTAGTGTAACATCATATACTCAGATTCTATGCGGAAAAGTGGATAGGGGTAAAAAAACCCTATCTTTTAGTACAGTTTTTGGGATACTTTCGCACCAATTTCAATAAATTAATGTCAAATTTATATACTTTATTCTACTTTTGTCAAATATTTAATGCTTGCTCTCTTATTTAGCACTTTGTCAATTTTATGCTTTATTTTTGTCAATTTTCAATAAAATAATGCCTAATTGAGTGTTCACTTAAAATTCTTTAACCCCTAAAGCTAATTGATTCACCAAACATCAAAATAAATTAACTTGGTACTTAGAGATTTAGTTTGGTTAATCAATTTAGCCTTAAAACTAATAATTTTGGAGTTTAGTGTGATTTTTGTAGGTCAATATGGAAGGGGCAAGACCGTCTAAGGCAAAACTATAGAAGAAATTCGAGTTTGGGACCTCCCGAGGGCTAGCCTAGCAAGGTGGCCCCTCAAAAGGACTGGCAAGCCCTCTTGGGGTCTAGCTCGGCGAGGTGGACCTGCAAATCGGTCATTATTAACTGATTCAAGCCCCTTCTTTAGTGGGATTGAGTATGTTAAATCCTATTTGAATCCTGTAGCGTTAACTTAGCATTTTAGGTTTATGTTAGCATATATAAAGGCTTGTATTTCAATTTGTAAATCATCCTTAGTTATATGTGTAATTCTTATACCCCTGAGAATCATCTTCTCCAACCTTCATCATGCCATTAAAGCACCAGAAAGCTTCCTTTACCTCCGCTTCAAGGATTCTCAGGTTTCATCCTTCAATCTCAAAAAGATGACTGCGTGAGTCGCAGGTTCCAAAAGGGATTTTTACCCTCTTAGTCTCTGTTAGCTTTTAAGATATTTTCAATGAATTCTGAGTTGATTGTATATGTGATAGTTGTTCTTCATCTTTAATATAATTTCAGTATTGATTTCCAATTCCGTTTTTAGTCTTAATGTTTATGCGCTGCTTAATTAAATTAAATCATTCAAAAGTCTAAACACTTACTTGGTTCATATTGCGAGCTTAAATCCGGCTGTCTATACCAGAGATTGTATATACTGACAACATCTACAGTAAACAGACCAAAATTCCTGAACCTTAGAGCTAGTTATAGCCACTAATAAAGGAATTGTGTACTAAGGACCTTAGAAGGATAAGTCGGTTTAATTGTCTTAAGTTTATGCAATTCAGGTTAGGTTATTGATTAGATTGTTCATCAGATTTATCATATCATTCCATATTCTTCTAGGGACTATACTGTTGCTTTGGATCAATTTAGGAGTAGAATAACTTAGAACAAACCCCAAATTCAACTTTTATCGCCTAATACCGACCATCCACTTAGTAGTCCGGTATTTATGGTATAAATCATGTGGATTCGATACTTGGACTTTTCAAAATTATTACTTGATAATGACGAGGTACACTAATTCTTTAGTGAGCCTTTGAGCGTCGGCTCGGGGCGCATAAAAAGTAATGGTGTGCTTCTTGGAACCTTTCAACAACTGATACATCCATTCTATATAGGCATTCCACTTGATTACGAGTTTAGGTGTAAAGCATCAATATGTCTTTCTTTAGTTTCTCTAAGGCACTAAAGTGCAGTCATGAAGCTCTGATGATCTATTTTTTTAGATCCTTCTTGCGCGGAATCTTTTGTATAATCCCTCAAAAAATCTCAAAATCTTTTACTTTGATTAGTATTAGAAAAAACACATTTACATATTAAACCGATCCGTGCAGTGTGCGAGCATGCAACTAGTTAATCTAATTATGGTATGCAACTAGGTCTAATTACTCAGTTCGATGCTCATCATATGAATTTTCTGTCAATTTAAATTTGTTGCATACATTAAGCAAACCCGTCTTAAACAATATTGTGACATAACAAATAAGTACATATAAAATTTAGAATATTAATATTTTAGTTAGTATTAGTGAAAGTTAAATATTTGGAGAGTCAATATGCTTGATATATCTCTTTCCCTTGACATGATAATAATTTTGTGTTGATTCTAATTTATTTAATAAATGTGTTGAACATTGATTGAAAATGTGAAGGAAATTAAGCAATCATTAATCTTTTTTAGGAAAAAAATGAAGAAAAGAAGAAAATATATTAAAAATAGAGTAAAGCAAAGGATGAGAGGATCAACGAAAAGAAAGTAAGGAATGCAAAAAATGAGGATCCCAAAAGCCTTTTGTTAGCTTAAAAATCGCTTACCTTGTGAGCAAACCTTAATCATCATCTTCAACTTTTCAATCTCTCTCTCTTCATATATTTAGCATCTTTTTCGATCCTTTTCCTTTCTTTCTTTCATTGTAGCATCTAAAATCCAAATTCTTCTCTAATTCTTGTAAATGGAGAGGGAGAATAACAAAAGAGAAAGAGAGGAAGCAGAAGAAGAAAAAGAAGAGATGAAAAGTGCTAAAGGCAAAGGCAAAGCCAAAGAGCCATTAGATAACACCTCAAAAAGGCAACATCTTGGCACATATAAACATCAGAAAATTAATATCAACAGCAGTAGCAGAGATGATGATGAAAAGTACAATAAAGATCATGAGTGTATGGCTTTAGGGGTATTTGATTTTCCATGGCGCAAAGAGAGTTTGATTAATTCCATATCAGAAGAATGGTGTTCATGTTTTGATGAATCCTTTTTTTTCTCCCTCAACAACAATAATATTTGTACAACAAATGTAGAGTTTGAGTTTCCCGATCAATGCTTATCTGAAAGTGCAGAAACATTCATTGAATCCATTGATTTTCCATCCAATAAGTTTGAGGAAACTGTTTGGTCATCGGAAAAGGAAGGTGTGGATTGCACCTTGACTTCCATGCTTAGCCATCCTTTTTCTTAACATGACATGCAGGGATGGATCTAGGGGATTGAGAGAGGACTTCAACATTCACGACGGATCTAGAGATCGCGAGGTAGGATTGTGCATTATTCTGCTTAAATTGCATTATTGAATTGAACCAATTCAATTCGGTTTTCCAGTTTGATTTTTTTGACACTTTGATTCGGCATCAGTTATAGTTTTAGGCGTAGGTATTTGGTTCGGTTCGGCAAAACATGTAAAAAACCTGAAGAGAACCAAATTACTCATATTTTATATTTTTATACACATATACTCATATTTGATTTTATAAGTTTATTTATTATTATTGTTGTTGAAATAATAATTCATTATAGATATATTTTGAAAGTATTTTAAATTTTCTTTTATTGCTAAGTTAAATTTAACGAGAAAATATAATGAATTTTATTTGTTGTTTTTATTTTTTTAAAACTAAATTCTGACCAAATTGAGCCAAATATTTTAGTACAATTATATTTTGAATTTACATATTATTCAGTTCGATTTCAGTGTCAATTATTTTAATAATTCCGGTATTAAGTTTTTTGAATTCGATTCGGTTTTGAAAAGATAGACACTCCTATCGAGTGGAGACTTGAACACCCTATGGATGGATTGCCGAAAAACTTCTTTTTACCTATAAAAAGTTCGATTTTCTTTGTCCCCATATTCATTCAAGATGGCTAATTGCCTTTATTTTGTATACCGTAAGTTTATGAGAAGATTGTAAAAGTTTAGCTATTTTGGAATATAAAAGGATTAATACCTCTGCCGCCCCATCTACTAGTGGTCAACCTATCACACACTCAACTAAAAAAAGGTAACACCCTATGCCCCTTTATGTGTCTGCGTGGCATTGATTAGCCCCCTCAACTCATCTTGTGCATCCTATTAGCCCCTTAACTCACCAAATGTAACACTTTGTACCCCTTAGGTTTTTATGTCTATTTCAAAGCAATAAAGGAAGTGTTCACATCAGGATGCAGAATATGTATTGGAATGGTTGTGGAATGTGTATTGAGAGGTATACTCAATGTCATATAGACACAAATGGGTCAAATGTATGCAAATTTTTGAGTTGATTGGGAAGATAGGTTGGCTACTAAGTATAGGGTGCTAAGTGATAAAATGAGATAAGTTTAGGATGCCAATATAAAATTAGTTTCAAAGTAACACATTTAATATAAATTTAGGAATTTTTTATATGCATGTTTTTTTATTTTATATAATTAATATAATTACTTAGTTTGAGACTCATCAAGTACCATTTAGACTCATAAAGGCTATACACAATAATAAGGGATATATTTAAAGAAACTTTCTCATCTGCTGTGAGATTTACATCAATTAGATGAATTCTAGCTATATTGGCAAGTTTAGACCTACAAATACATTGAATGAATGTAAAGATTGCATTTTCTTTGGAGAATTAGATGAAGAAATCTACATGGACCAACTTGTAGGTTTCATTAAACAATGTTGTGAACAATGGTACATTCGATTTCATAATGCATCGAACAACTTCAATCTAATTGAAGAAGATCATTGTGTTTATACAAAATGATCTGGAAACAAGTTTCTCATATCATACTATTATACAATACAAGAGGAAGTACGATTTAATAGGTTCATGAATCACTTAAACATTACTATGTCACATACTCCAATAGTAATAAATAGTGATAATCATTACTATGTTTTTTCTTCTTCTAAAGATCAACAATTGCATAGCAAATCAAAGTATAAAGATTAAGCATCATTTTGTAGGTGACTTAATTGCACGTAAAGAAGTTAGTATGAAGTATGCATCGACTCATTCCATAGTTGTTGATCCTCTCACAAAACCTATTATGAGAAATTTCTATGTAAAACATATTAGATCCCAAGGTTTATGTAGGATATAAACATACTTCTATTTCATGAATTTGTAGAACATGATTATTCAATAAAAGTATTTGCATTTTTCAATACACGGGTACGAATGTCAATTATTAATGTTTAATGTTATATTATTATGCATGTCGGACAAAGAAGTAAATCACTCACACGAGTGTTTACTCTTATTTTATTATGTGATGACAAAGATAAGGATGATGATGTTCTTGAGTAATCGAGGGCCTATTCAATAATAGAAGTCATCTCATTTAAACTGTGAAACTGATTCATTAAAGTACAAGGCTATACATGCACAAGTATACTTGTATATATGAGATTATATGTAATATACAAGAAAAGTTGCAACATAACTTAGACATTTTTTGTTTAATTGCCAAAAGTAGTTCTTAAAGGAAGAGAACTAAAGTTAGACGTCAAAGTATCTGAACTATGCTTTCATATGGTGGGTATGGGAGACATGCGCTTCTTTCAAAAGGAAAATAATAAACACCATAACACATGTGTTCATATCATCTGTGTTTAGCAACCTTAAAAATATTAATATTAGTTTTTCCTAGTGTGAGAATAATTTCATATAATTGTTGTTTTCGAGTTGTTACTCACAGGAACCTTAACTAATTCTGAAAGTATAATTTCAAGTAGCTATTTTAGATGGGCACTCTAAAAGGATATGTGATAACTTAGTGTTGAAAATGGTCGACTAGATAAGCGAATTAGATTATAATGGAACAAATGTAGTAAGAGAGATAATTTTTCATTTTTTCACATCTTTAAAGTATTTATTTTTCATAGTCCAGAAAATTATACACATATATAAGGGTAAAGTACAAAAAAAAACAATGTGCTTTCACCTTTTGTCAAACTGGTACCTGTAAAAAAATTGTCCAAACGAGTTTTTTGTTTGCGACTAGGAGATGGTTGAGGTTTTTCGCTTTACTAAAAATAAGGACCTTGATAACATTGTGATATTATCCCCAAGGATCAAAAGGGATATTCGCCTAGAGCACCACGTATTGATCATCTGATACCGGAGTATCACGACGTATTGAGCAAAGAGATCCGACAGGCGGATCACCAACACCTCACCGCCAAAGATCCGCGGGCGAACCTATGAGGCGAATCGTCATAACCATTCAACCCGCCATTGAAACAGCTGAGCCGATCCCGCAATAAAGACCATTAATAAGCTATCAATAAGCTAACCTACATACTTAAAGGAAACCAGTAACCGCCATTAATGGAGCATTAATGGAGACTTTCTAGTTACTAATGGTTACAACTTCACTACTATATATAGCTTGCATCTGAAGATATCAAGGTACATATTCACTCACCCTTTGTCAATTCAGTTTGCTCTCTTATACTTCTATACTGACTTTGGCATCGGAGCTTCCCCCCGTCGAATCCAACGACGCCCTCACAGAGACGGAAGTCAATCGGAAATTCTCCACTAGTCATCAATTGGTGCGGTGAACGTGGATCCTTAATCAAATAAAGGGTTTTCGTTCACATTAAAAAGATATGACGAATGGAGAACAGAACCCCTCCTCGGGGGTTGACGATCCCAAAATTGAAATATTCAAAGACTTTATAATATTCTAAGAAACTTTAATTCTTCAACATTTCAAGTTTGAGGTCATTTATGTGTTGTTTGGTTAAGAGAGAGAAAGTGAATGTTTAAAAAGAGAAAGCTCCGAAAATGATGATTTTAGAAATTAAAAAATTTGGTTCCACAATACATGTGGTTTTAAATAACTTTAATTCTTAAAATTTTCCATTTTGAGGTCGTTAACAGTCATTTTTTTAGTGTCAAACTAAATAATCATCTTTTTAGCAACACGAAAACCTTAGTCCTCGTTTGGAGAGAAAAAAAGTACAAGTACCAGTTAGAAAAAAGGGAAAGCACATGGATTTTTTTATACTTTTTCCTATATATAATTGTGAAAATAGAAACCGTGAAGATTCAATAATTATAATAGATGTGATATAAAATCTAGGATAAATATTTATAAGAGGTTATACATCCCTAACATGTGTAGAATACTTTACCATAAATATATATATATATATATATATATATGTTAGTCGAGATGTTATTATATATCTCCAACGAATGTATAGCACCATAGATTTTAACGAAATGATGGTCGCATGATCAATTTGCAAGTATGAAAAAAGATTAGATAAACAAATATATTACATTATGTGTGAGTGGGATGTGTAGGAATTATCTGCCAGTACGTAATTCGCATGTGGTGAATAAATATGAATTTGAATTTATCTCATTCAGAAATTAAGCTAAATAGGAATCATATCTAACTAAGAAGAATTAATAGTTAATTAAAGTTTTAGCAGTCTAACTTTGATTAAGATTAGTCCTATAATTTTCTATATAAGTAGAGTCATGTAAACATACAGTCCTGTTAAATTGGACCTCAATGACCAAATGGTATTTGGTCCTTCACCCTTGGATTGATGTATAATTTCATCCTACGGTTAGAAAGAATTGATAATTAAACAATTAGTTAACATTAATTATTATTAATTATCCCTAAAAATAAGGAAACTAACACAGGAAAGTAGAGAGAGAGAAGGACAATGTTGACAGAAATTTTTATTTTTAATCCCAATATAGAGAGAAAGACAACGGCTCTGTAACAAGTTCTACGTATTCGCCGGAGAGAAAACAGCAGTTCAACGTTCTTCCTCAATTTCAACAGATACTTTAATGTTCATCTACAATTCCCTAAGATTAAAAACACTCATATCAGCTTCCTCAATTCTTCCATAGTCCAGTTCAACTTTCTTTCTTTTATTTTTAATCATAATAACCCAATAGAGAGAGAAAGACAATGTTGCTCTGTAACGAATTTCTACATATTCGTCGGAGAGAAAACGATAGCTTCCTCAGTCCGTTCAACGTTCTTCCTCAATTTCGACAGATAATTCAACGTTCATCTACGATTTCCTGAGATTAACAGCAGAGTAAACATCAGCTTCCTTAATCCGTTCAAAGTTCTTCAATTTCCACAAATACTTCAGCAGAGTAATAAGCCGTGGAATTTTACATCTCTGTAAGGTACTTTCTTTTGCTCTTTTATATCTCCTGTTGAAAAAAAATCTCAATTTCGTGAAACCTGCCTAATCTAAACAAAAAATTGGAATTCACAAGTACAATGGAAAGACATTTGTGGGTTCATACTTTTATATGTATAAATAATCCATTGCAAAAGTAGTATTTTATTTGATTAGTCATGTTATTATGCATATTTTCATCTTATTTAAGCTTCAATATGGTTCTTTTTTTTTTAACTGTTGTTTTTTTTCAATTGTTTTTTCTAATCCTTGTTTTATTCAATTGAAACCAACACGTTTTCTATACACATTTTATTCAATGGAAGTCATATATGAAAATTTGACCTTTCACCAAGAAGAGACGGTGAAGACATACATCCCTGATGTTGAAAATGATATGAAACCAATCTGTTTAGGAAACTAGAACTCAATGGGTATATGTATGATGTTGTGGGTAATGCTGCTGAGATAGGTTTACAATATATCTTCCAATTGGCTTGTTATTTGAATGAGTATGTGTATGTGTATGAAGCATGTTGGCTTGTTTATGCTTGATGTTCTGTTTAGGAAGCTAGAACTGATTGAGTATGTGTATGAAACATGTTTATGTTTGATGTTCTTTTTAGGAAACTAGAACTCAATGAGTATATGTATGATGTGTGGGTGATGCTGCTGAGATAGGTTTACAATGTACCTTCCACTTGGCCTGTTATCTGATTGAAACCATTCAGAATGGTGATGAGTTTTCGATGCTATCAGCATAAGTTATGAACTTGTGTTAGAGCATCGCAAACTTCATCACCGTGCTCACTTTTCAACGAGTACAATCCAAGTGGGAGGAACATTGTAAATGGTTATGTATGTGTGTAGACACCGAGTCGGAGGACCTGTGACGAAAACCTGAAAACAAGACGGTCAAAGCGATTGATTCCGGAAGTTTTGAAAAATATATAAAGAATAATAAGCGGATGAAGATTAACGGCACGGCGCGGGCACGCAACGGCATCCCGCACGCGGACGACGATGGTCGAACGCCCGCTCGACGGCTCGAGACGTGCGCGCGGCGTCCGTCAGACGCACCGCGAGTGGCACGCTCTCGACGTCCGAGCAATGCCTGGGGACCGCTGGCGGTGCGCGCCCTCGTGGGTCGTTGAGCGCACGTGCCTGGCAGCGTGAGGCGCGCGTTCGGCGGCCGCGACGTGCGAGCGTCTCCCTGCGCGGAACGCGCGCTCGGCGGCCACGGAGTGCACGCGTCCGACGGCGCGGGGCACGCCCCGAGGGTTGCCGGGCGAGCGCCCAACCACGTCGGGCAAACGCCCAACGCGTCGGGCGGACGCCCAACGCGTCAGGCGGACGCCCGACGAGGATTGGGCGCGGGCGCCCAACCTGGCGTTGGGCGCTCGCCCAACGCCGTTGGGCGATCGCCCAACATTGTTGGGCGGTAGCCCAACACTAGGTTGGGCGGCCGCCCAACCACAACGGGCGACGGCCAATTTTTTTTGGGCGTCGCCCATTGTTCCGGGATCCGTTTCCCTATATAAGGGCACGGATCCCAAGGTGAAAGGGCGCCCTTTTTGGGGGAGGAAAAACTTTCTCACTCTAAACATTTTTAGAGACAGAGAGAGTGGATTTTTTTTGAGAAAAATATTTTTTTCTCAAAAATTCCGGAATTTCCTAAGTTCAATTTTTACTAAATTTTTATTAAAATCGGGAGCTCGCGGTTCGTGGAATCAATCGGCTTCGACTGTCAGATACCGAATCAAAGGTATTATCCGAGGACTAGACTCTTTATTTTATTTAATTTATTCTCTCCTTCTATTTTTTTTTTTTATGCTATAGTTCTTATTCCTTTAGTTATTTATTTATTTTGCCACGTTTTATTTAGTTAGCGTATTTATTTAATTTTCGTTTCGTGTTAAATAAAATTCGGTTTTGTTTTAAAATAAAAACCTCGTTTTGGATATCCCAATACGAACCGTGATCCGATAAAAAGGTAGTTCGGGTATCGAAAATGTTGTAATTATAAGTTTTTTTTAATTTAAAAGAGGTTTCCAAATAACGTTTTAAAATAAAAACATCGTTTTAGGAACTTCCGTTTTCGACTATGATCCATCTTTGGTAGTTCGGAAGTCCAAAACGATTGAATTAGATTTAATTTAAAGCTTTTGAATAAATCTGGAAAATATTGGAGTGCTGCTGTAATTTGTCAATTCTGTCACTAAATGCTGTTTACCGACGGATTTTCCGTCGGTAAATCTGCCAAAATGTAAAAAATGTCATTTCGGTCCCTTTTTTTTAACTTTTAGACTTTTAAGCCTTAGTATATATATATATAATTATGTAATACATGTTTTTCAAATTATTTTAGAATTTTAGTATATACATTTATTTTAGAATATTGGTATATCATTTTTATTTTATTTTATAATATAAGTATAAATATATATATAAGTATTTCCTTTTTCTTAACTTAGGCTATGTTTAAATATTAGTTATTTGATATTTTGAGAAATAATGGATGGATATGAGTATATGTCATTTTTGGTATTTAAACTATATTAATTATGTATATATATGTATAGTTTCGGGAACATTTGGGTAATTTTGTTAATTATTGAAGGAAGTTATTTTTGGGTAAATATTATTTTCTTATCCATAAGATTTACTTATTGTTTTAGCATTTTTAAAGTATAAGTATATAGTACCTATTATTTCCATATACATAAAGTTCCTCTTATATTAATTTTTGGGTTTTCATGTCTTCCTTTTTGATTTACTTGTACATATATATATGTCTAAATTATTTTCTCTATTCTTTTGGGCCCATTCATGGGTCCATGTCTCAAATGGGCCTTGTTTGATTATAAGTCTTGCTTTAAATAAGTGTCTTATTGTAATTATAATAGTTAGAGAGTCCATTAAATAAAAAGGGGAAAATAAATCACAAAAAAGAGAGTTTTCAATTGAATTATTTAAACTAGTGAATTTTTGGAGTTTCCTAATGTGAATAAATAGAGTCGTTTTTGTTAGTATTTCAAACCGTCTTCAAAACACCACGTTTTAAAACCTTAGTCCGTTCCAAAGGCGGATTAAAGGATTATTGTAATTAAAATCGTTTTCGTTGTGAATAATAGAATTTTCGAATCACTTTCTTAAAGGATTTGTACAAAATAAAATTGACTTGTATGTTTAACCACGTTTTCTCGTTAAAAGGTTTTTATCTCAAACGTCTTCAAATACTCGAGTCGTTCCAACGGCGATTCGGGTAAACTTCATCCAACGGGGCTTTAAAACGCACCTCAATCGTTCCAACGGCGATTAAAGCGCGAACCATGTAATAAACATCATTTTGGGGAAATAAGTTAATGTAGAATAGACACACAACATAACATTTAAATACGGATGTAAATAAATCACTTCTTTCTTCCCCCTCTCTGTGTATGTATAAACATAAATGGGTGATTCTTTACTGATGTGGCTTTTCAATATCATATGCTCAAAACGGTTTCCAAAAAGAGAAAGAAAAGGGTTTCAAATGAATTTTAAACTTAAAGAAGTATACGATTAGTCCGTTATCGCCTAACATGCTGAGTAGGAGGCCGGTGGTTCATAACCGGACGATGTCGGGGTGCCTAGTAGCCTTTCTCCGAAAAGGAGCTAGCCTTCTCGGCTCGTACCTAAGTTTCCCGAACCCACACCGGTCTCCCGCAAGGGATCGGTGTTCATTTTCCCATTCGTGGGTGGCGACTCTTCCATATCTCCGAGCTCCGGTCCTGCCGAGCAGCTTGATTCCGCGATTGGTTGCTTTCGGCGCCAATCACCGCTTACGTCGCCATGAGGTTGTCCACCCCCCGGTCCGCCCGGGAGATTAGGCCGCGGCACCTCGTCTAACAATGTGCATTGCTATTAACTGCTTGCTTGAATACCTTAACCATGCATGAAGTGATTGGTATGAATGTGAGTTATATTGCTATGAAATGATTGGTATGTGCATTGCTATACAACTGTTTAGGAAGCTAGAACTCATGGGAATACTCTTATACCTACGAGCTATACTGCTAGAACTGATTGAGTATGTGTATGTGTATGTGTATGAAGCACATGTTGGCTTGATTTATGTTCTGTTTAGGAAGCTAGACTGATTGAGTATGTGTATGAATGTTCATTGGGCATGTAGCTCATTAGGCATAGTCTAACAATATGAATGTTCATTGTGATATGGGAATACTCATACGAAGCATGTTGGCTTGTTTTATGTTCTGTTTAGGAAGCTAGAACTGATTGAGCATGTGGCTGATTATGCATACTCTTAAGCTTTGAATGTTCATTGTGATTGGCAATACTCCTATAGTTATACTGCTAAAACTGATTGTGTATGTGTATGAAGTATGTTGGCTTGTTTTATGTTCTGTTTAGGAAGCTAGAACTGATTGAGTATGTGTATGAATGTTCATTGGGCATGTAGCATCATTAGGCATGGTCAAACAATATGAATGTTCATTGTGATATGAGAATACTCTTACGATGTTCCTTTTCAATTGGCTTGTTATCGTAAACAAAAGTATTCAACATGGTGATAGGTTTATGATGCATTCAGTACAAAGGGAGTCCCTTGTGGTGACAGCATCATAAACCTCATTACCAAGCTCATTGTTCAACGAGTACAATCCAAGTGGGAGGAACATTGTAAAAGGGTCAATATACATATACATACGAACTGATGTCTTTTGATATGACTTGCATATACATATACATACAAACTGAATAGAAAAGCTCTATGTTATATTACAAAAGGGGGGGGGGGATAAGTGTTGCCTTTTGGTTGTAATTGAAGGTCCAAAGCTCCTTAACTATTTTGACTAGAGAAAGGAAATTTGGAATTCGAATGAGAACCACAGTTGGAGCTCACATTGCCTTTCGATTCTCCTTTCTCTTAGTCAAGATAGTTTAAGAGATTTGGACACCCTCATATCCACCTTGCATACTGCTCAGTCCATCTCCAGGCGAGCATATCATACACTTCCCTGTTGCTGAGGTATTGCTCAACAACTGCTTCTTGCCTAGGAAATGATGCCTCAATGTGGGGCTGTAGTAGTAGATCATATATGTGCCACAGCAGCTACAAAATGCATAGAATAATTAGATCACAAACATGATTAAGTGTTTATCAAATGAAATAGATAAATGGTGGCATATCTAAACCGTGGCAGTGGGAAAGGGAGGGTGAGTAAGGAGACGGGGAAGATGAATCATCCCCTGAGGAGCCACGTTAGGATGATAAACCTTATTCCGGAAGTGAAACTGAGAATAAGAAGAGACATTGATTAGTGTATGTGTATACAATGTCATGTAGGTTCATATATCTTAAGGAGATAAGTTAATATTACTGTTGGAGGTCTGTTTGGGAAATCCGGAAGGTATCTGATTATGATTTCAAATACACCCCTTTCATATGGGGTGTATTGTGGGCCTTTTATTCTAATCGACCATTTGAAGAAGTTATCATCCAGAAGACCTGTTATCATCCAAGATAAGAAGAATCATTACAAGTAAATAGAAGAAACCAGGAAGAGTTGAAGAACAACATATGGATTGACATACCATCGATGACCAGAAGCCACCCTGGGCTCTCAATGTACAGGTTCTCCATCTTAGCAATTATTCGTTGTTGAACAAGAGCAGGGTGATCCATTGTATAATGTAAGTTTTCTGGGTTGAATGGACACTGAACGATTGTGATATGCTTGTTATTTATAGTGATATGATAGTGGTGGCTAAGTGAAAGGTCATGAAAGGGAAAGAGTCTTAATTAGTGCGGTTAGGGTTATGTGTAATGATGCTATGTATTAATGACCTGCATTGGGTTTTGCAGATATCAAGACTTTAGGATTATAGGCCTAATAATGACTCCAATATATGGATACATGAATTGATCGATTTGTTTCAGAATTTGGATATGTATTGGTTATTTTCTTTTAGTTTTAATTCAGGAATGTATGTTAAATGTAAACAGATTATGAGTATTGGTATCCAATAAAATTAAGACCATTGTTATACGGAATTTCATGTTCATATTTGAGTGTGTTAATTATTCAGGTAAAAACCAGAAATCCATACGAAGAAGAAGGCAAAAAGTGACATTTTAATTTTAAAAAATGTCATATAAAGAACAATAAAAAGACATTGAAATAAACGAATCTGTCATCTGAAAATAAATCATTTGACATGATTGATTAAGACCTATGCCATCTAAAATAAGCTATGACGATAGAAATTATTATACGAACTGTCATCGCAAATTGAATATGCCAATTTCCCACACGTAAGCTTAACGGTTTTAATTATTAGTATGCCATGTGATGACATTAAAGGTGACGGTAATAATAAATAAGTTGCATCGTAACAAAGATTAATATGATAGTACGCAGATAGGATAATGTCATGTGTCGCATCGTCGCATGACAGAACCTAACCGTCATCTGAAGGTGCAACAAACGGCAGCGAGCCCCGTGACAAATTTATATCTCGTGGGACGATGGTTTTTAACCGTAATCTGAAGGGGTTTTTGGCGTAGTGCATAATAATATTATGTAAAAAATTAATTAATTTATTATTATAAAAAAATATTATAATTAATACAAAACATATAACTATAACTCAGACATTATCGCTGAAAAATAAATAAAATTTAAAACAATAATATGACATGTTAAATTACTAATCATAAAATTTATTATATTATATTATATATAACATTTTTCTGTAACAAATGGATCTTGTTGGTCCCGTATAACGTGACAAGATTAGTTCCAAGGGGGGATAGGAACTATTTAAAATTTTGTCCGTTAAGGCTGATTTCTTTTCTTTGAGAAAAGGTTTACACAGTGGCGCTAAGTAGATTTAAGACACAAGCTTAGTCAATTGGTGACTAAGTTTGCTTCTTTCATTGAGTCAGGAGATAGCACTTAAGTCTATTCCTGAACTCAGCTTCTTAGTGCACTCAACTCAGCGTGAGTTCGTTACTTAGTCAGTTTTAATAGCAAGCAATATATAAAGGAGTTTAAAGGTTAGAAATATGTTACTCAGCAGACATATCCTGGTTCGGCCTCTCCGCCTACGTCCAGTCCCCGGAACTCGTTCCGAGCTTTTTGAATCCTCTACTGAGCTCTTTAAAGGTAGAGCACGAAAACTTTTACAATAGAAGCTGAGTATACAAGAGTACCTTCCTCTATTCCTCTACTCACTCCTATACCTACCGCTGAGTACTATAACCGAGTACTCAGCTTCTCCTTTCTATTCTTCTAGAAATGATAAGTGTTTGTCCTAAACAACAATTGCTAAGACACTTTAGATGAATGAATTCACTCTAGACTTTTACACAAAGATTGGAATTGGTGTAAGGTTTGCTTTGCTTTTCTCACAGAACTTCAAGTATGAATTTGGTCAGCGTTTCGACTTGATTGAAGATCTGCATCGAATGAAGCATTTGAAAGGCCTATTTATAGTGACACTTCGAAGACCGGTGATTTCGAATTTTGAAATAACCGTTGGAGGCTAACGGCTTCCTGTCGCTATCATTCTGGACGTGCTCAGTGTTGTTGGCCAATGAAATTCTTGTATCTTCTGTCTATGGCAGTGCTCCAGACAGCTTACTGCGTCTTCTGAGCTTTACCCAAAGTAGAAATACTTTGTCTACAAGTTGGTTCTGTTCTCCCGCTGTCTTGTACTTCTTGTCGTTCAACTCAGCAGCTTCATCTTGAAGCAATTGATATAAGGCTTCTCGATCCTTCTTCACGCTGAGCTAGTGCTTTGCTTAGAACGATTGCGTTTTGTCTTCCTGGGCCGTGAGGTCTTGATCTGTTGACTTGGGCTTGACTTCCTCTTATGGGCCTTTAGGCTTTTTATCTTAATGTCTTATAAATCAAATTAACTCAACATTGAACAAACACATTAGTGTGAATAAATCAAATCATTTAAATTTAATGTGTTTAGAATACTTTTATCAATTACATAAATAATTTTGTCAAATCAAAATCATGTGGAAAGGTGTTTCAACAGATCTCGCTAATATAAATTGAACAAATATCTATATGATATGAAACAACATGTTATGACTACCAATTAATATTATACTTCTTTCTGTTCTTTGTGGAGGAGTTGAACTCTATAAATGTCCTTCCCGCTGTTCCCAATTCTACGCCAAGGGTTAAAAAGTTAGATGCAATTGGTCTCTATAAGGAGGAATCCAAACTCTTCAAATTTCCTAATAGACCTGATGATGTATATGGTCCTCAACGCAAGCAATTGCTACTTTTTACACCTCTACATTCTATTGAGAATGCTTTTGCCATACTTCAGGAAGGAGAAGCTTAAAGAGATATTCTTCATAATTTCAAAGTAGATCATGATAACTAATATGACATATTAGTATCAATCATATCAATCTCCATCATATCGGTATCAATGTCCATCATATCTGTGTAAACCATATCGATGTCAACAATGTCGGTGTCAACCATGTCAATGTCGCCCATATAAGCTTCAACCATATCAACATCAATCATATACACATCTATCATGTCAGTATCAATGGAGCTTCTGTCCATAGTTTTCATGAGTAAACCTATCGTTTTAGGTGTAGACTAAGAATTTATTCTAATAATATATGAATTGCAAAAAAACAAAAGAAGTTTTTGAAGAGAAGACAACGTAGGAGGAGAAGATATGAAAACCTAACAACAAAGCTTAGGTTTTTTAAATATTAGTAATTAATAATTATTTTGAGTATTACTTTCATGAAATGTCATTTGACTGATTTAGTCCAATCCAATCTTTATGTCTAGGTCAAATATATTTAATTTCGTCATATGCAATCTATATGGTAAGGTCAAACATATTTAATTTAGGCATATCCAATATTTATGTTTTGGTCAAACATAATTAACTTAGTCATATCCAATCTCATTACCTCAATTGACGTCCTTTGGCAGATTAGGGATGGAAAACGTGCATCTTTCTTGTAGAAAATGGCTCAAATTTTGCCATGAAAATAGATTTACACGAGTTGGACTTTGTAATTTTTGGTCGAACTTCAAAAATTCACATCTCCTTCTACTCATCCATTTTAGCTCCATTAGTCATCCCTGGATTCCTAGTTATTGTGCCAAAATTTGTAATTTGATACCCCGAAAAAAATCGTCAAAGTTGGATGCTTGGATTTCCTAAAAATGGCTTTCCTTTTCCCACTTTTGTATTTTCTTTTTCTTTTACTCTTTTTATCTTTTTTTTGTGTTTTCTTATTTTTATTTTATCTTCATTTTATCAACGATACAATATAATTATAATCTATGCTATTTATTTACCTAAAATTAAAAATAAAAATTACCCTCCAACAATTGTATCTCCCTCTTTTTTTTGTGTGTAATGCAATTTTTATAACAAATTAAAATTACACATAAAAAAAAGTCTTTGTAATTTTAACCCTCAATTTTTAATTTTAAATAAATTGACCCCAAACTCTCAAAAAAATTCATCCACCACACTCTTACTCCTTCAAGAATTCTAAAAGAAAATGGACCTCTTCACTTTCCTTCACTCAATTGTTTTAGCTCTCCCTCTCTCTAACCAAAAGCCGAAAAAAATTCTCATTCACAATTTGTCACCAAAAGCAACGATTTCAAGCATTTCCTTCAAAAATCACTTCTGAAATGGGTAAGTCTCAACTCTTTTTCTATTCCAAATGTGATCATCTAT